>NC_135649.1:32727272-33030303 GCF_053574225.1 Canis aureus | reverse complement strand
TTCATGAGAGACAGAGAGAGAGAGAGAGGCAGAGGCAGAGGCAGAGACACAGGCAGAGGGAGAAACAGGCTCCATGCTGGGAGCCGGATGCGGGACTCGATCCCAGGTCCCCAGGATTACGCCCTGGGCTGAAGGCGGCGCTAAACCGCTGAGCCACCCAGGCTGCCTATCATGATTTTTAAATTAAAGTATAAATTGACATGTGTTATATTAGTTTCAGGTCTATAGCATAGTGATTCAACAATTCTGTACATTACTCAGTACTCGCCACAATAAATGTAGCCACCATCTGTCATCATACAGCATTATTACAGTATTACTGACTATATTCCCTGTGCTGTACTTTTCATCCCCCTGCCTTAATTTATTTTATAACTGGAAGTTTGTGCCTTTGAATCCCCTTCATCTATTTCACTCAACCAACCTCACCTCTGGCAACCACCAGTTTGTTCTCTGTACTTAAGAGTCTGTTTGTTTTGTTTTGTAGATCCCACATTGAAGTGAAATCATATGGTATTTGTCTTTGTCTGACTTACTTCACTTAGCATAATACCCTCTAGGCCCATCCATGTTGTCCCAAATGGCAAGAGCTCATTTTTTTTATGGCTGAGTAGTATTCCCATGTGTATATATACCACAGCTTCTTTATCCCTATTCTTTTTACAAACCCAAGAAGATGGGCACTTTGCTTCAGTGGAAGATGCATCTACTTTTTTAGAAGCCTAGTTTCTAAAAGCATCTTTAAAAAGTAGTGGTAGATCCACAGGATGTTGGAAAAATGTACAGGGAGATCTCAGTGTACCTGTCATGCAGTTTCTCCCAAAGGTAATAGGATCTATAACTAAAATACAGTATCAAAACCAGAAAGTTGCTGTGGTTATATCCACCCACCTTATTCAAATTTCATCAGTGTCACATGCACTCGTGTGTGTGTGTGTGTGTGTGTGAGTGTGGTTCTATATAATTTTATCACATGTGTAAAAACTAGAATAGTTCCATTACCACAAGGATCCCCTGAGTTACTATTTTATACCCATACCCTCCTCCCTTCTGCACCCTGCTCCTTGCCTTCCTCTTCCTGAGTCTCTAACCTCTGGCAATTATTCATCTGTTCTCCATCTCTATATTTTTGTCATTTCAAGAATGTTACTAGAATAGACATAGCACGTAATTGGGGCTGACTTCTTAAAAAAAAATTCTGCATAATACCCTTGAAGTCCCTGCAACTCATGTGTATCAGTAATTCATTCTTTTTTTTTACTACATGGTATGGATGTGCCAGTTTAAACATTTATTCATTGAAGGATATCTTGTTTCTAATTTTTTGCAATTACGAATAAAGCTGCTGTAAATACTCCTATTCAGGTTTTTATGTGAGCATAACTTTTCCTGTTTATGGAATAAATGCCCAAGTTGCTGGGTCATATGGTAATTGCATATTTTGTGTTATAAAAAACTGCCAAACTATTTTCTAGAGTGGCTATATCATTTTATATTCCCACCAGCAATGTATGAGTGATTATTTCTACCTTTAAAAAGGAAAATTATAACCATGCCCAGGGATAAAAAGTAAGTTGACTGAGCACCTGAAACTAATGTCACATTGTATGTCAGCCCTGCATCAATTAAAAAAAAATAAGGAACTGATGAGAAAGCAATTATTAAAAAAAAAGTAGGTTTGCTTCCCACAAAATAACTTATATCTGAGATTTGTGAGCACATCCACAAAATCTGTTGAATTTCTAAATTAATCTTTAAGCATTTCCTTTCTTTTAGAGCCTAGGATTATTAGCAGCAGAACAAGGAAGAAAGGACCAGGTTAATCACTTCAATTCAGTAAGACTTTATTTGGCACACAGTGTGGGTGAAGCACTGACGAGGCTGCAGAGATAAGAAACATGGCTCTTTGCTCATAGAGTTTAAAATGTGGAGGGGGAGACAGCACCCGACACAATTACCTGTATAAAAATAACAGTGCATTATGAAGGCTAGCAGAGGCACTGACTTTATAGAAGCTAGGGTGGAGCTTGGGGTGGTGGTAGGGCAAGGCTGGGGGCTTGGATGAAGGGTGGGGGCTGCACAGATGGGGGGTTGTCCGAGATGGGGCCCTGGGGAAGAGCATTGAGGAACGGGCGTGTGCTGTCAGTGTGGTGCCAGGCTGGGGAAGCAGAAGACCTTGGGTCAGCGCTGTACCCTCCACAGGGCCTTGCCCCTCCCTCTGTGTTTCTTTCAGACTGCTTCTGAGAGGATGGGGTGTGGAGTGCCATGTCCAGGACTCCCAAAACCAATAGGAAAAACGTGGCCTTTGCTCCTACAATGTCCATTTTGCTAGATGGCTGGATGAGACATATTTTTGGTGTCTCAGAGCCCTCTGTCTGTCCTGGACTAGAAGGCAGAAATCAGCAGACTATGGCTTTCCAGTCTGGCTCCCAGGTTTGGCCTTCACGCCCCCCGCCCACTCTGACCCCGCCATTGCAGGGGCGCTCCTGACAGAGTCGAGAAGTGCTGTCTGTGAAGTGGTGTGGTTCAGTCTTGAGGGTTGTTTTTTCTCCTGAGATAAACAATTCTCATTTGAGGTTTTGGAGTTTCACTTGCCCACTTGTGATACTTGTTTCTCCTTTTATTAATTAGAGCCACACAGTGGCTCCCCAGTGGTTTTGGGATAAAGTCCAAACCAACCCCTCAGCACTCCGGACAAAAGCCCCTTCTGACCTGGCTCCTTCCGCCCCTCTGGCCCAGCCTCCTCCTTTTCTTCCTCCTCCTCTTCCTCCTTCTGCACACCTCCACCCTCTTGCATCCTACCATCCAGCCCTCGCTGAGCTCCTTTCAGTTCCTCAAACAGACCGTTCAAACACTAACAGAACAGTGGAAGCACGCTGTGTCCCTGTACGTCCCAGACCTGGTCCTTTCACCTGGATGCCCCTGCTTTGTCCTGATCTCAGCTCAGACATCACTTCCTTTCCAGAAAGCCTTCCTTGACCTCTCAGATCTAGATGTGTGCCCGGTCATCGTGTCCCATGGTACCTTGCACTTTCCTGTGTCATAATACTCAGCACATTGTGTTGTCACTTCCTGTTTACTTAGCAGTAGCCCTCCCCAGGCTGCCTTCTCCCTTGACAGCAGGGGCTGTGTCTTGTTATCCTCAGTGCCTGCCGCATGGTAGGTGCTCCAGAAATAAGTTTTAAAGGTGTGGTAGGGTCCAAAGCTTACAGAACATTTGGGATTAGCATGAGGATTTAGGAGGGGTAAGCCACTCAGGAGCTTTATGGTTCAGGAGTAAAAAGAGAAGAGGACTGAGTAGGTCGCACTCCCCTGAGAATTGCCAGTGAAGGAGCCAGGGAACTAAGCCTTACAAAGAGGAGCTTTGCTCTGATGATGTTGCAGTGTAGTCTGGGGAGAGCTGTTAGTACAGGCTTTTGAGATGTCTTAGAAGTTGATAGCATCTCTGTGTTCATTATGCTGTTAACTCCTCCTGTTCTCCCTGGAGTTGCTATTGGTAAAATCACAGGGAAAACCTTTAGAGTCTGTGTCTATAGAAGGTGCAAGGGAAGGAAGGAAAAGTCTTAAAACTACCTCATTCCATGGCCAACTGTGTGGGAAAGTAACCCGGATATAGGAGTCAGGGTGGTGCTGGAGGTGAACAGTGGCCTGGTCCCTGGAGTTCTTGCAACCCAAAGATAGGGAAATACCTTGAGGCGTGTACTAGCACAAAACAAGTCTTAGCGCAGAGTGCAAAACCTAAGCCCCCTCCGGATGAACAAATGATAAAAAAATTGGACCCACCAATTTGAAAAAGCATTCTTTCTCTGGGTTGAAATATTCCTCTTCATTTGGGCTGACACAGCCAAAGTTGAGAGCAAATGGTGCTTAGGCTGGCTGTCAGTCCTCAGTTGATGCCTCTGTGAAGAGGATAATCTACAACCATTGGAGGTGGCTCATGAAGCCACCCCAGGAGAGTGGTGGTTCACTGGTGCCTGAGGGGGATGGGTGTCAGGGTTACCACTTCTTGTTATACGTGGTTCCAGCATTAGTCATCAATATGGACTCTTTCTGTAGTGTAAACAACCTGCACTATCTGGTACGAAGCCACAACTCACCCATGACTGTTTACATATTAATTTAAATTAATTAAAATTAAGTCACGTGAAAACCAATTGCTCAGTCTTGCTAGTCAATTTCACACATGGCTAGTGGCTCCGGCGTTGGATAGCACAGGCAGTAGATAGTTCTGTAAACCCAGAAAATGTCCTTGGGTGGTGCCAGCACAGATTCTGTATTCTTCTGCCCTCAGCACCCTGCAGCTTATTCTTTTAACAGATATATTCTGTTAAATGGGCAGAGTCATATTGATGCTACTTCTTAAGGTTGTTGTCAGGGTTGCTATTGGGTGAAACATGTTTGGAAACCGTGCCCAACTCCTAACATATATAGAGGAAGTGATCGACGCAGGTGAGCTATATTGGTTTATTATTATTGTTGTTTATTATTATTATTATTATTATTATTATTATTCATCCCCACTCCCTTGCAGATGTCACCAGTACACATTGGGGGCTTCTTTCCCCACTTGGAAGAATTAGCAGCTAGTCCTTATCTCCTCCACTCCTGCTCTCCCCTAGAGAGATCCTTTCTAATCACAACCACAAAAGAAAAGCAGATGCTTGGCCTGTTAATTATCAAGCACTTGGAATTGGTTTAGGTACAGTTTAAATCATGTCAAATGAACTGCCAGAGAATGTTTCCCCACTCCCCAGTTAGAAACTGGAGAGTTACTTTGAAGCCCCAGGGCAGTGACTTGTGGTCCTGCAGGGCAGTCTGGCTGGCATTGAAAGAGCCTGACCTTAATAGCTGCAGACTAGCTCTGCCAATGAATTTTAGGGAATTTCTTACCACATTAATCATCTTTAGGCTTAGGGAAATGGTCTTTAAATTTGTCAATTTCCTCCTTATGTCTGTAGTGTGATTCTTCTGCAGAGGATTTCAGTGTCTGAATCTTAACAGGAAGCACCTGAATGTCTTCTGGCTCAGGTTCTTATCTAATATTTTGCAAGAAGTCCTCCAAAGTTGTCTGTTCAAAAACCGATATTTCCCCTTTTGTTATTTTGTCCAAATTACAACGACAAAAAAAAATTTTTTTTTAAATTTCCTATCTGGGGTCCATGAGAGTATGTGAAACACTGAAGGTACAGAAGTGAAAAAGGAATAGTAAAAATTGCCCATTAGAGAAGTTCCTCTCTTTAGTTGAAAAAATTCAATTTTCTGCATGTTTTTTTTTTAGTTATGTAACAAAAGTGTCATAAATTTCTTCACTTTCTGGGTGTGGGTAGAAAACATTCCAGGGCTGTCTGATCTAAAAACTGGCCACAGTACTTAGTTTCTAAGATTGTTTTTTTTTAATTTTAATTTTAATTTTTAATTTTTATTTATTTTTTATTTTATGATAGTCACAGAGAGAGAGAGAGAGAGGCAGAGACATAGGCAGAGGGAGAAGCAGGCTCCATGCACCGGGAGCCCGATGTGGGATTCGATCCCGGGTCTCCAGGATCACACCCTGGGCCAAAGGCAGGCGCCAAACCGCTGCGCCACCCAGGGATCCCAGTTTCTAAGATTGTATTCATTCATGAACCACAAGGGGCCTGCAACTAGGAAAAAAACTTTATGTACCATCCAATAAGGGACAAGAGCATTTTCTGTATTTTTTTAAAAAGATTTTATTTGTCTGAGAGAGAATGAGCAGGGAGAGGGAGAGGGAGAAGCAGGCTCCCAGCTGAGCAGGGAGCCTGACGCTGGGCTTGATCCCAGGACGCTGGGATCATGACCTGAGCTAAAGGCAGATGCCCAACCAGCTGAGCCAACCAGGTGCCCCCCATTTTCTATATTTAAATATTTCTTTGCACAACCCTTGAAGGAGTAAATAGATTAGATCTGAATTTTGAGGTTTATTTTTTAAAGACTATTTTTGTAGGGAAATTTTAGGTTTACAACAAAATTGAGGGGAAGGTACAGAGATTTCCCATGTACCCCTGTGTCCCCACAATTCATGGCCTCCCTCATTATCTGTATCCCCTACCAGGGTGGTACATTTGTCACAATCTACACTGATACATCTTAATCACTCAAAGTCCATACCTTACCTTCAGGCTCCCTCTTGGTGTCATCTATACTACGGGTTTGAACAAATGTATCATGACACATGTCTGTCAACATAACATCTTACAGAGTATTTTCATTGCCCTGGAACTCCTCTGTCCTCTGCCTATTCATCTTTCCCTCCGCAACCCCTACAGCTACTGATCTTTCATTGTCTTCACAGTTTTGTCTTTTCCAGAGGTTCCTGCAGTTGGAATCATACAGCATGCAGCCATTTCAGAGTGGCTTCTTTCACTTAGTAATATGCATTTAAGTTTCCTCCGTGTCTTTTCATGTCTTGATGCCTCTTTTTTTTTTCATGTTGAATAATATTCCATTGTCTGGATGCACCACAGTTTAAGTGTTCACCCCCTGAAGGGCATCTTAGTTGCTTCTGAGTCTTGGCAATTATGAATAAAGCTGCTATAAACAGTTGTGTGCAGTGTTTTGCATGGAGGTAAGTTTTCAACTCCTTTAGGTAAATGCCAAGGAGTGTAATTGCTGACCATATGGTAAGAGTATATTTAGTTTTGTAAGAAACCACCAGACTCTGTCCCAAAGTGGCTGTAGCATTTTGCATTCCGAAGAGCAATGAAGTAGCATTTCTTTCCCTCTGCATCAGCCCCAGCATTTGGTGCTGTTGGTGCTCTGGATTTGGCCATTCTCATAGGTGTATGGTAGCAACTTGTTTTAATTTGCATTTCCCTGATGACTATTATGTGGAACATCTTTTCAGATGCTTCTTTGCCAGCTGTATATCTTCTCTGGTGGAGTGTCTGAAAGTCTTTAGCCTATTTTTTAATTGGGTGGTTTGTTTTCTTATTATTTTAAGAATTCTCTGCATATTTTGAATAGCAGTCCTTTATCAGATGTGTCTTTTGCAAATATTTTCTCTGAGTCTGTGGCTTGTTTTCTTATTCTCTTACTATTGATTTTTGCAGAACCGAAGTTTTTAATTTTAATAAAGTCCAGTGGACTGATTATTTCTTTCCTAGATCGTCTTTAGTATTGTATCTAAAAAGTCATCACCACGCCCCAGCTCATCTAGGTTTTTCCCAGTGTCATCTCCTAAGAGTTTTATAGTTTCGCACATTACATTTAGGCTTGCGACCCATTCCAAGTTTAGTTTTGTGAATGGCGTAAGGGCTGTGCCTAGATTCATTTCTTTTTGCATATGGACATCTAATTGTTCCAGCACCATTTGTTGAAGAGACTGTCTTTGCTCCCTTGTCAAAGATTAGCTGACTGAATTTATTAGAGTAGATCTGAGTTTTGTAAAACCTGATTTTCAAAAGAATCCCCTGGAGAATTGCCATCAAAATGCTGATTCCTAGGCCCCGGGCAAAACCCTGCTGAGTAGGATTCCCGGGAGAGGGCTTGAGGAATCTGAATTGTATACAACTACAGATGATTCAGAGGTACCAGGTCAAGGGTTTGGGAATTGTCACTCTTAGTTCATTTTAAAAATTGCCTTCCTTTTCTGTAGAACCTTTGCCTGACTCCGGTTATGACTGATGCAGGGCTTCACTCTGTCCTGCCAGCTACCACAAAACAGAATCCTTTGATAGCCTAGACAAAAAATGCCTAGTGAGCACCTTCTGTCTGCCTGCACTGCACTAGGTGCTGATGGTCACTGGGGAAAGTTGTACATAAAGGTGTGAAATTGGAAATAAGATGCCAGAGGACTGATCATGGAAGGTATCTATAGCCACAATGTGGAGTGAAACACATAGAAAACCATTGTGTCCTGGAACATTGATCTGGCAGTGATTGGAGGGGACTAATAATGAAGGTCAGAGAGGTCATGCTGGAGAGGACACAAAGCCTGAAGTGATGAGGACATTAAACAGGGTGAGGGTTCTGGGAATGTTGCAGGAGAGAATCCAAGGAGCTCTGTGAAGGAAGAAGTAATGGAATATGGTGACAGGAATATAGGGAAAGGAGAGGGGAAAGGGTGATATCAGAGGCCGTAATCAAGGAGTCCAGAGAAAGCGTGCTCTGATGGGAATGGGGAAGGTCAGAAGACAGGCTATTTGGCAGGGGAGAGAGGGCATAAGGCCATTGACTTTGAGGCCAGAGTGGAACACTCCACTGCAGCAGTTAGAAATCTGGGACTAGCTCCAAGGAATCCCCAGTGTAGAAATTCTAGTCGAGGGATAGAAATGATCAACTGGGGGAGAATGGATGAGGGGAGTAAGCAGTAAAGAGGCATGTGCAAGAGGGCTGAGGATAAAATGTGAACCCGAAGAGAAGAAAAGAGAAGAGAAGAGAGAGGAGAAGCCAAGAAAACAAAGCAGGCAGGCAGAAGAACCAGAGGAAAACCATGGAATTCAGCAGATGAGGCATTTTCAAGAAGCATAAAACTCCTGCTGGCCTTGTAACATCCCTTAAACAGAAGAGGAAAAGGAGTCAGGGCTCCTATAGTTTTCATAGCTATTTAATGTACCAGTATTTGGGGCATCTGGCTGGCACGGTTGGTAGACCATGTGACTCTGAATCTCAGGGTCGTGAGTTCAAGCCCCACGTTGGGTATAGAGCTTACTTAAAAAAAAGAAAGTATAATGTTTGTCCTTCTCTGATTGACTTACTTCACTCAGCATGATACCCTCCAGTTCCATCCACGTTGAAGCAAATGGTGGGTATTTGTCATTTCTAATGGCTGAGTAATATTCCATTGTATACATAAACCACATCTTCTTTATCCATTCATCTTTCGATGGAGAAGAAATGTGTGGGAAATATCAGAAAGGGAGACAGAACATAAAGACTCCTAACTCTGGGAAACGAACTAGGGGTGGTGGAAGGGGGGTAGGGCAGGGGGTGGGGGTGAATGGGTGAGGGGCACTGAGGGGGGCACTTGATGGGATGAGCACTGGGTGTTATTCTGTATGTTGGTAAATTGAACACCAATAAAAAATAAATTTATTTTAAAAAATAATAAAATTGAAAAAAAAAGAAAAGAAAGTAGTAGTGTTCATCAAAAAGGAACATTTATTTCTTCCAAGAGTATGAAATGGAGCCACACTATAAAATAGGGTTTTGGGGCTCCTGGGTGGCTCAGCCTTCAGCTTGGGTCGTGATCTTGGGGTCCTGGGATCAACCCCTGCATCGGGCTCCCTGCTCAGTAGGTTGCCTACTTCTCCCTCTCTTTCTCTGCCACTCCCCCTACTTGTACTCTCTCTCCAATCAATCAATCAATCAATCATAAAATAAGGTTTTAAGAAAAGCTATTTTTCCATATTGCAAATGTTGTCTTTCATGGTCCTCTTCAGTCATTTAAAAGAAAACAAATGTCTGCCTTTGTTTCCTGAGCACCTCGTTAAAAGTAATCCAGAAGGTTGTCTCATATTTTGCAGGCACAGCAGCCTGGGAAAAATTCTTCAATGCGAAGACATCTATAGAGAAGGTCAACACATTGGTTGTTCCTTTGCTCTGACTAATTTGAAGGATTCCAGTTTTGAACAACACAGTGTCCAAATAGTGGTCAAGGATAATGCAGGAAAAATTAGACCGTCCTTCAATATAGTGCCTTTAACTTCTCATGGTAAGTTTTAGAAGTCCTGTATGACAGTGTGTCTTTTGAACAATCAGTACAGATAATTAAAAAAAGCAATGATTTTGGTTTTAAGATTTTTCCCAGAGAAAAAGACTGATTTATGTATGCCATTATTTGATTTTTTTGTTTTAAAGAAGCAGGCTTGGAAATTCTGATATTTATTGAGCACATGTGCCACATGCTCTGCTCTTATCTGCTTGAGTGTGATAGGACTTTGAACACTCAGTTAGCTGTAGAACCGAGACTGGAAACAGGCTGTCTGACTCTTATGATCTGTTCTCTTTTGCTTATGACCCTGGAGAGGGTGATGCTGCAGAAGAAAATAAAATATGGTTCCTGAAGAATCTTTCTCTTAGTTGGAAAAAGGCTGCGACTGAAGGAGGAGTGATCAGAGATGATATTCAAACTAGCTACTATGCTGGGTGGCATAAATACCAACCACTCAGAACAACCAATGCAGCCAAGTGTTGGTTTCTTAGAAAGAAAACAGAAGTCTGCTTGAGATCCTAGGTTTTCACTTTGGACAAAGCGTATAAACTCCTAAGTGTTTTGTCATTTGTAAAACAGGGTCCATAGTCCCTCTTGACCTCAAAGGACTGTCCAGAGTTCCAAATGATGTGAGGTATTTTGTAGATCTCAAAAGCAGACTACTGTAAGCATCATGTTTATTTATTTGCTGTAAGATCCCAATAGGGAGCTCAGATTATGGTTAAATGGTATACAGAAAATTTATAGACAAATAACCACGAATTGACAAAGGTTCCCAAGTCTGGGGGCAGAGCAGTATCTGTTATTTGCCACCCCTTCACTTACCGTTACACAAGTGAATTCTAATTGTGGACCAAAGGCCAGAGGATTAAGGTCATGGTAACTTGCCAAGTAGGATAATCTGAAGCAGAGCCCTTTTCTGCCCTTCCCCTTGCTTGGCAGATTGTCCTCGATGGACCTTCTAAAGCTCATTTTGCTACTCTTCTTCCTAGAGATTAGTGGCGACATAAAGGGAAATCCTTCTCAGCTGGAAGATGACATCTTCAAGTTGCATTCCACTAATCTTCCGCTCTCTTCTGTTGCTTAGTCTTAAGCATTGCTGACTCCTGAAAAACTAAATGGACCAGGCTAATTTTTTTTACTTTGATTGTAGTTATAATTACATAACATTAAATTTCCCATCATAACCATTTCTAAGTGTACAATTCAATAATGTTAAGTATATTCCCATTGTTGTGCAACAGACCTCTAGAACTTTCTCATCTTTTAAAACTGGAACTCCATGCCCCCCCCAAACACTAATTTGCCCTCCCCCAGCCCTTGGTAACCAGCTTTCTATTTTCTGTTTCTACTTTAGATATTTCGTATGGGTGGAATCCTATAGCATTTGTCCTTTTGTGTTGGGCTTATTTCACTTAGTATAATGTCCTTGAGGTTCATCCATGTTGCGGTATATGACAAACTAGGCTAATGTTTTAATTGTGGCCTTTGATTGGCGTGAGTGGCCGCTGGGGGAACCCCTGGTGCCCCTCATCATCCATTAGGGGGATGCACATCTTGACCCAGTGCTTTTCTTTATTCTTCTTCTTTATTCTCTTTATTCACAGCCAAATGTCCTGATTATACCCTGGCCATGTTCTAACTGGATGCAGGCCAGAGTTCACAATATCTGTTAGATGCCCCAAAAATGTTTTTTGGATCCATTTTACAAAGCAGTTTAAAATAAGCTTTCTACGTTAATCGTGACCTTCATTATCTCTACCCATATATGAACCTCATCAAACAAAATTCTGGAAGCTAATTTGGGTTCTTCTATTTCTGTCTTTCAGTGAAACCTGATCCCCCCCATATTAAGCGTCTCTTCTTCCAAAATGGTAACTTGTATGTGCAATGGAAGAATCCACAGAATTTTTATAGCAGATGCTTATCTTACCAAGTAGAAGTCAATAACAGCCAGACTGAGACGAATGATATATTCTACGTAAGTTTTTATTAGCTAGTTGATTTTATTTGGATATTTTTCTTTCACTTGAATTTCTTACTAAATTGAAACATAAGTGAAATGTGACTCTTCAATTTGTCACCTGATGGTGATGATGGTGGTAAAATTTTTCGTCTGAAACAGGGCATGGCGGATGGTTTGAGGGTTGATGGTAGGAGCATTGGCTGTAAGATTCATGTTGTTCATCAATTCTTTTGCTGAACAAATTTTTATTACATATCTACCACGTGCCGGGCACTATTTTATGTATACATCTCCCTGATGACAAGGTCTGTTTTTCCCGTGAAGCCTACCTGCTGGGAAATAAGTAGGTAAATGAGCAAGCTAATTTCAGAGCATGAATGCTAGGAAGAAAATCAAATGGGTCATGCAGTAGCATGATGGGAGGGCCTTAGAGAATATGAGGTTGGATAGTCATCCAATTTGAGATAAGACCAGAATGACAAGCAGGGGCCAGCCATGTGAAAATCTGAGGAGTGGAGGGAACAAGTACAAAGACTCTGAGGCAAGAATGAGTTTGGCATGTGTGAGAAACAAAAAGGAGACCAGTGTGGCTGAAATTGATAGGGAAAGATGTGTAAGCAGGAGACTGGGGTCAGATTGGGTAGATACTTTGAGGCTCTGGTGTAGAGCCTTTTCTTGGAGTTTGTGGCAACTAAAGTAGTAGAATTTGAGTAGTCAGTATTGGTTGGATTATGTACATTTACACTGTTGGGAAGTACAAAACACACTAATTAGAGGTCCCTGTGGGCTACTGGGCATAACAGGATGTGGTGTAACCTCAGGGCATCAGTCCTATTGTTCCGCTTTATAGTAGAGGTCACAAACTCAGGCCTTAAACATGTTTGTTTGAACTACAAACCGAGGGGAATTGTTTTTATTAAATTTGAAGATTTTGCCCAGATTTAAATACCACAGTACCCAAGGAGTGTGGTTTCCATAAGGTGGCGCCTCAGGACCACAGGGATTGTGCCACTTGCCTGGGCCCTGTGTGCATTTAAGTTTTTCGAAGTTAGAAACCAAGTGTTTTATAATGGCTTTTAAAAGAGTCCTGCATCTCGCATGTGGGCAAATTCCTTGGTCCAGTTGCTTGAGCTCATCGTGGGAGTTTCAAAACACTAACTAAAAATAAGCCAGTGTTGACAGGCTGTAACCCCAGAGGGAGTGCCCAGGTCCACAGCTGACCAGCGCTCTTCTGGGCATTTGCAGGTGAATCTGTTTGCTGAAATTGAATAATCATTATCCATACCAGAAACCAGTGTCCCCATACAGCACTGCAAAGGGAAAAAGCAAAGGGCTTCTAAGTAGGAAGAAGGTGAGGCTTGGATTTACAGCAAAGTCAGCTGTCAGAATGTGAAAGTCTACTTGACGACTCTGGCTTTTACTGCTCCCCTCTGTCTGAAATCCTGAGACACATGCTGCTTATATTACTCATTTGGCACTGAATTATGTCCTGCTGGTTACCCTGATCACGTGTGTAGGCCTTTTCTCCTGACTAAAAATAAAAGCTCCTGCAGGGAGGAGTTGAGTGGTGTTTACTTCATGCTGCTCCTGCTAATAGTGGCTAACATGTATCGAGCGATTACTATGTGGTAGGCATTTTAATAAGCACAGGATCTCAATAATCTTGCTGAGTCCTCACAATAACCCTAAGGATCTAGATCCTGTTATTTTGTCCTCATTTCACAGATGGGAAACTGTAATCTCAGAGGTAACTCCTAAGTTAGTAGTGGTAGAGTCAAGATTTCAGCAAGGCTGAGTCTAAAGCCAGTGTTCTTAACCCTGGGGACCACCTCAAAGCTTCCTCTGAACAGTAACAGCCATCATTTATTAAGTGTTTGTGATGTGCTACAAAGCTACTCTTCTATGTACTTCTTATAGAGTAGTGTATAACAATCCATGAGATGATTCTACTTTAACCTATATTTTATTTAGAATCTAAGGCTCAGAGAGGTAAAGTAACTTGCTACAGGCCACACAGCTAATAAGATGACCTTTATGTATTCAAAGGTTGGTCTTCATGTATTAAACTTTGATGGAGAGCATTTGGTATAACACCGTGTGCATAGTTATCACTTAAATTCTTGTTGAATTGAGTTATCTTTTTTACAAACTTCTGCACTGAAGAGAATGTACATACTATGGAATTTGGTCTCCTAAATCAGAACTGTAGTCTATTTGGAATTAGCACTGTTTATACATTTGAGTTTAATAATGTTCTTTCTCCTAGCAGATGTTCACCAGCTGCTTCCTCTCCTAAAATGTCATCAGTTTTTTGTGTGCTCACTGATTTTGAGCTCTGCTGGTTAGGCCCTTTCCCCCCCCTTTTTGCAAGACTTTTTGAGGAATTATTTTGCCTGGTATTGTAGTTAAGAGGGGGAAGTAGGTCGGGACACAAACTTGTGCCATCACATGGGGGCTGTGGTCAGAGGTAGCTCATGCAGAATCACAGAGCAAGGAATGACTTGTCTTTAACCAACCCCCTTCTCCACAAAATATCTACTTGGTCCTCTGCGCCCTTGTTTTCCTTTTCTCGTGGAGTTATCTGAGCAGTTGATAAACTATGCAAGGGAATTTACATTTGAACAAGAGCCCAGAACCTCCAATTTGCACAGTGATTTGCCAATTTTGGAATGTACATATATCCGGGAGATGGTCCAGGAGCAGGAGACATGAACCTACAATCTGATCCTTCAAGTGGTAGTTGGTATTTGGGATTTCCCAACAGGTCTCTGATTCCAAAGTAGTTTTTCCTCTGCCCTATACAAAGTATTGATAGGATGCTCTTCATCATTCAGTTGGCCTTTCAGTTCTTCACAAACACTACTAGCAACTGTTTAGTACATAGCATTCAAGGACAAAAATCATAGCTGTGTGTTCTGGTTTTTGCCCCATGTTTAAACGTCTCTTTGATAGAAGTTGACTGTTCCAGTTTTATTGAAGTATGATTGACATGTAAAAACCATATATATTTGGGGTGTACAGTGTGATTATTTTCAAGGTGCACAATGTGATGATTTATGATACATAAATCTTATGAAATGATTACCACAGTCCCATTAATTAACACATCCATCACACAGGTACTTTTTTTTAAATGATGAGGACACTTAAGATCTACTCTCTTAGCATATTTCAGGTATACAATATGATATTATTAACTATAATCACCATGCTGTACATTAGATCCCTAGAACTTATAACTACAGTTTATACCCTTTGCCCAACATCTCCGTATTTCCCCTGATCATCCAGCCCCTGGCAACCACCATTCTACTCTCTGCCTCTATGAGCTCAACTTTTTTAGATTCCACATTTAAGTGAGGTCACACAGTTTTTGCCTTTCTCTGACTTACTTCCCTTAGCACAGTGCCCTTGAGTTTCTTCCATGTTGTCACAAATGGCAGGATCTCCTTCTTTCCCATGGCTGGATGATATTCCATTGTGTATGTATACACACACACACACACACACACACACACACCCCCCTATACCCCATCTTCTTTATTCATCTGTTGGTGCATTCTTGGGTTACTTCCATATATGAGCCACACAGGTGCCCCAGGGCTGCGTGTATCTTTTTGAATTAGTATTTTCATTTTCTTTTTTTTTTCCCTGAAGAATTATTTATTTATTTTAGAGAGAGAAAGCACGTGTGTGAGGGGAGGATCAGAGGGAGAGAATCTTAAGCCGACTCAAACCCCATATGGGGATTGACCTCAAAACCCTTGAGATTATGACCTGAGCTGAAACCAAGAGTTGGATGCTTAACCAACTGAGCCGCCCAGGCACCCCCATTTTCTTCAGTTAGAGAGCCAGTAGTAGAATTACTGAATCATATGGTATTTTTAAAAATTGAAGTATAATTGACATACAGTGTTAATTTCAGGTATACAACGTTTTTTTTCTCAACAATTCTATACATTTCTCAGTGCTCACCATAAGTGTCACCATCTGTTACCATACATCGTTATCACAATATTGACTATTATATTCCCTATACTGGTATTTCTATTTTTAACTTTTTGAGGAAGCTCCATACTGTTTTCCATAGTGGCTTCACCAATTTACATTCCCACCAACAGGGCACAAGGGTTTTCTTTTCCCCACACCCTTGCCAATATTTAGTATTTCTTATCTTTTTTGATGATGGCCATTCTAATAGGTATGGGGTGATACCTCATTGTGGTTTTCATTTGCATTTCCCTGATGATTAGTGATGTTGAACATCTTTTCATATAACCTATTGACCAGAAGGAGACGGACTATTTATACTAAGCAACAGATTTTCATGTGTTGATTTTCTGCTCTAATTTTGAAATATTTACATTTTAGGAACTAATCTTTCTCTTTACATCAGACAGCAAATGATTTAAATTGTGTGGAAGAGAATTTTGCATTATACTTTCTTTTCTCTAACCCAGTCATTTTTGGTATATTATACTCTCAACAAGGGAGACTTTTTAAAACTTTCAATTGATGTATAATATCCAATAGAAAAATTGCACGAGTCGTTATGTACAGCTCAGTGATTTTTCACAAGTGATTTTTGCAAATGATTTTTCACTTAAGTAACCAGCATCCCAGAAGTCCCATTGTAACCCCCTTTGGTCTCTACCCTCCCAAAGAACAATTACTACCCTGACTTATAATCCCATAAATTAGTTTTGTTGCCTCTTTTTAAACTTTATGTAAATGAATTATACAGAATTTACTTTAAAAAAAAGATTTGATATATTTGACAGAGAGAGGGCAAGCAGGGGGAACAGCAGAGGGAAAGGAAGAAGCAGGCTCCCCACTGAGCAGGGAGCCCGATGTGGCACTGGATTCCAGGAACCTGAGATCATGACCTGTGAGTCGAAGGCAGATGCTTAACCGACTGAGCCATCCAGGCACCCCCAGAACTTACTTTTTTTTTTTTTCAGAACTTACTTTTTGTGTGCATCTGTCGCCTTTCACCCAATGTTATGTTTATGAGAGTCACAGATATTGTTGCCTGTAGTTGTCAGTGTTTTGTTCTCATTGCATTTGTTCCATCATGTTGGTCTATCACATTTGACTTATCCATTCTCCCTTTGGTGGACATTTGGATAGTTTCCAGCTTGGAGTTTTATGAACAGTGTCTTTATGAACATTACATACTTGTCTCTTGGTGTGCATCTGCATACATTTCTATTGGGCATGCATGGGTCAGAGGCTTATGTATAATTGTCTCTAATAGATAAGACTTTCCTCAAATGGCTGTGCCAATTTACACTACTAAGAGCAGAGATCGAGAGTGCTCAATGCTTCATATCCTCACCAACACTTGGTATTGTCTGGTAGTGTGTATTGTTGTTATTTTGTGGATTTAACTTGCATTTCCCTGATGACTAAGGAAGTTGAGCACTTTTGCACATGTTCCTTGGCAATTTGAATACCCTCTTGTAAAATGCCTATTCAAATCTTTTGCCAGGTTTTCTATTGGGATGTCTGTCTTTTCATTACTAATTGGTGGGATATACATATATGAATGTATATGTATTGTGTATAAATATAAGTATATATTATATGATATGTGTATATGCAAGTCCTTTGTCAGGAATTGCAAATATCTTCTCTCACTCTATATGTGACTTTTAAAAATTTCCTTAATAGGATATCTTTGATGAACAGAAGAAGTTTGCAGTTTTAATATAGATGACTTTATAACAATTCTTCCTTTAGGGTTGATATTTTTTTGTTTTTATTTAAGAAATTGTCTCCTGCTTCAAGGTCATGAAGATGTTCTACATTTTCTTCTAAAATCTTGCAGTATTTATGTATTTATTCGCTCAGTTTAACTCTCACATTTAGATCTGCAATCCATCTGGAATTGACTTCATAAATAGTGTGAGGTAGGGGTCAAGATTCTTTTTTTTCCTTCATATGGATTTGTGATTGACCCAACCTTCTTTCACTGCACCTGGTCCTCTTTTGATGGGATAAAAAGAAACCTCATTAGAAATGGTTAAATGATAGAATGTAGCCTTTTAAATTTTTAAAATAATATTTGTTTTCTTATATCTTCAAGGTTGAAGAGGCCAAATGTCAGAATTCAGAATTTGAGGGAAACCTGGAGGTCAGTAAATTCAACTTTAGCTCTTTGGGCTTAAAGTCATAGAATAATTGGGGGTGGAGCAGAGCGGCTACAGCCTAAATTTGAACTGCTTTGAGAAAAACAAACTCAAAGTGTTCTGTGGGATATTGCTAACTTTTATTTGAGGAGTTGAAGTCAGATGGAGAATTTGGACTGCAATCCAAGTCTTAATCATATACAGAATTTGGCAGATAATTATATTTAGGATTCAGAAGCAGAGAAAGAGAATAAACTGGTAATATTCCTCATGAGTTTTTTATTTTATATCTAAGGGTACAATTTGTTTCATGGTCCCCGGCGTTCTTCCTGATACTTTGAACACAGTCAGAATAAGAGTCAGAACAAATAAGTTATGCTATGAGGATGACAAACTCTGGAGTAATTGGAGTCAAGCGATGAGTATAGGTAAGAAAACAGGATTTCATTA
This sequence comes from Canis aureus, assembly GCF_053574225.1. Lineage (NCBI taxonomy): Eukaryota > Metazoa > Chordata > Mammalia > Carnivora > Canidae > Canis > Canis aureus. Next base: position 33,012,083 of record NC_135649.1, on the reverse strand, counting down.
AAATTTAAACCATTGATGCATGGAAACTAAGCTGAAGCAGAAAATAGATTGGGGTAAAGGATTGTTCTGCATTCTTGATGTCACTCAGAGAAGATCTACAACTGGACTGTATTTTCTGTTTAATTACTATCAAATCACCCAGGTTTAATTCACAATATACAGATCTCTGAAAATCCACAATCCAAAAGGTGTTATTTTCTCTTCTGTCCTGTCTCCATCTTCTTAACAACCTGAACAAAAATATCAGAAGGCAGGCATGATTAAATCTGCAGATTGTGCAGTGGTAGAGGGCTCTTCTGTGTGCTGGTGACAGAATCAGGAGCAGAACAGTGACCTTGATGGCCTTTAATAAAGATCAAACTGTATCTGGCTTTGAAAACAACAGTTTCATTTATTAATGGAGTAGCTGAGCAAACTGTGTGTCAGGCCCAAGTATAAGATTGGAAAGACCTTTGCTTTGTGTGCGTGCATCTGTGTGTGTGTGTGTGTGTGTGTGTGTGTGTGTGCACGCACGCACACGTGTGCATGTGTTATGGGGGGAGGGTAGAGGGTTTTATTGAACTGTAAGCTTAAAGTGACTCAGCATTGACATAAATATCCCCCAAAGGCATAAGCAGCCATAGGCCGCAGTGACAGTACTGCACCCAGAACAAGGGAATGCTACAGGGTGGGGCACCACGTCCTGGCCACATCAGAAGTGTGTGGTATTCTATTCTGGGTACCATGTTGTAGGAGGTTCAGTGGCAGACTGGAGTCTATCCTCAAAAAGATCATCAGGTTGTGCAAGAATCTCAAAACTCCGGCAGGAGTGGTTGATGAAGCAAGTTTAGGGGTGAGGAGTCCTGATTGCTGAATTCTAACATTTGGGCTATTGTTAGGTAGAAGAGGGAATAGGTTCTTTTCTTGTGTGGCTCCATGGGGTAAAATAGGACCAATTGAAGAACTTTCTAATAGCTGCCTAATGGTCAGAGAGACCAATTGTTGAGGTAGTCAGTTCTCTATTAGTTGAGGGACTGAACAAGCTGTGTGCCAGGCATAGTTGTATTAGTTATGTATTGTTGCATAACAACGTACCTCAACAGTGGGTAGCTTAAAAGACACATATTTACCATCTCACAGTTTCTGTGGATCAAGAATCTGGACCCAGCTTAGCTCAGTACCTCTGGCCCAATTTCTCTCATGGAGTTACAGTCAAGCCTGCTGTCTCATCTGAAGGCTTGCCTGGGGCTGGAGAACCTTTGTCCAGGCTCACTTATGTGGTCATTAGAAAGCCTGCATTCCTTGCTGGCTGGCAAATGGAGGCTGTAGCAGGTTGAATCATATCCCTCAGAAACTTACGTTCAGGGCACCCTGGGTGGCTCAGCAGTTTAAGCGCCTGTCTTCGGCCCAGGGTGTGATCCTGGAGACCCGGGATCGAGACCCACATCGGGCTCCCTGCACGGAGCCTGCTTCTTCCTCTGCCTGTGTCTCTGCCCCTCTCTCTATCTGTCATGAATAAATAAATAAAATAAAATAAAATAAAATAAAATAAAAAGAAACTTACGTTCAGGTCCCAACTCCTATACCTGTGAATGTGACTTCATTTGGAAATAGTTTTGCAGATGTAATCAAGTTAGGGTGAGGTCACACTGTCTTCAAGCAGGCCCGAAGTCTGATGCTTGGAATCCTTATGAGAAGAGATGGTGCACAGAAACCCGAGAGACACACAGACACACAGGGAACAAGGCCCTGTGAAGATGGAGGCAGAGAATGGATTGCTGCAGCTCCAGTCAAGGGGCACCACTGATGATTCCAGGGAGCCCCCGAAAGCTAAGAAGCAGCAAGGAGGTATTCTTCCCTAGAGCCATCAGAGGAAGCATATCCCTGTAGATACCTTGATTTTGGACTTCTAGCCTCCAGAACTGTGAGAGAATCCATTTCTGTTTTAAGCCCACTGGTGTGTGGTGATTTGCCACGGCAGCTCTGGTGAGCTAACACAGAGGCCTCCCTCAGTTTCTTGCCACTTGGGCCTCCCCACGGGGCTGCCTCATGAAATAGCAGCTAGCTCGCTCAAGGAAGTGACCTGAGCAAGAGTGTATGAGAGGACACTCATGTGGAAACCACAGACTTTTACAACCTAATGTTGGAAATGACATCACCACAGCTGTCTGGTTCTTTACAAACAAGTCAGCCCACCCTCCAGGGGAGGAGATTACATAAAGTGTGACCATCAGGAGGCAGAGATCATTTGGGGGTCATCTTAGGGGCTAACATGATGATGCTAGGCCTTGACATTGCTTTCTAGATGGCCATGCCCTAGTGGGAAAGGTAAAGCTCTAAATAGACACGACATTCTGTGTATGAGAGGCATGGCAAGGCGGTCAATGAACAGCTCTGGAACCAGACAGTACCAGGTTTGAGGCTCACCCACATCACTTCCTAAACCCTCCTGGATGAGCCATCAAACCTCCCTGAGCCTTATCTTTCTCATCTGTAAAAATAGGAGATGCTGTTACCTGTCTCTGTAGCACAGATGTAAACATGTACAAGTCCTTCAGATGGTATCGCATGTATGGTAGCTGCTTAGTTAAGAAGTAGTAGTAGCTAGGATTATTTTAGGTCTACTAATAGTGGTAAGTAACCAATAAGAAAAGATTGTCACTGTTAATGATATGGCCTTTTTATCAGGTATAACATTGTGAGTAGTGTCTGAAACTAGTTAAGATAGCCTGGTTTTGGAAGACCCTCAAGGTCTTTATTTATCCATGACATTTTAGACACCAGAGTAGGACTTTGCTGTTTGCCATTAAGAGAATGGAGAGGTGGAATACAGAGGTATCTGTGATCTCACTAGTTTGTTCCAACCGTTGCTTGGTGTCTTTTCTTTTTTTTTTCTTTTTTTTAATTTTTATTTATTTATGATAGTCACAGAGAGAGAGAGAGAGAGAGAGAGAGAGAGAGAGGCAGAGACATAGGCAGAGGGAGAAACAGGCTCCATGCACCGGGAGCGCGATGTGGGATTCGATCCCGGGTCTCCAGGATTGCGCCCTGGGCCAAAGGCAGGCGCTAAACCACTGCGCCACCCAGGGATCCCTTGGTGTCTTTTCTAAAAGAGGTTGGTTTCTAATGTTCTGTGTTTGCTTTCCCTTTGCCAGGTGAGAATACCGACCCCACGTTCTATATAACCATGTTGCTCGCCACTCCGGTCATCGTTGCAGGTGCCATCATAGTCCTTCTGCTTTATCTCAAAAGGTGAGGCACTGCCCCAGTCGGCTTGGCAGTTTCTGCTAGCCTGTGTGCTCCAGTCATTCCTCTTTGTGACCGTGTTTGGTGTTTGCCCCAGGTAGCAGGAGCACTTTGGCTATAAATGGCTTTGGTAGAATGCCCATTTTCTGGTGAAGAAAGTCCTGGGTCCGTTTCCCATGGCCCCGCTCAGGTGCTGTTCCCTTTGTGTGTGCGTAGGATTCTTGATAGGCCATGCGTTCACTCTACTCTTTCACATGCCTAACATAGCCATGGATAGTTGGTAGCTCTATGGAACGAAACTCTAGAAATGGAGAACTTTGCGAGTTAAATGACTCGGCTAGTATTCATGCGGAGCAGGTTGCTACTTGAAGCTATGGGCAAGAGACCTTCACCAAGTTGTCTCTGATAGAAGGTACTCTGTGTGCCAGGAGAGAGGCGGGTGGGGCCAGATTGTGTAGGCCACAGCAAGGAACTGAGATTTCCTTTTTTTTTTTTCCTGAGCACAAGGGGCAGGCACTGGAGGGTTTTAAGTAGGGGAGGGATGTGGCCTGATTTTACTGTCACAAAAGGTCACCACCCTGGCTGCTGAGCAAAGAATTGGCTTGGGCAAGGATGGAAGCAAGTAGGCTAGTGAGGCGACATTGAAGCATTTGGGGGGAAAGATGCAGGGGGCCCTACCTGGGGGGTTAGCGACAGAGGTAGTAAGATATGATCAGAGGTGGGATGGATTTGGAAGGTAGACCTGAGAGCACCTGCTGATGGCTGCTCGTCCGTGGAGGTCCCAGGGCTACTGAGGGCTCAAGGACAGTTTAGGCTTTGGGCTTCAGCAACTTGAGTGAACACCAAGGCTGTTGGCCAAGATAGAGAAGATTGTGAGGAGCCCTGGCTCTAGGACAAAGGTGAGGACTTTAGGCTTAAACAGAAGTTTGAGATGCCTATTAGATAACCAAGTAGAGGGATCCCTGGGTGGCGCAGCGGTTTGGCGCCTGCCTTTGGCCCAGGGCGCGATCCTGGAGACCCGGGATCGAATCCCACGTCAGGCTCCCAGTGCATGGAGCCTGCTTCTCCCTCTGCCTATGTCTCTGCCTCTCTCTCTCTCTCTCTCTCTCTCTGTGGGACTATCATAAATAAATAAAAAAAAAATTAAAAAAAAAAAAAAAAGATAACCAAGTAGAGATGTTAAATGGGTAGTTGTGTGATAAACTGAGAGTATAAGGGAGAGGTCTTGGCAGGGGGATAGAATTGTGGGAGCCCTTGGCATATCAACAGACCCAAAGCCCTAAGACTGGAAGAGTGCTCTCATTCAGCAAGTGGGACAGAGGCCAAAAGATGGAGTCCTGGGCCACACTGACATTTAGGGCTTAGGAGATGAGGCAGGGCCAACAAAGGGTAATAGGGAACAGCGCACATGTGTGTACACATGTGCACACACACAGAGTCATAACCATGTGAGGTGGTGGATGTGTTAATTCACTTGATTGAAGTCGTCATTTCATAATGTATACATATATTAAAGCATCATGTTCATCTCAAATATAATATTTATTTGTCGAGTATATCTCAGTAAAGCTGGAAAAATGTTTTAAAAATGATAGGGTTTGAGCAGTCTGCTTATCCTGTTGGCCCCTCTGGTCTACCTCTACTCAGTGCTCTCAGGACATGGGTTTCTCAGCTTCTTTTGGAAATTTCTTCACAGCTGCTTCATCATTAAAGATGACTTGTGTACCATGTCTTTTGTCCAAGTCTTCTTTTAATGTGGCTTTTTTTTAAAGTGGGCATTCCTATGGGCTGGAAGATTGGATCCAAAAAAAAGTCTCTTTTTTCTTAAAGGCTCAAGATCATTATATTCCCTCCAATTCCTGATCCTGGCAAGATTTTTAAAGAAATGTTTGGAGACCAGAATGATGATACACTGGTAAGCCCTGATTTCATGAAGTTCAAAATTGGTTTTTGTTGGAAGGCTATGGGATTTGTAAAGAGGTTGGTAAAATATACACAACATGAAATTTGCCATTTTGACCATTTTTAAGCATACGGCTCAGTGACATTAGGTACATTCATAGTGTCATGCAACCATCATCACTATTTCCAGAACTTTGTCATCATCCCAGATAGAAATCGTGCCCATTAAACAAAAACTCTCCATTCCCCCCTACCCCAGCCCCTGATAACCCCTTTTCTATTTTCTGTTTATGAATCTGCCTATTCTGGGTACCTTGTGTAAGTGGAATCCTACAGCATTTGTCCTTTTTTGTGTCTGCCTTCTTTCACTTAGCATAATATTTTCAAGGTTTATCCACGTTGTAGCATGTGTCAGAACGTTATTTCGAAATTGGTTGTTTTAAACTCCATTTTATCTAAAAGAGGAGAGACGATTTAACATGCAGTATCCAGGGGCACCTGGCTGGCTCAGTCAGTACAGCCTGCAATTCTTGATCTCAGGATCGTGAATTTGAGCCCCTCATTGGGCATGGAGCCTACTTAAAATAAAAAAATAAGTTAAAAAATATGGCATCTCAGACAAAGCATACCGTTTGAGAAGTCCTCAGAATACCTATCTTCTGTCCCTATGCTTCATTCTGTCTCTGGAGCAGGGACTCTGTTTAATCCAAACAATTCAAGGAGAGGAGCCTCCCTGATGAAACCAGTCCAGTAGGCAGGACTTCTGACTCTTGGAGATTTGGGGAAATAAAAAGATAGGGTAAACAGTCAAAATAGATTTTGTTCATGCGATTGCCTGGGAAGCTGACCTCCGAAGACAAGGGAGACCCACCTGAACTGTTAGTTTGTTTGCTGCAGGACAGACAAACTAGGACTCTCATGCTAGAATTTGTGGCTGGAAAACCTGAGGCCTCAGGGGAACCAAAGAGTCTTAGGTTTCTCTGATCAGTACATTCACCCAAACATAATAATACAGACGCTAAATAGAATAAATATTAATATTATTACATATATCTCAAATTAGTAATATCAGGCATAGGGCAGTTAATTTAGTGAAGTAGTACAGCATAGCTCATAATAGCCTGGGCTCTGGAGTCACATTGTCTGGATTCAAATTTCATTTTCCATGTGACCTTAGGTAACTTCTTAACCTTTCTGTGCTTCAGTGTTCTTGTTGGTGAAATGGAGGTAATGATAGCACCTGCCTTGGGGCATTGTGATATGGATTCAATTAATTTAATACATAAAAACTACTTAGCACGGAGGCATTTATAAGTGCTCAGTAAGCATTGGTGATTAGTATTACTATTGATACTTTCTGTTTATCGTTAATCCCCAAACAGTTCTTTTTTTTTTTTTTTAATAATCTCTATGCCCAACATGGGGCTTGAAGTCATGACCCTGAGGTTAAGAGTCACATGCTCTGCCAACTGAGCCAGCCAGATGCAAGCAATTCATGATAGCAACACTGATGTATAGCTGGGGAAGGAAGGCAGGGATGCTGATATGCTTTCAAGGAAGGATGCATCCAGGTCACTTTTTTTTTAAGATTTTATTTATTTATTCTTGAGAGACAGAGAGAGAGAGGCAGAGACACAGGCAGAGGGAGGAGCAGGCTCCATGCAGGGAGCCCGATGTGGGACTCGATCCCGGGTCTCCAGGATCATGCTCTGGGCCAAAGGCAGGCGCTAAACCGCTGAGCTACCCGGGTTGCCCTCCAGGTCACTTTTTTACTGAGTCATGCCAGCTGCTGGGGGATAAGGCACAATGCCAGCCGCTGGGGGATAAGGCACCACCAGGCAGGTAGGTCCTGAAGTCCAGTGCCTGATGAGGAGATGATGCACTGTAACTGGGGGGAATATGACAACCCGTGGGTCTTCGACTTTAGTTGAGTCTCCACCAATCAGAATGCTTGCAAGAATAGAGAATCCCAGGCCTCACCTCCAGAAAGTCTGACCACGTAAGTCTGGGATGGGCCCCAGGAATCTGCATATTTAACAGGAGGCCACAGATAATTCCTACTGTGGCAAGATCCGTTTGCAGAACCCACTCTGAAAATCACTGTTGTGGCTGTTTTTCTTAGGATCACCCCATCTCTTTCTTCATCTCACTAGCTAATGCATTAGCTGCCAGGTGTTAGAGACAGTGCAGGTGCTCGCACACCTCTGGCCAGTCCTTGAAAGTCTACTGCCTGTATACAGCATTATTAGGTGCTTGGCTTCTACTCCTTATCACATCCTCATAACCACCCCTTGGTGTAAGTGCTGTTAGCACCACTTTTTTTTTTCTTTTTTTCACAGATGAAGAAATGAAGCCTCAGTGAGGTTAGGTGACTTTATTGCCATCACACAGCTAGTAGGTAGTAAGGTAGTATTTGATCCAGCACTGTCTGATTCTAGAGTTCTCTCTCTCTTTCTACTAGGCTACATTACCTCTTGTAAGACAAGATAGAGTGTCCTCGAGAAGCTCACTACCTTCTGAGAGTTCTGTTTGATAGAAGGAGAGGGTTGGAATAGAAGAGTTCTGAGAAAAAGGTTTAGAGTCACATTATGGCTGGCCTTCTGTGGGAAAGTATAGGGAATATCATTATGCCAACAGTCTGAAGGGAAGGGATTGGAGGGGGAGGCACGGTAGCAGCCTGGGAACCTAGTCCCAAATTTGCTGAGTACAGGCTTTTGTTTGGCCAGTGTAGCGTATGTAAAATTTTTCAGTTTGGAATCTTAAGCGTGGCATACACGCTACCAGTTCATCCGAGGCCCTACCATGCCCAGTTTCCACCTGGTTTCACACGTTGACCTCACGCCAGACCCCTGAAAGGTGTGTGCGTTTGCTCGCCCTCTCAGTGCCATGACACAACTGCCCAGTATCCGTGAAAACATGTTTGGACTCACTCATATATACAGGATAGACAGCCAAAGCATCGACTGGAGGGCAGCTTGGAAAAAATGTCACAAGAATCTTTGTTCTTATTATAATTATACTTCTAAGAATCTATTTGGAGGAATTAATCCTCCAGCAATGGCACAATGATGGGCAAGGCAGCATTTGTCTCCAACATGAAAAACTTAGTAGCCAGTGAATCATCCACAGTGTAGAATTAGTTAAAAGGCAAGGTAGGTTTTCAGAGCATTTAATGTCACAGCCAAATGAGATACAAGACCAAGAAACATCATAACTACAGAGTACATTGCAATCCTAATTTTTGTAAAAACGGGTGAATATACACATAGAACAATGAGTGGAAGGAAAGGAATCAAAATGATCATCTCTGGGCAGAAGGGCTGTGCAGATAATTGATGCTATTCTCTACCTTTCTGAAATTTTCCAAATTGACTATAATAAGCATGTATTACTTTCATAATAAAAAGGAACCCTGTACGAATCATTAAGGGAAAAGAGAATATTTTGGTCATCCGGGTTTGAGAGATAATAGGGACTTGAACTTAGGTGGTAGCAGAGGAGATTGACGCAACAGACATCATTAAAAGCAACTCATTACAACTTGGGGACTCTGTGGGCGATGAAAGGTACAGAGAGTAAAAATAATCTCAAGGTTTTAAGGCTGAGTGATAGAGTGAACGGCAGTAACATTGACAGCAAAATCAGATCAATTATCTTTCTCAGAGATGGGAAAATGGCTTTTTTTTTTTCAATTTGCTGTCTAGAGGATAATACATTGTCCCGATGAGTCAGAGAATTCTATAATTTAGCGAGGCGGATACACTGACAAGATGGACCACTAAAAGCATAAGATGTTTTTGTTTGTGGTGGTTGCAGACCATTAAATAAAATCAGAGTTTAAAACTGAAAGTATAATAAAAACACCAGACAGGGGAAAGGGTAATAGAACAAATGTTCATGTTTTCTTTTTAAGCAAATGAATAATCTTCTCTTCTCTGCACGGCAGCAGTCCTCACTCAGTTGAGCTGCAAATGCAGCAGAGAGACGAGCCTTTGACTTCGAGAATTATCGAATTAGGGAAGGAACATGGCTCTAGAGGTCATCCATTGAGGTGGATGTCTCACATGTCGAATTACTGCCCTCTAACCATGAACTCTTAAGATTCGAGGATGCTAGCCCTACCCCCACCCATTTTCGAGGTAGGGACAGTGGGGGCCCCAGAGACATTTCTCAGGGACTGTCATGGAGCGAGGTCATCACAGGACCTGAACAAGAAGCCACGGTAGCCCAAAGTTTCTGTCTCCTCATCCTGAGAAATAACCATGCCTTGTCTGAACACCCTTCTTTCCCCACTACACCATCCATGGCAGCTCTTTAAAAATACTTACTTAGGTGTGGCCACAAAGAAACAAAATCCTCTGTATAGTTTTCCTTAAGGTTTCTAGTGTTTTGACAGTGTTTTGTTGGTCACTATAGTAACATTGTGGCCAACAGCATTTCTTCCTGTGGCTTTGCTGCTTGCCTTTTCTTTGTGACTAATTGGGCTATGGGCCATGTCTGGGGAGCGGGGGGCTGTGTAGTGGGGAAGGCTTCTCTGTATCTGCATTTCTGTTTCATCCATAAAAAATTATCTATTCTTCCCCCGCTTCTTGGAAACCAGTTATGTTTTCAGTACCATGCCAGTTTTACATTCCTGATTGGAAAGTGGCTTTCTAACTGGGAGTCGACTTCCAGATACTGCTGAGTTGTTTCTTATCTTTTCTTTTTTTTCCACTTCAGTATGTATATTGAAAAACTAGGAAAAAAAAAAGAGACTAGGAAACACAGAAAAAAAGAAAAGAAAAACTAGGGTCCCTTTTCTACAGAAGCAAAATAGCATGGCTGTACTTTAAAAATGACTCATTCCTTAATATCCTATAATACTCAGCCCATATTACAATTTCTCCCCCTGTCCCAGGAGTCAGGAGACAGTTCAGTTGTGCCACCATTAGTGAGTCGAAGATTGAGCACTGTACTTAAGGTGATAACAGAGTGTCCCCTCCTGCCACTTTCTATTTATTTCCCCCCTTGCCACCTGAAGAGAGTCTGTGGCGCTAGGTTAGTGCCCTGTCAGCCCTTTAGCTCAGCTCTGTTAGCTAATGCTTCTGGTGCCAGTTGGTCTCCTTGACTGAATCAATAATTTCAGCAGGCATTCTGAAATGATGATTTTTTTTCTCATCTGTCATCCAATCTACATTTATAAGCTGCCCCTTTTCTCTAAAGCACTGCTCTGACTCATTAACTCGGCTCTTTGGTGGTTCTGAAATTCTCTTTCTGCTAGGAAGGTAGATTCGTGTTTGATTCTTTCCCTTTAATTCTCAATTTTTAAAGTGAAGGGTTGGATCCATAGCCACCTTAAATGGTACCAAATTTGTCCCCTTCACACCACGTTCAGCTGGTCCTTCTTCTTCTTCTTCTTTTTTTTTTTTTTTTTAACAAGTAAGCACTATACCCAACGTGGGGCTCGAACTCACAACCCCGAGATCAAGAGTTGCATGTGCTACTGGCTGAGCGAGCCAGGTGCCTCTCAACTGGCTCCTTTTCAAGCCACAATGATTTTAAGGCATGGCGAGCCCCAATTCATATTGTTTAACTTTCTGTTGTGGATGTTGATCCGAAGAAGACAGGGGCATGGAATCCATTGACTTGTATTCCTCCAAGAGGCCACCATTTCACACAGTGCTTAGGGGCATGAAACCCACTCAGCTTCTATGGAAAATTCACTGTGGGAAATAACCAAATCTTGAAAGTATTCTTAAGTTGAGATTTGGTGTTCCATGAAACCACAAAATTTGTTTATTTCTTTAAAATATAAAAGGTATAACATACTGCTTTTCTAGGATTGGATGACTAACAACTAAAAGCCAGTCATGTGAGCCTCTCGAACACTAATTTTTTTTTTCTGTAATCTGTGGTGTTTTTCATCTTTGGCCATTATTCTATTGTTGATTACCTTGTTTTAAAAAGTTGGCAGTGTGAGAATTGGATTATGGACTAGTAATTTTGTGGATTTATTTTTTTTTCTGTAAGTAATTTTAAAAATAGACCGGCATATAATTAACAAAATTGAATAATAGGTCAGAGCATTTGTTCCTCTTTCTTACACAGAGATATTCATAGAAGCAGTCCTCAGGAAAAGGCCACAATGCTGATGATGAGTGAAAATGAGAGTAATTCAAGTTTTAGAAATGAAAAAAGGCAATTGAAAAAAATTAATGTCCTTTTGGAAGCCACTTCTGCTGCAGTGTTCACCTCATTAAAATAGATTGTTTTTTTTCCTGTCCACCACAGCTAACCATTGGGTCTAATAACTAGAAACCAACAAAGGTATAATCTTCAGCATGCATTTTTAAAAATTAAAATAGTTTTCTTTTTAAAGCAAAGTATATTTATTACAGAGAAGTGAGAAATACAGATCACCAAAAGAGAAAAATAAAATAAATCTTCATCCTAACACCCAGACATAACCTTCTTTGATGTTATGTGAACAACATAGAGAAACGGAGCTTTTAAGGGCAAAAGGAATAACAGTGACAACAGTAATACTACTTTGCACTTACGGAAATTTTGCTAAGTATCAGACGCTTTTTTCAGCACTTCCTTGGTTAAGTTTTCCCCATCTTGCAGCTGGTGTTATCTCCAGTACACAGATACAGAAGGTGAGGTACCAGAGCGGAGAGTATGTGTAGCTTGCTCCAGATTATATTGCGAGGACAAAACAGAGCTAAGATCCAATTAACGGACAAGAGTCAGAGGTGAGCCCCGAACCCAGGCATCCTGAGTCTCCAGCCTAGACTCTGAGCTGACATATCATATGATATGTTTTAATAAGATGGTCATATTTAATTTTATTTGAATTCAACGGGTAAGAAAGAAGCAGGTAGAACTAAAGGAATCTCTGAGCTTTTGATAAATTATGAAATGAGTTTTAATGATTATTGAAAAGGGCAATTTTTCCATATGTTCTCCCTGTCCTCTCCCCATTTTTAAAGTTGTCCAGTATCTGCATTGTCAGTGCAGGTAACTATTCCCTACCATAGTGTCTCCCTGAAAGCCCCCGTTTGGTCTTAATTCTGTGCGAGTGTATATATTTGATGCTCACCAGCAGTCTTCATGGTCATGTCTCTCCAGTCACTTGAGTTGTTTGAAGCTTTAAAGGTTTTCTCAGGGAGGATTCATGGGACCAACATTTCCTGAATTATTTACACATTGATGGAGTTTGCTGCATTAATAATTGAAAGTCATTTTAGCTAGATATAAAATCCATGGCTCACATGTTCTTGCCTTGGGTACCTTAAATATGGCATCCACTTTCTTCTGGAACAAAATGTTGTCAAAGTCTGCTGACAATATGATTTTCTCTCTGTATTAAAACACTTGGTCTTGGGCACCTGGCTGGCTCAGTCAGTGGAGTGTGTGACTCTTGATCTCGGGGTCGTGAGTTTGGGTCCTATGTTGGGTGTAGAGCTTATGTAAAAAACAAACACTTGATCTTTTCTGTCTGATTGTCAAAAGCTTTTTTTCTTCCAAGTCCAATAATTTTACCAGAATATGTCTTGGTGGTGTTGATCATCCTTGATTTTGTTGATCATGGCTTGATTTTCTGAGGAATGTGCTGTACCCTTTTAGTATGTAGTCTCCGGTGTTTTTCTCTTTTTAATTTCAGTACAAATGTCTTGACTTCTAGATTTTAATTATTCTGTTCTCTTGTGTGTATTTGTCACATCCTCTTGAATAATTTTTTATCCACTTTCATTTTTAAAGATTGTTTTAAAAAATGTATTTATTTTACAGAGTGTGTGTGTGTGTACCTTTGTGCATGTGCATGAGAGGGGGTGGGGCTGAGGGAGAGAGAACTAGAGAATCTCCAGCAGACTCTCTGCTGTGTGTGGAATCCAACAGGAGACTCGATCCCAGGACCCTGAGATCATGACCTGAGACGAAATCAAGAGTTGGCTACTCGACTGACTGAGCCACCCGGGTGCCTCTTTTTTTTTAAAGAGTTTTTAAAAGTAATCTCTTCACCCACCATGGGGCTCAAGTTTACAACCCCGAGATCAAGAGTTGCATGCTCTACCAACTGAACCAGCCAGGTACCCCCCATTTTTTTATAAAAAAATTATTTTCATCATCTGTTTCTCAAGGTATTATCTGTTATGTTTATTTACCCCTGTGTTCTGTGTTCCTTTTAGCTTAATCGTCATTTCTACAATGATTTTCTTTTACTTCTCATTCTTTCCTGAGATTTATCCTGCCATTCCTGAGGTGTCATTATTCTAAATTTTTATATTCTTTCATAGGATGTACATTTTTAAAAAATCACGTAACTTTTTCTTAATATAGTTTAGCTAGTTTTGAACTATTGGACTATAATTTTCTGTATTTCGAGGGGTCTTGTATGTTTTAATTCTGCAAGGATTTTATTCTCTTGCTTATTTTTACATGAAACTAGTTTCCCTGGGTTTTTAGAAGGAAAATCAATTTAAGATAGTTCCCCTCCTCTCCCCTCCCAATTTCATGGCTCTGGAATTCCATCTTCTATCGTTTTTGACCACTATTCAAAGTGTCATGAATTTCTTACTGAAATCTCCTGGCACTGCCTGTCTGCCTCCTCTCTTTTCTTTTTTTTTTTATTTTTTATTTATTTATGATAGTCACAGAGAGAGAGAAAGAGAGGCAGAGACATAGGCAGAGGGAGAAGCAGGCTCCATGCACCGGGAGCCCGACGTGGGATTCGATCCCGGGTCTCCAGGATCGCGCCCTGGGCCAAAGGCAGGCGCCAAACCGCTGCGCCACCCAGGGATCCCTGCCTCCTCTCTTTTCATCTGGCTTTCTCTCTGACCTCTCTTGTCTCTGTCTGGGTCAGTGTGGAGTCTTTGTGCCCCAGTTGCTCCTCAGAGTGGGCCTTTGCCCTGGAAGGGAGCTTTGGATGATTTTGAGAGTTTGTGGGGTGCAGGCAGCTCCCAGGCTATTCTGCGGGCTCCTCGCCCCTGGTCACTATACGGAAAGGCAAACCCCTGCCAGTCTCTGTTGTTCTTCATAAATTAGCTTGCTGAGGTTTGAGCTATTATAGAGTTCTCAGATCTCTCCTATGCCCTGCTGGTTCCCTCACCAGACTCCTCCATAACTAATTTCATTGTGGTCTTGTAGCTGTCTCTGATTTGTCCCACCCGTTCATATTTCAGAGTTTGTTGGGGAATCATTGTGATCCAGTTTTGTTGTAGATTGTGTCTGTGGATTTGGGTTTTGCTTTCCTACCTACCCTAGTTACCCTTCCTACTTGTGTTTTTTATGGTGGCATTTTGGGACATTTAAAAACTGCTGCCAGCCACTACCTTCTGCCCAGGATTCCTCTGTAAACTACAGACCGTGGGCCACATCTTGTCTACTGCTTGCTTGTCTACAGCCTGCAAGCTAAGAATGGTTTTTATGCGTTTAAGTAGTTGAAAAGATCTAAAGAAGACTATAACGTCATGACATGTGAAAATTATTTGAAATTCAAATTTCAGTATCAAGTTTTGTTGGAACACAAGCCATGCCTGTTCATTTACATGTTATCTATGGCTGTTTTCATGCTGTAACAGCAGAATGAGTTTTGGAGACGGAGACTCAGCTGAAAATATTTATTAACTGGCCATTGACAGAAAAAGTTTGCCAACCCTGGTCCTATAGTATACTTTTTACTGGCTACCTAGTAAGTATTCCATTGTGTGAATATATCATAATGTACTGAACCAAGTCCCTATTATTGGGCATTTAGAGGAATTCTAAATTTCATTATTACAGGCATCATTTCACAGCTATATTGGCATATATATTTTATTATTTGGGAGGGATATATTGTTACAGGTAAGATTGCTGGATCAAAGGAGATTATACTTTTTAAACTCTTTGATTAATATTGACGAATTGTCATCCAGAAAGGATATACAGGCTAAATATCTATTAAGGACACTGAGCCAATAAATTACAGTGCATTCATGCAAAGAAATATTATGCAGAGGGTAAAGAAAATGAGGTAGCTCAATTTTACTGACACATAAAAATACATAATATATGCTGTTAAACTAAACACCCTGGTTACAGATGTAGAGTATGAGTCCTTCATTTTAAGGAAAGAGGGCAATAGGATACACACTTTTAAATTTTTCACAAGAAGCAGAGATGATAAGTAGGTTGTACCAACTTATACACCCAGCCATAGGATGTCTGAATGGTGGTTTTACCATGCTTTTGTCAGTGTGAGGGTATCTAATTTTTTTTTATTTTTTGCCAATTGACGGATGAGAAAAGGGCATCTTGTTTTCATTTTATATATCAACTTTTGTATTGTTTTGTATGTTCATGGGCTCGAATTAAATTTTTTTGTGAATTTCTTGTTCATTGTCCATTTCTTTTTCCCTGCTATATGCATGTTTTGGAAACTTGGTAGTTTGTAAAGCTCTTTTTATCTATTGGTTATTAATTCTTTGGCTTGTCCACTTGCCTTGGTATGGTATTTAGGGTGATTAGTGATGGTTTTTGCTGTTTATGCATTCAAATCTTCCTGTATTTTTTGTGTGTAGAAAGACTTTTCCTGACTCAGATTTATGTACTTTTGTGCAATATATTTTTCTAGTACGTATTTGATTTTGGTTTTTACATTTAGGTCTTGAGTCTATCGGGAATTTATGCATGTGGGCCATTGAGTAGGGTTTAACTTTATTTTCCAAATGCTTAGCCAGTTGTCTTAGTGCCATTTATTGAATAAGCCATTATTTCAAGGTTATGTAATTTTTTCAGACTGCTTTTTATTAGATCATGTGCATTTCACATTTTTAAAAGTCAGGTTTGTTGATTTGATTTATGTAAAATACAATTGAGTCTTTTTAAGTGTATAGTTGCAGCTGTAGCAAATGTGTGCAGTTGTGTAGCTACCACTCACTCTAGTCAAGATCTGGAACATTTTCATCTTCCTCCAGAAAGTTCCCTCATGCCCCTTTATAGTAGTCATCCTCTTCACCTCTGACCTTATACCCTTGCAGCCACTGATCTGTATTCTAGACCTAGATTTTTGCTTTTTCCAGAATGTCACACAAATACATAGACTTTTGAGTCTGGCTTATTTCACTTGGCATGGTACATTTAAGAGACATCTGTGTTGTTGCATATTATCAGTACATTTTTTTCATTGCTGAGCAACATTCCCTGATACAACCATGCCACAGTTTATTTAACCATTCACTTGTTCAAGGACAGTGGGCTTGTTTCTAGTTTGGGGCTTTTATGAAGAAAGCTACCATAAACATTCACGGAGGGGTCTTTCTGTGGACATGTTTCCATTTCTCTTGGGTAAATACCTGGGAGTGGGATTACTGGGTCATGAATAAGTGTATATTTCATTTTATAAGGAACCATCCAACTGTTTTCCATAGTGGCTGTAGGATTTTGCATTTCCACCAACATTATATGAGAGACCCAGTTACTCTGCATCTTTGTCAGCACTTGAAATTGTCAGTATTTTTTATTTTAGCCAATCCACTAGGAGTATGAGGTTAAATTGTTTAGAATAATTTAGCTGTTTTAAGCAGTGTTCCTCGACTCATCCCTGCACATGCTTTCTAAGACTGGATGCTCCTGACCTGCTCAGTCAGGCTCTAATCGTACAGCCCAAGGCAGCTGAAGAGTCACCATTGCTCTTGTTTCTGTTTTTCTGCTTTCTGTTTCCTTTTGGAGGCTTAGAGAAACCAAAAAACATCAGAGCAGAGACGGAGCTTAGAAATAATCTAGTGGAGGGGTGGCAAACTTTTCCTGTAAAGAGCCACATTCTTGACTTCCCAAGCCATTTGGTCATAGTCAATGGCAACTCACCTCTGCTGTTGTAGCATGAAAGCAGCCACAGACAGCACAGAAACGGATGCGTAGCCATGGTACAATAAAACTTTATTTACCAAAACAGGCCGCCTGCTGGATCCAGCCCTGACACGGCAGTTTGCTGATCCCTGGTTTAGTCTAGCAACTTTATTTTACAGATGAAGGGACTGAGCTCAGGTTCCACCCTTTCTCTTGATTTATAAGTAAAGAAGGCAAAGACCAGAATATTGGCTTTCACCGTTAAGAGACATGCTTACATTGAGTTCAAGATGAGCTTACCTTTTAAACACATGATTCCGGGTTCTAGCAAATGATGTCACATGAAACTATCAATATACGATCTTTCAAAAGTTTTAACTGCAACTAAGACTTTTGGGGACATTTTATATATTGCCATTGACCTCCCTGCTGGTTGACTTTTTTTGAGGCTATTATATCTCTGGAGTAATGGGCAAATTTGAGTAGCAATAAAAATAAAGGTAGTAACGTTTAAGTAAGAAAAGCACCACCACCCTTTTATTTGTCCTCAAAAGACTTTGTTTCCAGTTTTGGAGATGTCCAAACTTCTCTCTGAGATGGCTGTCAAACATCATGTAACAATCCCATGCTTCCCGCCACCCCCCTCCCCTGCCCTGCTCTGAATGTTAATTCCTGACTGTTTTGTTTCATGAATTGCTCAAATAGATGGTTCTTAAGTCAAAAAAAAAAAAGAAGAAGCAAACCCCAAACTGTAACAGGAAAACATACACTTATGGTTCCATGCACGCAAACCTAAAAATAAGCACTGGCTGTGATTCCTCAGGGAGAGAACATTGTTTAGAAGAGACATCTCATGTGTGTGTGTTTTTTCCTCCCTTCCAGCACTGGAGGAAGTACGACATCTATGAGAAGCAAACGAAAGAAGAAACTGACTCAGTAGTGCTGATTGAAAACCTGAAGAAAGCCTCTCAGTGATGGGGATAACTTATTTTAGCCTTCAGCATGACCTTGTAAAGATTCATCCCATTCTGCGTTTGTGATCGGGGAACTCGTTCAATGGAAACTAAAACTACTGGGCCATTTAAAAACAGGCAGCTCAGAAGAGCCACAGTTGTTATGTTGAGTCGTGCACTGAGAAACTAAACACAAGGGGCTCTTTGGTGAAGAGAGGGGAATCCTTGTTGAATTATAAAAGCAGACATCCCTTGCGAAGGCTTCAAAGGAGGGGACAAAGCAGCCAACAATGATGATGGTAGAGTTAATCTTATCAAGAGTTGGGACAACTTCTGAGGGATCTGTGCCTGCTTTGTATTCTTTGTGTCAAACAATACCAACACATTTTATTTGTTGTGTGAAACTCATTTTGGGTGCAGTTGCTAATGCCAAACTTGAGTCACAGAGAACATCTAGCAAATGAAATTGGTAAAAATCTATTATCTGTTGTTTAGGATCTCATTGAGGAATGTTTGCGGCTCTTAAAACTTTTAGCAGTCTGGAATCATCCACCCCTTGAGCAGCAATTTTCTCCACTTTGAAAGGCCCAGGCATCAGTGTTGGCCATGAGAGATGACATTTAGGGAAACAGCAGAGGCAGCTCCTTTACCTTTCAAAGCTGCGGCAGGCTTTTCGGGGCAGTGGAGGTAGAAAGACTTGTTGGGTATGAGAGTTTGAACCCCACACCATCTCCCACAATGGGTCATGTCTTCTTAATCTCTGCCGATCAGATATTCACCAGGTGTGCCTGTGCTCAGCCCCTGGCTGTGAGGCAACACTCGAAGGGTTTGACAGTCCCGTGGAGACTCCTCTGTTCTTACCATTTGATCTCCACCGGTCATTTGCCAGACCCTGGTTCCCACACCCAGTCTCGCCCCTGTCGCATTCGCCCACATTCCTGTCAGCGTGTCTTTCCCCCAGTTCATCAGAAATTAGAATTTAAAGCTGCTCAGAACACCTAGAGGGGCAGGGAGTAATTTGCATCTCAGGTAAAGTGTGAGGAGACAAACAATGACTGATTTTTACATATTTGTAACTTCTGCGTGAGTCTGCATTTCTTTGAAGGTTTTCAGCATTTACTAATTATGCATTTTCTAAACAGAAAGGAGGTATTATCATCACTTAAAACTTCGCTGTTTGCTTCAGAAAAGAATAGTTATATCTTCCCCCTTTCCCTTACAGTCACAACTGGTTATGAGTAGGTTCTGCTTCTTTATATGGATAGCATCTGCGGCTCCAATATTTGTATTCATTTTTTTTTTTTGCATACTAAGTTAGGGTTCCATTCTCACCCAGCCCTACACCATACCCACAGAGGTGTTCCCTCCGCTCCTCCACCTTCCTCCAAATTTAAGGAAGTGTGGAAGTGAGAGGCTAATCTCCCCTTCCCCCCCACTCTCTCTCCTCATGTGCACCAACTCAGATTCCTGGTAGGAACTTAAAAACTTGATACCGCAAGTTCTCCAGACACTCACCCATTGGTTGGCAATCAGATGCTGCCACTTGCAACTCCTGCTCTTAGGGGAAGGGAGGCCGTCAGAGATGCCTGCTCTCCAGAGGTTTGGGCGGAAGTGGCCACCTGCTTGCACCGCAGTGGAGGAGGAGTGTGCCCTGGCTTTTCTGAGGAAATTTCATGGCAAGGGAAGAGATCAACGTGTTTCCTCCCGTGCTTTTTTTTTTTTTTTTAGGTCAGATTGAGACCTAAAAAAGGGAGACAGGCAGAGTAGATGTCCCAGTTTGTTCTCTGATTCTCTAAAAAGAACGTTTGGTTTTCCTGTGTAGGGATAAGATTATTTCCTAGTCAAGTCTTTTTTAATTCTGGAAAGCAAAACACCTAAACGCCTCACCCAAAGCCAATTTTCCTGGCATCCTATTTGGATGGCAATGGGGAGGGGGGAATGCTTTGGTATTACGATTAGCCAGGGGACTGCAGATGGTGACAGTCACAGCCCGGGAGTGGGGAGATTGCATTTTGTTTCCATTCTCTTGCTTTAAGCTGCAAGATAGTTGAGGGAAAAGGGCAGTGAGTTATGTGAATACCTATGGCTGTTCTATAATTGCTGAGAAGTGATTCCCAGGCTTTGGGAGCTCTTGGGAATCTGAATACATCAGTGGAATTTCCTTCCCCTGTGGGAAACTCGTAGGATCATTTGCTATGTTATGCCTAAACTGTATGGATTTTTTTTCTCCACATACCTAAGTAAACCCACTGTAAGGATGGTCATTCTTATTCTTTCATTCAGATAAGTTTTTCCTTTATCTGGGCACTGAAGGGATACGCAAAACAATGTTAACAATATTTTTGGTAATGCCTTCAACTAGGGCTCATTTTGTTTAACTTCTTATAGGAAAGCTTGAGTGAAATAAATATTGTCTTTTTGTATGTCATCCACATGTTTTCCTTTGGTCTTACTTTGGGGGGCAGAGTGCTAATGAGGGGTGGGTGGTGGAAAAATTGTAGCTAAAAGAATAAATGTTGTGGGAAAAAAAACCCCAACCATCCAGGATGGCCATTTTATCTTACAGTCATTTCTCATAAGCTTCTCTGCTGTTCTCGGTCCACCTGTGTTTTCTGATAAGAGCATGTACTGGGTTTAGTATCAACACTGTCAGTGCAAGCAGGACCTAAAAGGGACGTAGGTATTTGATGAATCATGGTTCTGATAATTAAGGGAAATGCACTACGGGGCTGGTACTGCACCAGGGTGGGAGGCGGGGTGGGGGGCGCTGCACCAGGGTGGGAGGTGGGGGGCAGGTGGGGGCTCCCCACACTGCACACACCTGCCTCCCGGGTCCCCAGGCGCAGCTGAGGCCGCACCACTGGGCTGGCGGCTGTGAGGGGCTCCGCCTGTCCTCCTTCAACCAAGGGCCAGAAAAGCACGTCATTACCAAGGACAAGAAGGGGGGGCCAGTTCTGCCGGCTGATGCAAGTCTTCGTCCCCACATACCTGCTGGTTTGGGTGTTCCCAGTGAAGGAGTGTCACCCAGACATGGATGCGTCCCTGCAGAGCAGCACGTCGCCAGAGTCCAGGGCGTGACCTTCACCAAGAGTGGCTCTGGCACGTTGCCAACGATGTCATCCTGCCCCAGGAAGAGAATGTCTGTCATCAACCTGATTGTGACCCCCAACCAGTGGCAGGAAACATATGGGAAAAGAAAAATACAAGTGTGTGTGCACACACACACTGTTCAGGAGGCTGTCATGGTATATACATGGCAGGGGGACCCCCGGTTAGGAGTTAATCAGCTGAGAAGGTTGGGTGTGAGACTGATCATCAGTTTTCAACAGCTGTCCTCTTAAGAGATGGTCATGTGGTTTCATATTTTCTATAACTACAGCAAAATGGGTTGAATGTCATGGAGGGGTTTTCTTTTCCCCATTCATGTTAAAAAGAAAACCACAGGCCCAAAATGGTGTCACTTACCAAACTTAATAAACTAGTAAATCAAGACTTAATACCTAAACTAACTGTAGTTTCAACCTCCCAGAGTGTAACCTTTAACTCGTCAACATGGAATTTCCTGGTCAGTGCTGGAAATTTTACTGATAGACCCTTTCCGTTCCTCTTAGGAGAGTGACCTTGTTTAAAACAATGGATTCCTTGCTGATAATTTCCTTTTTCCACTCCCTCTCTTGGTTTGTTTGTTTCTTTTTAGAGGGAAGGTGGGAGAGGGGAAGAATGAGAGGGAGAGGGAATCTGAAGTCTCTATGTGGGGCTCCGTCTCATAACCCTGAGATCATGACCTGAGCTGAAATCAAGAGTTAAACCTTAACCAACTGAGCCACTTAGGCTCCACGCTCTCTCTACCTTTAAAAGCCTTCTCTTTTCTGTGGCTCTTTGGAACTCCTCTCTACTTGATAGATGAGATATTGCTCTATTCATGAGTCAAATAATAAAGCCAGTTAGATCTTTAAAATTTACTTGGTTGAATTTTTATTATTTAACAGTGTTAAGCTCTCCGAGTGGGTCTTTAGCCAGATCACATTTACGAATTACCCTGAATCTTTACAAGAGCCAAACCCTAGGGAGTGGGTAGGGGCTGCTGATCTCAGAGATTATTTCTGGAACTATCTAGAATGATCCAAGAAGATTCCAGAAATCTGTTTCCAGGTAAGTATAGTTGTGTTTTTAATAAGAAAGCTTTGCTGCTTTACATCAATACACTGAGTATTATGACAGAAAACATTTGAGTACAGACACTCAAGGTTGTATATCTATAGGAGATCTGTGGAAAACAAATTTTTTTTTAAATTTTTATTTATTTATGATAGTCACACAGAGAGAGAGAGAGAGAGAGGCGGAGAGAGACACAGGGAGAAGCAGGCTCCATGCACCGGGAGCTCGACGTGGGATTCGATCCCGGGGCTCCAAGATCGCGCCCTGGGCCAAAGGTAGGCGCCAAACCGCTGCGCCACCCAGGGATCCCTAAATTTTTGTAGTCATAAACATGTTCACCTTGTCTCGGAGAGAGGAGCCAGAATGAAGTATATTTGACTTCCAGAATAATTTACCACTTTGTCATTTCCATGAAGTCCTGCTCTTTTATAAGCACGACTTTGTGCTCACTGAGTAACACATTATGCTGTTAGAGTTATTAGTAGTTTTAGAAGAAAGAAAGGAAACATTTATTTCAGAGACTCTTCTTTTAAACCATGATGATTAGATCAAAAACAAGTATTTTGTGTGTGTGTGAATACTCTGGCTAAATCTTGGCATGCTTTTGCTTTAAGCAAGGGAGGAGTTTTATTGTCACTTGGATGTGCTAGATATTTTTTATATCAGTCTCCAAGATTATTTCTTCCTTAAGGTTCATTGGCCTTTAACTGTCTTTCCTAACGGTCACACTATTAGTTTACTATTAGCAACAGGAAAATATTTCATTGCTAGCTTTCAACATTTATTAGGTATAAACATTACATAAACAGAGAAAATAGTGATTAAGTGGCTACCAGGTGCCAAGTTCTATGGATTATTTCACTAAATTCCCATGTGAGTCCCATGAAGATAGGTGGCATTATTATATTCATTTTACATATGAAGAAACTGAGATATAAAATGATTGAGTTGGGGGTGTCCGGGTGGCTCAGCTGGTTAAGTGTCTGCCTTTGGCTTGGGTCATAGTCTCAGGGTCCTGAAAAGGAGCACCATGTTGGGCTCCCTGCTCAGCGAGGAGTCTGTTTCTCCCTCTCCCTCTGCCCCTCCCCCTGCTCATGCTCTCTCCCTCTCACTCTCTCTTTCCCAAATAAATAACATCTTAAAAAAATAAAATGGGTTGTATATGCAAGATCACACAGCTAGTAAAGGAGACAGAATTGGAAACCAAGTCAGCCTGACATTAGAGCCTATATTAGAAGGCCAGTGATATGTTTACTTGTCATAGGAAGAAAGCTACCTAAAGAAAAAACATTTTATTTCAAATTGTTGTCAAATTGCTTATCAAACAGAAGCTATTTGAGAATTTCAACCATTTAGGTGAGCTTTTTACAGCTTTTCAGATTTATTTGTGCATTCATTCATCAGTGTGCTTTACACAGGGCAAAGTAACCTAGATTAGAATTCAGGAGTTCCAAATGACCTTGGGCAGGCATTTCTTCCTGTTTGCATCTGCTTCCCTATCTATAAGATGAAAATGTTAGACTTAGCAATTTTTCATTCCGTGCAAAGTTCATAACACTGGCCATAAGTTGTAGAACTCATTCAGAAGTGAGGATCTTTGCTACAAACACTAGAAATACCATGGGCAGGTACCTTCCTTTCTATGGGCATCAGTGTTGTCATCTGTAAAATGGGGAGATTGGACTAGATTAGCTCTATTCTGACTTCCAACAAAAACTAAGATAATGACTTGTTTTGCATATCAAGAAAATGCATTTACAGTCACCTACTGTTGCTACAGGAAGTAGCTAGCTATGAGCAGTAACTGCCAAAAATAAGCAGAGTGGTTCCTTTAATAGAATGGTAAGAACAGAGGAATTGATACATTGGATGAGCCCTGTGGTCCATCCAAATCAGATTTTTCACAAGGGCCCAGCCATGATTATGCCTAACAACTATTCCTTACCCTGCCTTGCAGATCTTAGGTCATTTTGCCTAGAAACACACACAAAAATGGATTTTGTATAATATAGGTTGCTTGTATAATGATATTTGATATATTACCTAAAATAGAGTCCTTTCGAATTCAATACTTGCACATTTGGTCATTGAATTTAACCTTTTGTTTTAATTTGCTCAAAAATAAAACATGTACATAATGTATAAAGTTGAAGAACACCACAGGGCTTATACAAAACAGCGGTCCCCTGCCCCACCACTCCTGACCCCTGATTCCTGCTCCCAGAAAAGATGCCCTCACCCTATCCCTGGGACCCGTAAAAACGTTGTTACGTGGCAAAAGGGACTTTGCAGATGTGATTAAGATTATAGATCTTAAAATGGGGAGATTATCCTGGATTATCCAGGTCGCCCAATCTAATCACTTGAGTCCTTAAAAGCAGAGAAATTTCTCTGGCTGAAAATGGAAGAGGAGGACAGATTTGAAGTACCGAAAGGACTCAAAGTTCTGTTGCCAACTTGAGGATGGAACAGGTCATTAGAAACTGTTACAAGGAACTGGATCCTGACAACAACATAAATGAGCCTGGCAGTAGATTCTCTCCCCTAGCGTCTCCGGATAGGAGCCCAGGCTGACCAACTACATGACTTCAGCCTTATGAGACCTCCAAGCAGAAAATTCAATCATACTTTGTTGGACTTCTGACCTACAGAAGTGTGAGCTAATAAATGTGTGTTGTTTTAAACTGCTTTAACATTTTTTGCTGGTTCTTTTGGTATATAACTCTTCTGACTAATACCCTAACAATGATATTTCCCTTTTTTTATATTTCCTATTTTTATTTAGGTTTAGAAACTACCTATTTCTGAATTTCTGCTATGAAAGATGAGGATCTAGCTTTCTTATGTGTCCCCAACACACACATACACACACGTGCGCGCACACACACCTACCCCACATGCACTCACACTTCTGCAAATACAAAAAATTGGGGTTAAAATATTCAATATTGGGGCACCTGGGTGGCTCAGCGGTTGAGTATCTGCCTTTGGCTCAGATCATTATCCCAGGGCCCTGGGATCAAGTCCCACATCAGGCTCCCTGCATGGAGCCCGCTTCTCCCTCTGCCTGCTGCCTGTGTCTCTGCCTCTCTCTCTCTCTCTCTGTGTGTGTGTGTCTCTCTGATGAATAAATAAATAAAATCTTTAAAAACGAAACAAAATATTCAATATTTGCATTATACTGTATAATCGTTGCACACAGTTGATCCATGTAGAGTATCATTAAGTTGTATTTCCTTTATCTTGTCTTCCCTTTATTGTCTCTTTTTTTGTCTTTTTTTTTATTCAGTTTGTTTTTCTATGTACCTGTCATGAGTTCAGCCCCAAACTCACTAACAAAACCACAAAACCCCATTCAGCATGGTCACATATCATATGCATAATTGACGAGTTCCATTTCTTTTTCTTGGAGACAGCCCTCGTGCAGTTTGCTTGCTTCCTGATCCATTCTGTATGTTTGCCTTCAAGGCCCACCCCCACCTGTCATCCAGGGAGCTCCCTTTGCTTCTCTTCTTTGATGGACTCTGCTCCCCACATTTCAGGTGGTCCTCTTTCTTGCTTGACACCCTGGCGTTGCTGGATTACACCCTGTGATAACTTCCTTAGAATGATTGTGAGGGATGTAATTTTGAATAAGACTCTTCTGTGTCTGAATATAGCTTCACATATAATTAAAACTAGCCCTCGGTGAAGAACTCCTAATTAGAAACAATTTCCCTTCAGAATTTTGAAGACTGTATTCCACTATATTCTTGCTTCTAGTGTTGCTTTTGAAAAGTCTGATTCCTTTATTAATTTCCAGTTTTCTAGGTTTAACTCTTCTTTACCTGTAAGCCTTAAAAGTTTTCTTTGGGTCTCTAGTTTTTTAAAATTTAACAATGGCATGCCTTCTTGAGTAGCTCCTTCCATTTACTGGGGCTGGGCCCTTATGAGCCCTTTCAATCTAAAAACTCGTCCTTCATGTTTGAGACTTCACCTTGGATTATTTCTCACATGATCATGATTCTATTTTTTTATTTCTACAACTATTATTTGGATATTGGGTGTCCTGGATGAATTCTTTAATTTCCAGATCTGTCTCTCCTATTCCAATTAATTATCTTTGAGTTCAACTTTTGGGAAAGAGCCTCGCTTTTTTGTTTTTTGTTTTTTGTTTTTTAATCTGCAATAGGCTGTTAAGAGAACCTATTTCAAACTTTACTGTGAGGTTTTGAAATAAACCATAGAAAGGGAACTTTAATAAACAGTAGCTTATGAAACACATACCATTATTTTGGCACTAATTCCTTCTCCATTTTTTTTTTTTTTTTTTTTTTTTTTTTTTTTTAAAGATTTTATTTATTTATTCATAGAGACACAGCTAGAGAGAGAGAGGCAGAGACACAGGCAGAGGGAGAAGCAGGCACTATGCAGGGAGCCTGATGTGGGACTCGATCCCGGGTCTCCAGGATCACACCCCGGGCTGCAGGCGGCGCTAAACCGCTGCGCCACTGGGGCTGCCCCCTTCTCCATTTTTAAAAAAAGATTTTAAGTAATCTCAGGACTCCTGGGTGGCTCAGGGGGTTGAGACTCTGCCTTTGGCTCGGGGCATGGTCCTAGGGTCCTGGGATTGAGTCCTGCATCAGGCTCCCTGCATGGAGCCTGCTTCTTCCTCTGCCTATGTCTCTGCCTCTCTCTCTCTGTGTTTCTCATGAATAAATAAATAAAATCTTAAAAAATATATTTTAAGTAATCCCTATATCCAATGTGAGGCTCAAACTTACTTGCAGGCTCTACCAACTGAGCCAGCCAGGCGCCCCTCCTGTACCCTTATATGAAAATAATAATCCTGGTGCCAGTGATGTATCTTGCTTCTACAATACTGTGTTATGCTATTTACCTTCATTGTACTGAACTGATAGTGACATGTCATTTTCTAATTGCACTGTTGTTAGAAAAAGACTTTGACGTTTGAATCTCAGGATATTAGAATCTTAACTTTTTTATGCTTCTAAAAACACTTAAAGTCAAAAGCAGTTTTTATTATTATTAGTTTTTTAAAAAATAATCTGAATTTTATTTTTTATGATAGTCACACAGAGAGAGAGAGAGAGAGAGAGGCAGAGACAGGCAGAGGGAGAAGCAGGCTCCATGCACCGGGAGCCCGACATGGGATTCGATCCCGGGTCTCCAGGATCGCGCCCTGGGCCAAAGGCAGGCGCCAAACCGCTGTGCCACTCAGGGATCCCCAAAAGTAGTTTTTAAAAGATTTATCTGAGAGAGAGAGAGAGAAAGGGAGGGGGAGGGGAGAGGCAGAGGGAGAGAATCCTCAAGCAGACTCCCCACTGAACACTGAGCCTGACATGGGACTCGATCTCACAACCCCAAGATTATGACCTGAGCCAAAACCAAGCATTGGTTGCCTAACCGACTGAGCCATCCATGTGCCCCAGGTCATAAGTAATTTTTCTGTCTTTCCTTCTTTCTTTCTTCCTCTCTCTCTCTCCTTGTCTCCCTCCATCCCTCCCTTTCCGTCCCTCCTTCCATCCCCTGGAGTAGATGAAAACTGGGGGAAAAATGCTAGATAGCTGTTCCTGGCAGTACAATAGGTTGTTTGGAGCCCACACTATTTTCTCAAGATGAGAGTTCAGGGTAAACCTCTAATATTTGAGGATTAATGTGTACCCTGACACACAGCCCAAAATAAGGCTGGTCAGAACCTAGGGCCACTGAGGAAGCTAGCAGACAATTGACAAGCCTCAGCCCCAAGGGGAGGCCTGGGTTTGCTGTGAGCTTCACACCCAAGAGCTGCCTTGCCTATACATAGGGGCCCCTTGGAGACCTGAACTAGAATTATAGAGGAAGAAGGCACCATAAGCCAGGAACAGTCTAAGCTTGCCTTATTTATTTTTTAAAAAAATATTTTATTTATTTATTTCAGAGAGATAGAGAGAGAGAGAGCACAGAAGTTGGGGGGAAGGGCAGAGGAAAAGGGAGAAGCAGACTCCCCGCTGAGCAGGGAGCCCGAAGTGGGGCTCCATCCCAGGACCTTGGGATCACGACCTGAGCCAAAGGCAGATGCCTAATCGATTGAGCCACCCAGGTGCCCATTGCCTTCTCTGTTGATGTGATCGTTTTCCTTTGACTGAGAGTGATATTAAAACTATATGACATGGGCACCAACCAGTCAGGTCTGACACCAGCTGTAATCTCTTGGTAGAGTCAGATTAGTATGTAACGATACCGAACTCAGCAGCTACGTATTGAGCACCCACCATGTGCCTGTGCTTTCTGTCTCATTGTTTCTTAGAGTTTACGGTAGGGATGGATATTTATTTCATCTGGCGAACCAGTTCTGCCTGGAGACACTGTTTTAAGGACGATTTTGAGATTGAGTTTGGGCTCAGTAGAAAGACCGCTGAAATCTACTAGTGATGCCTCTCATTAGAGTACTGATGGGGGAATGACTTGAAGAATTTGTGCCACATGGTTGCATCCTGGGCTAAGGAATGGAGGGAGATCGATCTATCATCTATCTATCTATCTATCTATCTATCTATCTATCTATCTGTCTATCATCTATCATATAATGCATAATCTTCAAGGCAGAGTGTGAAAAATCAGAGCTGTAAACGGACGCCCAAAAGAAATGCTGTAGATAAGCAGGGGAAAGAATGATATGCACCTTGGGGGGTGAGTACAATCTGAACAGATTAGCAAAAGGGGGCATTCTTGTCCTGGGAGCAGTGTGAGCAAAGTCACTGATGGTGGTGGCAAGGATGGATTATGGGAGGAAGATGACAGAAATAAACAGATGAGCTAGGAGCTTAGTTGAAAGGTGGTGAGGCTCTCCTGTGCCAAGGAAAATTCGAGAAGACAGCTCAGATGTGAAATATTTTAGCGGTGGACTCACCAGGACTTGACAAGTGGACGGGAGAGATCCAACATGCTATAGGCTATAGCCTATAGCAAAGGCTTGAGCAGAGGCAAGGGACGCGGTGGATGGGAAATGTGAATCCTGTGTTGGACATGTGGACTATGGCTTGTTGGAGAAAACCATTGGGTCATGATTTCCACCAGGTCGGAGGGCACTCGGGTGGCAATGAGAGGAAAGCAACTTCAAGGGTCAGGGCTGCAGGAGCCTGCACCCAAGGAAAGACCAATGGGGTCACTCCCAAAAGACACATTGCAAGCCTCTTGGCACAGGTGAAGACTCCAAATCTGAGCCTGCCACAGGGCAGTCACGCGATGGCAGCAAGAAGGCGAGGCAGAGCACTTGCCAGCAACTCACCGCTCAAGAGTAACACGCTGCTGCCATCTGGGGGCTGTGTGGAGAAATGGTAATGGCAGCTCTGTGATTGCCCCTTGGTGACAGGGGACATGATTTTGGAGCCACCGAGACCCCTCCTCTCAAACGCTTTTTAGAGTTCTTCCCTGAAGTCTTTTTAGGCTGGCTCAATTTCTCTGTCCCCAGTGAAGAACACTATGGGGCACGTGTTCTGTAGTATCCTTTCTTTCCAGAAGGGTTTAACCCTTGAGAGCAGACTACTTCCGGTCAGCTGTGGCATACTAGCGCCGAATTGAGATCCTTCCTGCTGCTGCTGCTGCATGTACCTACTGACCGAAGTTCTGACTGGGACCACAGCTCTCTGCTGGACCCACCGAATCCCTTGTTTTGATCGAGTCACTGGTTGGCTTTGACTTTTGATACTAGAACATCCTCCTTTGTGCCTCCAGGGGCACCACTTACTCACTGATGTTTTCTTTTGCCAGCCTCCGTTTCAGGAGTGGAACTGGGTCTTCATCTTTTTTGTTCATTCATTCGACATTTATTGAGTGGCTACTGTGCTAAGCTGAAGCTACACTGGGGAAAAAAAGAGATGCAGCCCCTCAAAAAGTTGTATGACAGTCTAACTGTAAAGACCGGAAACAATCATATGGAATGTGACTGTTCCTCTGAGTGAAAGATTGTAATGATGCAGTGAGAGCAGTTAACGGGAATCCGACCATATCTTGAAGGGTAGTAAAAACTTTTCTGAGGATGTGGGAATTAAGTTGAAATTTGAAGAGTTAATAGGAATTAGCCAGGAGGTAACTATGCTGAAAAATATGAAATCCACCAGGCTTGGGAAAGGAGCCATTGTCCTGGTTCCTTTGCCTTCTGGGATGGTAGTGCAATCGGGAGCTTCAACAGCTTTATACAGACGGTCTCTAGGAGAATCTGGAATCTGGAATCAGCATGTCAATTACAGTGAAAAGTTTGTGTCTAAAATAAAAATAATAATTACAACAATAACAATCAGAAAATCAGGAAACAGTAATATAGAACCAAGGGTGCCTGGGTGGTGTGGTTAGTTAAGCGTCTGACTCTTGGTTTTGGCTTAGGTTGTGATCTCAGGGTTGTGAGATTGAGCCCCTCATTGGGCTCTCTTCTCTGTGCAGTCTGCTTAAGACTCTTTCTCCCTCTCCCTCTGGCCCTCTCCGGTGCACGATCTCTCTCTTTCAAATAAATAAATAAAATCTTTAAAGAAAGAAATATAGGGGATCCCTGGGTGGTGCAGCGGTTTGGCGCCTGCCGTTGGCCCAGGGCGCGATCCTGGAGACCCGGGATCGAATCCCACATCGGGCTCCTGGTGCATGGAGCTTGCTTCTCCCTCTGCCTGTGTCTCTGCCTCTCTCTCTCTCTCTCTCTCTCCTCTCTCTCTCTGTGACTATCATAAATAAATAAAAATTAAAAAAAGAAAGAAATATAGAACAACAACAAAATTAACCCCCCAAACTCTGAATTAGCTTGCCCTATTTTAGAAAAGAATACATATCAAGTAGATAAAGGAATACTAATATTCTCAAAGTCTTGAAGTATTATGTTTCATTTTCTTTCACTTTTTTTTTCTTTTCTAAGAATTTATCTAATTTAAAAAATCTTTACATATACTCATTTGAACTGGAACATATTGCCTTAAATATTCTAGCGCATTGGATCTGAACCAATGCAAGATATCAAAAATCCACTTGAACTTCAGATTCCTCATCAGTAAATTAGGGATAATAATAGGAGCTGCATCCTGGGGTTCTTTAGAGACATAATGATTTAACACTTGATGAAGCACTTTAAACCAGTGCCTGGCCCATCGTAAACACATACTACGTGTTAGTATTATTTTTTCGGCACTGACCTGTTTGTAGAACATGTCAGAGGAAAGACTATCAGGCTGATAGAACATCGAGGTTGCTTTGACACCACGCCATGGAAAACACTGGCTACTCTAGCTGCACAAAGGGCCAACCCTGACACTAGAAACGCTCAGTGGAAAAAAAGAAGCTGAGAATGTTGCGTGTAAATCACCTCATTTGCAGAGATGCACACAGAGAGCTTCCTTTGTAGCTCATGGTCATAAGGGCTCCTCTCTTCCCTCATTTCTGACAGGTGATCTAGTCTCCACCTAAATACCTCCAGCAACAGGGAGTTCTCTGCTGTTGGAGAGAGACCATTCTTCACATTCTATAATCAAAACTCATCTTCCTCGTATATCTATCTACCTGTTCGTCTTTCTACCCTGGGGAACCAAATAGAACAAAAAAGTTTCCTGCACAACTGGCAAAATTGGAAAAAGGACTGCAGATTGCTCTTGTGTATCATTGTTGAAAGTCCTGAATTTGATAACTGTGCTGTGGTTATCTATGACACTGTCCTTGTCCTTGGAAATTGCCCACTGAAATATGAAGGAGAAAAGTGGAGTGATATATACAATGGTTCTGCAAATGGTGCAGAGAGAAGAACATTAATATGTAAGTAGTGAGAGTCCCAAAACATTCAAAATTGGTGGGACCAGGATAGATGGTCTAGGAAGATCCTTGTAGTAGTCTTTTTTTTTTAAAGATTGTATTTATTTATGTATTTATTTATTTATTTATCTATTCATTCATTCATTCATTTAGAGATTAGAGAGAGGGTGAGCAGGGGGAGGGACAGAGGGAGAGAGAGATAATCTCTAGCAGACTCTGCCTTGAGCACAGAGGCCACCTCGGGGCTCCACCCCAAGGCCCTGACATCATGACCTGAGCGGAAATTAAGAGCTGGATGCTTAACCGACTGAGCCACCGAGGCGCCCCTCTTTGTAGTATTCTTGCAACTGTTCTGTCACTTTGAAATTATTTCAAAAGATAAAGTTAATAAAATATCCTCCCTCTTCCATATGATAGCTCTTCAAAGGTTTGAGAACAATTACCACATTTATTTGATTCTACTTTGCTCTCTCACTCACTTGTTGGTTGGTTTGTTCATTCATTCTTGGACAAACACTGACGAAGCATCTGCTTTGGGCCAGGCCCAGTGCTGGGCACTGTAGGTAGAGCAGAGAAGATAGTCCATTCCATCTACTGTCATGGAGCGTAGGGACACAAGGAAGCCCCAAGGTAATCAACAAGCAGTTCTATTCTTTCTACTTGTGAAAGAATTACAAAGGAAGAATGGAGGTGGTGGTATGAGGGTGCCTACAAGAAGGTTCTGAACCTAGCAAATGGCCCCAGCATCTAGGGTTGTAGAGATGCAGAGGGCAGGAAGCCAGAGAGATTAGCGCTCCTTTATGAAAAATCTGTTGGCTGAGGGGAAGGATTTCTGGGTCCAGGTGAGCAGCTTTGGACAAGCATTTGACAAGTTGTCCCATCTGCTCCCTTAAATGTCACAGAGCATTGAAAAGAGATGACCTGGATTTGAGTGACAGCTGCTGTGTCCCAGCGATGTAACTGTGAAAGAAATAGAATAGCCTTGGTGCCTTAGCTCAATCAACAGTAGGGGGTCTTTAGCCGGCTCATTACAACACGGGGACCACCAGGAACCAGGAATCCAGCGGCTCGCCCCCTGCCCTAGCCCCTGCCCCCGGCAATCACAGCTGATGGCGCAGCTATGGCAGCTGGGCCCCTTGTCACATACAATCGAGCTTGGGGTTGGGTTGTGCCTGGAAGAGCCCTGAGAACAGAAACTCCGACGGGAACCCAGCCAGTTTCTGTAGTAGGATTTGTCTTAACAGCTTAGATGAGAAAACTCAAGCTTTAGAGCCATTAATATGTATTTTTCCCCTCAAGGGAAAAAAAGTCATTAAACGTGGGGCTAGATTGGAAGATGAAGCTGAGGATGTGCATGCAAAGCCTAGTGCCGAGAACATAATAAGCTCTTGATGAATGGCAGCTATTGCTCTTTTCATGATGGGTACTAAGTGGGCTGGGTGAGGGAAGGCTGGTAGCATGAGGACACTGGATATTTATAACTCCAGGGCATCTTCCTGTCAAAGGGACAGAGGACAGGGCTCCAAGGGGAAGGGAGCAGAAACTTCTGCCCGTCTCTTAGTTTTGCTTCTCACGAGCACCTCGTCTTCTCAATAGTCAGTACTCATGATCTAGTACATGTTTGCTTCATTCATTCAACAGATGTTTGAGAACTTGCTGCGTGCCAGACTCTGTCCCAGGTGCCAGGGATGCACAGGTAAAGAAATCAAGCGAGCACATCACCTCATCTTTCTGTATACCACAGTACTTCTATAGCATGATTTTATTCGATCCTCGTGGCAATCTAATAAAAGAGATACTTTCATTATTGTGTCCATCTTAAAGAAGAGGAAAGGGACACACACAGAGACCGATGAATTGTTCCAAGGGTGGGCCCAATGGTGTTTGAAGCCAGGCCCCCAGGCCATAGTTCAGCACTTTTTTCATCACACACTCTTGGAATGGCCACCAGCCTGATCTGTTGCTCACCTGCCAGCCCCCCTCTGCCAGGGGGGGCACCCAGGCCTTTCCGGCCTGCCTTCCGCCTCTGCACGCCACCCTCCTTCCTCTCTTGCTCTAGATCTGCTCCGTGGGAAAGACACACACCATAGGATGTCACTTCTGTGTGGAATCTAAACAGAACCAAAGAAACAAAAACCCAAACAGACTCTAAAACACGGGAAACAAACTGGTGGCTGCCAGAGGGGAGGTGGAGGGAGGGAAATTGATGAAGGGAATTAAGTCATACAAGCGTCCAGTTGTAAAATAAAGAAGTCATGGAGATGAAAAGTGCAGCACAGGGAATTTAGTTGACAATATTGTAATAACCTCCGTATGGTGACAGATGGAGGCCGCTCTCGCGGTGAGCACTGAGTAATGCGTGGAACTGTCAACTCACTGTGTTGTACACCTGAAACCAATATAACACTGCATGCCAACTATACCTCAATAGTAAAAGAAAATGTAAGCCGCTTAAACATTTTGAAAACACAAACGTTAAAGCAATCTGAAAAGAAGAAATAAAAATGTAGGGGCGCCCGGCTGGCTCAATCGCTAGTGCAGTCGACTCCTGATCTCAAGGTCATGGGTTCGAGCCCCCACACTGGGTGTAGAGCCTAGTTGAAAAAAAAGGAAATAAATAAAGATGAAAAAATGAAAAAGCCAGCTTTATCATCATACAGTGTACACTCATCCAATTCATCCTTTGAAGATATACAATTCAATGGTTTTTAAAATATATTCAGAGCTGTACAGTCATGACGACAAGCGATTTTTACATTTCCACCACCTTGAAATGAAACCCTGTACCCATTAGCAGTCTCCCCCTTTTCTCTCCTTCCCACACCCCCTGGCAACCATTAGTCTACTTTCTGTCTCTTTGGATTTGGCTGTTTTGAACATTTCATATAAATGGAACTATACAATCTATGGCCTTTGGCGACTGACTTCATTCACTTAGCATCTTGTCTCCAAGGTTCATTGGTGTGGTAGCATGGATCAGTACTTCATTTCTTTTATGCATCCATCAGTTGATGGACATTCGAGTTGTTTCCATCTTTTGGCTATTATTTATAATGCTGCTATGAATATTTGTGTATAAGTTTTGTTATGGATATATGTTTTCACTTCCCTTGGGTATTCACCTAGGTGTGGAATTGTTGCATGGTATGGTAATTCTGTATTTAACCTTTTGGAGAAATTCCAGACTGTTTTTCCGAAGTGGCTGAATCATTCTACATTCCCGCCAGCAAACTCTGAGGATTCCAATTTCTCCATATCCTTGCCAGCACTTGTTACTGTCTGTCTTCTTAATTATAGACACCTTGGTAGGTATAAAGTGGTCTCTCATTAAGGTTTTCATTCGCATTTCGCTGATAACTAATGATGTTTAGTATCTTATCATGTGCTTTTTGGCCATTTCTGTATCTTCCCTGGAGAAGCGTTTATTCAGATCCTTTGCCCATTTTTAATTAGATTATTTGTATTTTTTAAAAAAGATTTATTTATTTATTTGAGAGAGAGAAAACATGAGGGGGAGAGGGGCAGAGGGAGAGGGAGAAACAGACTCCCCACCGAGCAGGGAGCCCGATGCAGGGCTCAACCCTAGGACCCTGAGATCATGACCTGAGCCAAGGCAGACGCTTAATCGACCGAGCCACCCAGGCACCTGGATTATTTGTCTTTTTATTATTGAGTTATAAAAGTAGTTTTATATAGTCTAGATACAAGTCCCTTATCAGATATATGATTTTCACATATTTTCTATCATTCTGTAGATTGTCTTTTCCCTTTCCTGATAGTGTCTTTTGATGCACAAAATTTTACACTTTGATGAAGTCTATATATCCACATTTTCTTTTGCTGCCTGTGCTTTGATGTCATAGAAGGTTCTGCCTAATTCAAGCTCACAAACATATACCTCTACTGTGATTTCTTCTAAGAGTTTTATAATTTTAGCTCTTATATCTATATAAGATATAAGATATCTTATATCTATTTTATTTTAAGTTGTGTACATGGTGTGAGGTGGGGGTTCAACCTCATTATTTTGTATGTGGATATATATACCTGTCACTGTGTCATTTGTTGCACAGACTATTTTTCCCCCACTGAATGATCTGGCACTCTTGTCGAAAATCAATTGACCATAAATGTATGGATTTAATTTTGGATGCTCAGTTCTAGTCTGTTCTGATCTATATATCTATTCTCATGTAGGTACCATAGAATCTTGATTCTGTAGCTTTTTATAAGTTTTGAAACTGTGGAGTGTGAATCTTTAAGCTTTGCTCTTCCTTTTCAAGATTGTTTTGGCTATTGTGGATCCCCTGCATTTCCACATGAATTTTACCATCAGCTTGTCAATTTCTACCAAGAAGCCAACTGGAATTATGATAGGGATCACAGTGAATTTGTAGATCAATCTGTAGATCACCATCTTAGCAATATTAAGTCTTCTAAATCATGAAGATGGCACATCTTTCCATTTATTCTGATCTTTATTTTTTTAAATTTTAAGTAGGCTCCATGCCCAATGTAGGGCTCGAACTCGCAACTCCGAGATCAAGAGTCATGTGGTCTACTATCTGAGCTAGCCAGGTGCCCCTAGATCTTTATTTTCAGCAATGATTTGTAGTTCTTAGGGTCGGAGTCTCACACTTTTAAAATTTATTCATAAATATTTTATTTTTGATGTATCTGTAAATTGAATTACTTTCTTAATTTCATTTTTGGTTTGTTCATTGCTGGTATTAGAAATACAATCGAGTTTTGGGTATCAATCTTGTATCTTACAATCATGCTGAACCAATCTATTTGTTCTAGTGGTTTTTCAGTGGTTTCCTTAGGCTTTTCTATGTACAAAGTCATACCATCTACAAATAGAGATCATTTTGCTTCTTTTCAATCTGGATGTTGTGTATTTCTTTTTCTGGCCTAATTTCCCTGGCTAGAACCCTCATCTTCTGGGTTTCTAGACCCTATTCCAACATGGGGAGGTGATTCCCCAGCCAACACCAAGCAATTCTCAAACACCACCAGGGTGTCAGAATTCAACTTGATTCTGACACTGTCTACACAGAGGTAGCATCAGATTCCACAGGTTAAGGGCTCAGTCCTAGCAGAGGGCCCCCTACCCCCACCTCAGATTCCAGTCTCAAGTTCAGGCTGTTCTTTATGTTTCTGTCTGGCTATGGGTTGGAGGTTCCAACGACCTCCTTAGGTTTGATTAGTTTGCTAGAGTGGCTCATAAGAGCTTATGAAATGCTTATGTCCACCAGTTTATTAAAGGATATGATAAAAGATATGAATTAATAGCCAGATGATGGGCAGCCCAGGTGGCTCAGCGGTTTAGCGCCGCCTTTGGCCCAGGGCGTGATCCTGGAGACCCGGGATCCAGTCCCACGTCAGGCTCCCTGCATGGAGTTTGCTTTTCTCTCTGCCTGTGTCTCTATACCTCTCTCTCTCTCTCTGTGTCTCTCATGAATAAATAAATAAAAATAAAATCTTTTAAAAAATAGCCAGATGAAGAGATACAGAGGGTGAGGTCCCAAACAAAGGAGTTTCTGTCCTCATGGAGCTCGGGGCCTGCCTTGTTGGCATGCCAAAGCATTCTGGTTTCCCAAGCATGGGAGCTCTCCAAAAAGCTGTCCTTTGGGGTTTTTGTGGAAGCTTTATTACATAGTCTTGATTGACTAAGCCATTGGCCATTGGCTGATTCAACCTCCAGCCCCTCTCCCTTCTCCAGAAAGGGTGGCACTAAAAGTTCCAACACTTTAATCACTTGGTTGGCCCTCCCAGCAACCAGCTACTGCCCTTGTGTGGGGTCCAAAAGTAACCTGCATTATGACAAGACACTCACGTCCCCTTTATGGCTCTGAAGCATTTGCAGGAATGGTGAATGAAGACTCAATATATTTGAGAAATATATTTTGGTCACTTGAATGACAAAATATATATTTCTCATAAATCATTATGTCGTACCCCAGTACATTGTTGAATAGAAGTGATAAGAGAAGATATTGAATTGTAGGTTTTGGGGAGCTTTTTGCTATTTCATTAAGTTCTGTTCTTTATAATTTCATGTTTTCTTAATCTTGTTGGGATTATCTTGTTTGCTTTTCTAAACCTTGCAACGGATACTTAACTCATCAGCTTTTGGCCTTCCATCATTGCTAACAGATACTCTTTCCTTTTAAGCATTGCTTTAGCTGCATCCCACAAGTTTTGATGTACTTGTATTATTGTCCAACTACAGATGTTTTGTAGCTCCACTATCATTCTTCTTTGACCCACCAGCTATTTCAGAATGTGTATTATTTTAATTTCCAGACATACAGAGATCTTCCAGTTGTCTTTTATAGTTATCAATTTGTAACTCATCTGTGTTATGATCAGATTCCAAATTTTTTAAATGTGTTGAGGCTTGCTTTCTGGCAAGTCAAATTTTATGGATGTTCTGTATATATATTCTGTAGTTGTTGGTTGCCGTGTTCTTTTCTTTTTTAAATATTTTATTTATTTATTCATGAGAGACACAGAGAGAGAGGCACACAGGCAGAAGGAGAAGCAGACTCCCTGCAGGGAACACGATGTGGGACTCAATCCCAGGACCCCGGGATCATGACCTGAGCCAAAGGCAGATGCTCAACCACTGGGCCACCTAAGTGCCCCTGGTTGCAGTGTTCTATACATTGGTTATAAGCTCAAGTTACTAATTATGTTTTTCAAAAATTATATATCCTTAGAGACATGTTTTTTTGTCTCTTTGATGAACTATTGAGAGAGATAGGGAAAGACCTCCCCCTCTGATTGTATATTTGTCTATTTCTCCTACTACTAAGTTAACTTTTCCTTTATATATTTTTGAGGTTTGGTTATAAATGCATGATCATTCTTGGTAAATTGAATCTCTTATTGTTATGAAATGACCTTTTATATCTCTAATAATGTTTTTTGCTTTTTTTAAAGATTTTATTTATTCATTCATGAGAGACACACACACAGAGAGGCAGAGGCACAGGCAGAGGGAGAAGAAGCAGTCTCAAGGCAGGGAGCCTGATGCGGGAATCGATCCTGGGACTCCAGGATCACGCCCCGGGCCAAAGGCAGGCGCTAAATGGCTGAGCCACCCAGGGATCCCTGTTTTTTGCTTTTTAAGTATATTTTGTCTGATATGAATATCGCTATACGAGTTTTCTATCACTTACATAATTATTTGTATGATTTATCTCTCTCCATCTTTTTGTCAACCTACCTGTATCCTTATAGTTTGGATTTCTCTTTCTCTCTCTCTCTTTTGAAAAGACTTATTTATTTTTATTTGAGAGACCATAGGGGAGCGGAGGGACAGAGGGAGAGAAAAACTGAAGCAGACTCTGTGCAGAGCACAGAGCAGGATGCCAGCTCCATCTCACGACCCTGAGATCATGATCTGAGCTGAAACCAAGAGCTGGAGGCTTAACCGACTGAGCCACCCAGGTGCACTGGATTTGTCTCTCTTAAACAGCATATGGATGTATTTAATAATCCTAGCTGACAATACTTGAGCATTTAGCTCATAAGCATTTAATAAATTATTGATATATTGGGGTTTTAAGCTACCATTTTTTTTCAAGCTACCATGTTATTTTGCACTTGTATTGGTTCCACCTGTGTCTCTCTTGCTTCTTCTTTCTTGATTTAAAAGAATTGAGAATTTTTTTCTTTTTCAATTATTTTCCCTCTCCTAGTTTGAAGATTTACATTCTGTTGCTGTTGTTTAAATAACTACATCCCACTACTTCCTACATACATAATTACCTTTGATGAAAGTCTAGGTTTAGTAAATACCTAACTTGTTTCCAATATGAAATGAGGTTCTCAGGAAACTTGAGCTCCATTTACCCTGCTTCTGACGTATTTTCATATTGTAAAGTACTTTATTTTTTTAAAAAACAGAATGGACGTTTTATGATTCCTTCCTCCATCAATGTTCACTTGTATTGCCCACGTACCATTACTTTCCTTGCTCTTCATTCCGTCCCGCATTTTGTTCTTCTAAGATCATTTTCTTCCTGAAGTGCCTCCTTTAGAATTTCCATTAGTGCAATCTGCCGGTGACAAACTCTCTTAGTTTTTGTTTGTCTAAAAATATCTTTTTTTATCACCGTCTCGTTGAATATTTTCATTAATGATACCGCCCTCGGGGTCCCAGCTTAGTCTGGGAAGGGCCTTTCATAAACATCCCCATTCGGGCTTTAAATTCCAATGAGCCAGAGCTCTGGTGCGAAGTGTCTGCAGACCCTTGGCTACTTCGGAAGCAAAATGTCTGTCTCAACAGGACTGCTGGAGATGCTTAAGTGACATAATGGATGGAAACTTCCTGAAAAAGAGAAGCAAGGCAACCAAAGGTACGTAGCTATTACTGGTTCAGCTGAAAGTTTTAGCTCCTGTCAGTTTTTTAAAGTTTAGGTTTTGCAATTGGAAAATAAAATGTGGCCTCCTTAGAGCTACCAGAGAGCCTTGGATCGTTGCAATTGGAAGTGTCCGCTGACACCCCCAAAAGCATGAAGCCAGAGATAAGGGAGGCTCATTAATCGGCTGGAGCCAGCTTAGCAGATGCTCCTCCCAGCCCTGCATGGAAAGACCCTCTCTTTGTTCTAATGACCCAACCCAGACACCTGATACTCCATTCATTTCCTTTCAACATTTTTGTTGGAGAGCTCCGGGGTCTAGTCTTTGTTTTTCTGGATGCCACCAGGTCCAGCGGCAGATCACTTGACTTGGTGGTGAAACCATTCAAATTGAGAAAAAGAAACTGCTTAGAGGCCAGGGTCAGAAATTGTAGTGCTGGGGAAATGAAGGAACAGTCTGATGTTAACCCATAATCTACTGCCGGCATTACCTCGACTCTGCAAGGGGACCAGCCTGTCTTCTCCCTGCCTCTACCACCCCTTACCCTGCACAGTTCCATCCACAAGAGACAGGCCACAAACGTGAGCTTGGAAGGTGGTTCACCTCCAAATTTGGATGGTGTATGCCAAGGAATTCTAAGTACTAGGGTTAGAAATATGAAAGCAGAAAAGAGCAGGTGAAGTATCTTGCCAGGCTAAAGAAGAACCCAGCAGGAGTGGAAGGGCATCCAGTTGCTCATGTACTTCCAGGTGTCATCACCAGTCAAGCAAGCAACAGCAACAATTCTGCACTTGTGCAGTGCATGCCACCACCACTCTGAGCCCCCAAAGTCCCACAGGGATCTCCTAGCTACATAGTACATTAAGGAAAGGAGACATGCTTCCCTAGAACCAGGAGGAAGGGAAAAGAGGGTGCTATGGGCTGAACTGTGTCCCTCCACAGTACATGTGTGGAAGCCCTGGCCTCCAGTACCTCAAAATGTAGCTATATTTGGAGATGGGCTCTGAAAAGAAGCGATTAAGTCAAAATGAAGCTGTTAGAGTGGGTCCCAGTCTAATCCAACTGGGGTCATTATAAGAAGATGAAATTTGAAGGGCACCTAGTGGCTCAGTCGGTTGAGCATCAGCCTCTTGGTTTCGGCTCAGATCATGAGCTCACAGTGGTGAAATCGAGCCCTGCGTCAGGCTCTGTACTCAGCGTGGAGTCTGCTTGAGAGTCTCTCTCCCTCTCTCGGATA
The DNA here is from genome assembly GCF_053574225.1 of Canis aureus. Classification (NCBI taxonomy): domain Eukaryota; kingdom Metazoa; phylum Chordata; class Mammalia; order Carnivora; family Canidae; genus Canis; species Canis aureus. Next base: position 32,970,659 of record NC_135649.1, on the reverse strand, counting down.
GATAGATAAATACATAAATTCTTAAAAAATAAAAAAAGAAGAGGAAATCTGAACATCAGAGCAGGCACACAGTGTCAACCCTGTGAAGAGGCTGCAAGAGAGCAACTATGTGCAAGCCAAGGAGAGAGACCTCGGGAGAAACCAATTCTGTGGGCACCTTAATTTGGATTTCTGGCCCCCAGAACTGTGAGAAAATAGATGCCTGTTGTTCTAGCTACTGTGGTACTTTGTTACGGCAGCCCTAGCAGACTAATATGAGGAGCCACTGGCTTCTGACCCATTCACTCCAGACAGCCCTGCATGCTGTTTTCATGGAGTCACTCCTTCTTTGAAGCTGGTGATGCCAAATCAAGCAAAGGAGAGGTTCGTGCAAGAGCTCACAGAAGGGCAACCTAGACCCTTGTCCTCAAATTGGGAAATGGAAGAAGCATATCACCTGCAGAGGGCTGTGGTTCGGGGGTGCAGTCCACTTGTGTGCTATTCCTCACACTTCTTCCTCAAGTACAAAACGAAAGAGAAAGATATTAATGAAGAAAGACTGGAAGGGAGTGGTTTTTAACCACTGCTGGACCACAGGCCCATTGAAAAATCTACAAAGCTGTGGACTCAGGAAAAGACAGAGTCTATATTGGCTTCCTGTGGCTGCCATAACAAATCACCACAAGCTCAGTGGTTTAAGCCAAGAGAAATTTATACTCTCAGAGTTCTGGAGCCCAGAAGTCCAACATCAGTTTCTCAAGGTGGAACCCAAGATGTGGGCAGGGCTGTGCTCTGTTCTTTGCCTCTTCCAGTTTCTGGTGACTGCCAGCACTCCTCTGCTTGTGGCCACACCACTCAACCCCCTGCACCTGTCTTGATGCCATCTGCTCCGCTTCTGCATTCATCAGCTCTCCCTCTTCTCTCTCACGAGGACATGTCATTGCATTTAGGGCCCACTCAGATACTCCAGGATACTCTCCCCACCTCAACATCCCTAACCTACCCACAAATGCACAAGACTCTTATTTTACAAGGTAACATTTATCGGTTCCAGGGATGAGGACTTGGTATATTTGGGTGGCCATGATTCAGTTTCCTAAGGACTCCAGAATCTTTGCATACAATTTCCGGAAGACCATGGACCCCAAGTAGGGGCATCTGCTCTGGAGCTGCATTTCACCACAGATACTCTGGAGGCAGGTCCATTTACTTATTCACCATGGTCCCTGCATCCTTTCAGAATGAACAACAGCGCTGGTTAAAAATAACACAGCGCAAACCACACCCAGCTCTAGTCCTAGGAAAGGAGAATCCCCCAGATACCGGGCCCAGGAATCTGCATTTCTAACAAGCGCCCCAAAAGAATTCTCATGCAGCCAGCCTTGCACCCATCCTTTAGTGAGTACTGGTCAAGAGCCTGGAGGCCTGGGGAGGCCTCTTCTCACAGAAGAATTGGGCGAGCCTGTTTGCCCCAGAGCGCGCTACTGCTCCTCCCCCGCCCCGCCCCCCAAGGTGAACTAAGGTTCTTGTTCCTTTGATTTCGATGCCATTCTGTGTTTCATGCGCCCGCCCGGCCCCAAGGCGCGGAGTTGAGCCAGGGGAGAAAGAGGGGAAGCGGGGGTGGGGGGGCGCAAACTCTTGCAGCCCGGCAGTGAGGCTGCACTTGACGCCGCGCGGCCCTCCAGCCTGCCTCGCACCCCCTCCGGCGGCCGCCTCCGCGGGCGCGCTCGAGCATCCGGCTGGAGACTGCGCGGGAGCCCGCCCCCGCGCCCCGCTCATTGGCCGCGCCGGCCTCTTCGTCACGCTCTTTTGTCTCCGTGCGCAGAGGATAAAAGCCTCGGCGGCTGCCGTGGGAACCGCGCTGTCGGGACTCGGCTACCCCTCGCCGGGAGGCCGTGCGGAGCAGCTCCCCGGGCAGCTCCCGGTCGCCTGGCGGCCGAGGCCGTGCCCGTGCCTTTTCCCTGCGGGGCCGCGGAGAGCGGAAGGCGGCATCCATCGCCCGCAAGGCCTGAGCGTCCGCTGCCCACCGGCCCAGCACAGGTGAAAAAAAAGGGGGGTGCGCGATCGCCCCGGCGCGGAGAGAGGAGGGGAAGCTCCACCGGTCCTGGGCGGCTCCCCGTTTGGGGAATCGAGGACTGCGTGGCGGGGGAAGGGGCACTCCGGTGGCCCGGCTGCCTGAGGGAGGAGGTGGGGTTCTGCTGGATGCTGCCCAATGGGTAGGATTTGCCTGGATTGAGAAGGGGGCGTTTTCGGGGGGAGGGGGCACGGGGTCGGGGTGGGGGTACGGACGCAAACTGTCTTGCCTTGAACCCCCTTGGCATCTCCTCCTCTGGAGAGGAGTATGTGGGTGTGCGTGTCCAACTCCTATTCCCTGTCTCCGTGGCAGGCCATTAAAGCCGGATGCGAACTTGGATTCTGTGTGGCTGATTGCGGAGCTGGTAGGCCGACCATTTCCCGGGGGAGATGTCCTGGGGCGGGGGTCGCTTTGGCTCGTCCTCAGAAGGTGGGAGAGGAATTTTCCGCCCGCCGCCCGCGGAGGCGGCGGCGGGGTGGGGGGGGAGCTGGGGTGGTGCGGGGAGGGAGGGAGGGGGATGAGGGATGAGGCCGCTCCTGACCCTGCCCTCCCCTGCCCTCCGCGGCGGCGCAGTCTGGACGCCCCGAGGTCCCGGATCGGCGACCCCCGGTGGACAGAGAACTAGCGTAGCCGGACGACGAGCTTTCGCACCAAGGCCACCGGTTGCAGAAGCTGGGAGTGAAATAAAGGCGCGCGCGCCGGGTCCTGCGCTCCTGTAAGATTCTGAGAAATAACGGGGGAGGGGAGAACTTTGAGAAGGGGGTGTGGCTGGGACCTGAGGCCAGGAGGTTAAGGAGACCAGACCTTATTTATTCCTACAAATCTGTGACCACTGTGCTCTATTTTGAGAGCCCAATGTCAGCTTCCATACACTCTCATACTTAGAATTAGAAGCAACAGTTGCCCTCCTGGACGACTGGCGGGAGGGGATGGATGTGGCTGTAAAAAGCACCCTGCTAGCACGGAGACACCGGCTGGCTCCGTGAGGTTGTAATTGCCAGTCTCCTAGAAGATATTTTTAGGGCAGTGGGCAGATATAAAATGTACTGCAGGACATTCGGGAAGGGAGAAACCCAATTGCAGCCAGTTCCCTTCTTAACTCCTCCCCGTTGTTTTTCTTTTCCACAGCCCCTACCGAGATAGGAAGAAGGCAGAGTGCCCCAGCGCGCCCGCAGGTTAGGCTTCCCCACAAAGCCTGAGCAGCTTGTTGTGTTCGGATACCGGAGCGTCGATCGCCGTGAGCAGTCGGTCATGGCTAGCATCATCGCGCGCATGGCTCATAGCCGGCGGCAAAACGCCCCCTTGCCGCCCTGGGCCCATTCTATGCTGCGGTCCCTGGGGAGGAGTCTCGGTCCTTTAATGGCCAGCATGGCAGAGAGAAACATGAAGGTGTTCTCGGGGAGGGTGGTGCCGGCCCAGGGGGAAGAAACCTTTGAAAACTGGCTGATCCAAGTCAATGGGGCCCTACCCGATTGGAGTATGTCCGAGGAGGAAAAGCTCAAGCGCTTGCTGAAAACCCTCCGAGGCCCCGCCAGGGAGGTCATGCTTTTGCTCCAGGCGGCCAACCCCAACCTAAGTGTGGCAGATTTCTTGCGCGCGATGAAATTGGTGTTTGGGGAATCTGAAAGCAGTGTGTCCGCTCACGGTAAATTTTTTAACACCCTGCAGGCACAAGGGGAGAAAGCCTCCCTTTATGTGATCCGTTTAGAGGTGCAGCTCCAGAATGCTATTCAGGCAGGGATCATAGCTCAGAAAGATGCAAACCAGACTCGCCTGCACCAGCTCCTTTTAGGGGCCGAGCTGAACGGGGACCTGCGCTTTAGGCTGAAGCATCTTCTCAGGATGTATGCAAACGAGCAGGAGCGGCTCCCCAATTTCCTAGAGTTAATCAAGATGATAAGGGAGGAGGAGGATTGGGATGACACTTTTATTAAACAGAAACGGCCCAAAAGATCTGAGTCGATGGTGGAGAGGGCCACCAGCCCCGTGGCATGTCAGAGCTCCCCTCCGATAGTGGTGGACGGTGCTGACTGCAACGTGATAGAGATAGACGATGCCCTGGATGACTCAGATGAGGACGTGATCCTGGTAGAGTCTCAGGACCCTCCACTGTCCTTCTCAGCTTCCCCTCTCCCCAGACGCAGGGCCAGATCTCAGGATCAAGTGCTGGTCATTGATTCCCCGGACAGTTCCCGGGCTCAATCTCCTTCCACCAGTGGGGGTTCTGGGCACAAGAATGATGGCTCTGGGAATCTGCGTAGAGCCAGGAAGCGAAAACACACAATCCGCTGCTCATATTGCGGCGAGGAGGGCCACTCCAAGGAAACCTGTGACAATGAGAGCAACAGGGCCCAGGTGTTTGAGAATCTGATCATCACCCTGCAGGAGCTGACGCATACAGAGGAGGAGGGGCCGAGAGAGGCGCCTGGTGAACAAAATGACCCTTCTGAACTGCAGTGAGGTGGTAGCCCCTAGCCTTAAGTGAACCCTGACCCGTACTCAGTGTCCAACAGTGTGACAACTGGGGAGGGGAGCTTCTCGTTGCATGAATTCACAAAGCAGCTTTCTTTTTCAGAGCGGAGTAGAAAGGGTCTTGGATACCAGTTCTATGGAGGGAGACACAGCCTGACCTCTGTCCTTGCTTCCCCACTCCCCTCTCTGCCGCCTAAGGGTCTGTTTTCTCTGTGTGCCCATTTCCTTGATGGCTTTATTCTCTGTGAAAGTGGCATAATTCATCGTTACATCTTCAAAGTACAAAAAAGCGAAGTGCAAATTACCCCAAACTCTCCACCCTGATCTAACCATTGTCAACCCTTTGATGAGTGTTCTAGAACTTTCCCTATTCCTGTGTACCCAGATAGATATACATATAGATAAAAGTGATCAAATATAAGTGCTGTTCTATAGTCTGTATTTTTCCACCAAACGATATATGTTGTGGACTTCTTTCTATGTCAATATATATATATATATATATATCTATATCAGCATCTATTTCAATGCCTCTGTGTTATTATTTTAGGAAAAGTTAAGGAAAAAGGAATGAGAAATACAATAAAAAGCTATAAAGGAGTGGGGTTGTAGCTTGAGGTGGGGTTTTTATCAACCTTGATTTGCAGATGAGGAAAAGGGAAGAAGAAATGGGCTGAAATAGTCCCCAAAGGTAGATGGACAGGGCCCCTTGCCACAACTGGCCTGTCCCTTAGGTCACACAGCCAGGTTAAGTGTGCCCACTGGTTGACTGCCCCAATGCTTGCTTCTCTACCATGTCCAAAGGAGTCTGATGGAGGAGGGGTCTGGTGCTGAGCTAACAGCCCCCAAATGGGGGCTTCCAGCGGCACTGTTCCTGGATCATTTTGGGGAGGAGCACTCTTCCTCCTCTGGGTGAATTCCTTGGATTGCTGCTGCTGCTGCTGCTGCTGCTGCTGCTGCTTGTGGACATCCCGGTCACAGCCTGGAATCTCTCCTGTGGCCTGATACCACCCTCTCTGCACTCCCCTGTGAAAGAAAGGAGAGAGCAGCTCCTCCTGGGAGCCCAGCACAAGGCTCAGCTCCTGAGAGATAGCACCAGAGCCTCCCCCCATAAGCCCTGAAGTGATCTGCTGGAGGACGCAGGTGCCCAAGCTAACCCCTTGCCACCCCAAGAATTGAGACTAGCTGGGGAGGGATGAAAAGCCATGTAGTTGCCAGGCACCTGGTGATAAGCAATTGAGAAGCTCCACACCGAATTTTTAGTCATTTCAGTGAGCAGTGCGGTACTTGTGGGGGGAAAGAAAGAAGAGGTGGACCCCCCCCAATCTGCCCTGTCCCATCTCTTGATCTCAGATTGGAGGGTAACAAAAGAGGACACGTGGGACGTCCGCCCCCAAGGGTCCCTGTGTCTGGCATAGGTGTGGATGTCCCTATTCCTGTGGGCTGGAGGGATGCGGGGAGGGAGCTGATCGCGCAGACTTGAGGCCCCAGGAGAGTTAGTGACATAGGAAATAGAGACTCCACCGAACTGAGAGGTGAGCCTCAGCAGCTGGGGCATTGGGGGAGTAGTAGCACGGAGCTGTTTGGGTGAGGGGAACTTGGGTGAGGGCGCAATGACTGGAGACACACAGAGATCCATGGCGACTGGAGACACACAGAGATCCATGGCCACAGGAAGCCTGGGAGCAATTGCAGAGTCCAGGGGATCATAAGAACTCTGGGCTGTGCTGTCCTATGAATGGTGGTGGTTGAGGGGCTCAGAGAGAGACACTGGGGTTTTAATTAGGCTAGCAGCTGATGACAACTCAGTAGGGATGACAAGCTCAGTAGAGTCAAAGGGGTGCAGGATGAGGCTCCAAGGGAGCAGGAGGAGCCAGGGCAGCCTTCCCTGGGCTGCCATACCCAGAACCTGCCTCGAAGTGCTTCTTTTTCCAGAAACAGCCTCTCAGCTCCTCCCTGGCTTCTTGCTCCTGCTCTATCAATGGTTGGCAATCTGACCATATGACCCTAACACCTGCAATCCAGCCACCCACACTCACCTCTGGGTGTTGATGGTGGTGAGGGCTGGAGGCTCAGCCTCCTGTGCTCGGCCATCACCCCTCCCCCACCCACAGCACCCCAAATCCCCCTTAAGCCTCAGCCTTCTTAACTCTTTTGGCCAGAGGGAGACTGGGTGGGCCTCTCTGCCTCAAATCCTTTAGCTGATAACGGACCAGGACAGGGCCACTCTTTGCATCTCTTTGGGGCACCCCTGGGACCCTGGAAGCCACCCTCATCTCTCCCAAGCCAAAGGGAACCCCCTCCCCCACCCCAGGCAAGCTCCACTCAGGCCCTCAAAGCCACAGGAGCCCCCAACACTTGACAGCACTTAATTCCTTTCTATGTCTCCCTAAATCTCCCCTTGGGAGGTATCTCCCTCCCTCATCTGGTCTAGATTAGAATACCAATCCACTTCCTGATTATTTTTTCTCAATTTTACTCCAGAAATACTTGTTGAATATTTGTCCTAAGACCCAGTTTATGCTGCCATAATCTCTTTGTGGCACCAGGTAGAACAGAAAGATGGAATGAACGTCAGCACATTCTGTCCATTTGCTACCCTCTTCACTGGAGTCAGTCTGGGGGTTTGGTACAGACCATTGCTTTGAAAACCTGTCCTGTGATCCATCCTTTCCCCCCCTTCCCTTCCCCTCTGCTATGTAAATTTGAGATTGTCTCAATTTTTATTTCACCAATCTGATGTAGCCTGACATTTCTTTTTTGTTTTGTCTTGTTTTGTTTCATTTTAAAGAAAAGAAAAGAAATACGTGTTTTCCCTAATTAGAAGACATGGAACTGACACCGAGTAGATTAATGGAGTTAGTCTAAGGAAGGCTTCACCGAAAGCTATAGGCTAATTCGCCATGAGGTGGAGGGAGCCAGAGAGTACAATGCGGAGCGAGTAATACGTCAGTCAGAGAAAGACAAATCCCGTATGATCTCACTCATTTGTGGAATTTAGGAACCAAAACAAATGAGCAAAGTGGGGGGTGAAGAGAGCGAGAGAGACACACCAAGACACAGACTGAACTCTAGAGAACATGCTGATGGTCCTCAGGAGGGGAGAGGAAGGGGGTGCAACAGGAGATGCGAATGAAGGAGGGCACGTGTGTCGTGATGAGCACCAGGTGATGCATGGGCGTGTGGAATCACCTGAACCTAATACTGCACTGAATGTCAGCTCACTGGAATTGAAATAAAAACTTAAAAAATATAAAGCTATATAGAGGCTAATTTTCTTCCTCTCTGCCTTTATTCTGATCGGTCGCTAAGAGATGAAAATTACTCTTTTGTCTTGTCAGAAGAAACCGGCCTCTGAGTGCCCTTCTGCATTAGCTCTCTCTCCTTCCTGGCATTCTTTCCCTTTGGTTTCCATGACACCCCTCTCTCAGGGTCCCCCGCTCCCCTCCCTGAGCTTGTTGGTGCCACTTCTCAATCTCCTTTGCTGAGTCTCCTGCCTCTTCTTGATCCCTCCATGCTCCTAATGAAAAGACAAATCCTTACAGCTGTGATTTCTGAAGAGCTCACGGTGGGCCTGGCAGCCTGTGCCCAAGTCTTTTAAATGCATTAGCGTTTTTTTTTTAATTTTTTAAATTTTTATTTATTTATCATAGTCACAGAGAGAGAGAGAGAGGCAGAGACACAGGCAGAGGGAGAAGCAGGCTCCATGCACCGGGAGCCCGATGTGGGATTCGATCCCGGGTCTCCAGGATCGCGCCCTGGGCCAAAGGTAGGCACTAAACCGCTGCGCCACCCAGGGGTCCCGCATTAGCGTTTTTAATCCTTTTACCAACCCCCCTAGACTAGGCATTACCACTTGCACCCATTTCAGCTGAGGAAACACGCTGGGAAGTTCGGAGACTTGCCTCTGGGGTCAGGCAGCCAGTTAGCGGTGGAGCCACAGGTCAGGCTGGGGGGGGGGGAGGGCGGGGCAGGTGGGGAGCCGTGAGGAGTGTGGCTTCCCAGCTGGCCCGTGGCCACCACACCGCACAGCCGTGATCATATCTGCGTGTGGTCTCTGAGTAAACTGAGGTTGGTCCTTTGGGATAAGGTGACCTGCCTTTCCCAGTTGCGCCCTGTGTCTGAGTGGCACAGGCCTGGCTGGTCCATTGTAGGCTCTCGAGAAGTGCCAGTTGCTATTATTCTGCTAGAATGCATGCTTCTGCCACAGAAGGGAAGAGAGGGACAAATGAGAGGCTGTCCACGCCACACAGACCGGCCTTATCTAGTATGAATCTAACAGTGTGATAGTCGGGCTGCAGCAGGGACAGTCGCGGAGTAGAATCAGAAATGCCTGAGAGTTTAGTGATGAAGATATGATGATAATGATATATAGGGTGATAAGGGAACACTTATTCATTAACTAAATGTTTAATGTGTCAACGGAAATGTCTTCTTCCCCCACACATCAGAGGCATGCCATCGTTTTTTTTTTTTAAGATTGTATTTATTGATTCATGAGAGATATATGGAGAGAGGCAGAGATGTAGGCAGAGGGAGAAGCAGGCTTCTGCGAGACTCGATCCCAGGACTCTGGGATCACGACCTGAGCCAAAGGCAGGCGCTCACCTGCTGAACCACCCAGGGGCCCCCAGAGGCATGCCATCTTTTTGGAGAACCCAATGCCAGCCAAGTCTTTCTCTACCCCAGCTACGCCCCTGAGCAACAGATCGGGGTGAGGGGAGCTCATCTCTGAGGGACACAGAAGCTCCCGTGTGTGTGTGTGTGTGTGTGTGTGTGTGTGGCGGGAAGGGGACAAGACTGAGGTCTGAGGAATCCTTTCTGATCCAGGTAACCTTGAAATTCTGTCACTTCCAGGGACCTTGGGGCGGCATAAACGGGAGCAGGAAGAGTGCGGCTGGGGCTCATGCCTCATGCTGACAGGATGTATGGCTCTCCAGGGGCAGTTTGTCACCTCACACCAGAACTCACAGCTTATTATGTGGTCTCTTACAACCACTCCTTCAGATATGTGCTGTGTTCACCACCCCCATTTTACAGACCAGGACATCGAGGCATACCGGCTATAGTAACTTGCCTAAGATCAGACAGCTAGTAAGAGTTGGAGCTGGAACTAGGGGCAGCCCCGGTGGCTCAGTGGTTTAGCACCGCCTTCGGGTCAGTGCATGATCCTGGGGTCCTGGGATCCAGTCCCATGTAGGGCTTCCTGTAGGGAGCCTGCTTCTCCCTCTGCCTGTGTCTCTGCCTCTCTCTGTGTGTGTGTCTCTCATGAATAAATAAATAAAACCTTTAAAAAAAAAAAGTTGGAGCTGGAACTAAACATCCGACCTGCCCCCCACCCCCCAAGCCAGAAGTCTTTCCTAAGCTATCGGAGTCCCTCCTAAGGGAATGGGTACAAAATGAGCTGATGGTTCTATTGGCCGCATCCTGACTTCGGATTTCTGAACTGTCATACTCACGATGTAAAGTCTGCGCAGTAGGATGGCCTCAGCCTCATTTCTTTTATTGAACAAGGCAGAAAAAACCCGATCAGTTTAGGAAACTTCCTTCTCAGAGCCTGCAACCATCCTTTCCTTCTATTTATTTTTATATACAATTTCTGGGATAAGATACTAAAAATAACAAACTGTTGGTAAGGATGTGGGCAAAGAGTCTCTCTCCCACACTTGCTGGTAGGACTGAGAGTTGGTACATTCTTTCTGGAAGGCCAAGCGGGAAACGTATCAAAGGTTAAAATATGAAAACCCCTGAATCCAGCAGTTTCACTTCCTGAAATTCATGCTAAGAAAATAACAAGTGTAAAAAGTCTCATGAACAAAGATGTTTACCCTAGCTTTCCTGGGTAATAGTGGGAAGCTGCAAACAACTTGAAAGACCATGGAGTAAGGTTGGGCTGAATAAATTAGGCTCCTGGCTTGGAATGGAATGCCATGCATTCGGAACTCTGGGTGTGCCTTCACATCCCTGGGCCTAACCAGACAAGTGAAGTGTGGCCCCTCTTGAAAAGGGCTTTAAAATATCACCAGTCTACCAGGTCATGTGTTATCTTTTTTTAAAAAACTTTATGTATGTATGTATGTATTCATGAGAGACACAGAGAGAGGCAGAGACACCGGCAGAGGGATGCCCCAGTCATGTATTATCTTTGATGACCAGTGCGCTGTCCCATCAGCCCGGTGCTCCTCTTACCTGGCAAAGCCCTTGTGGAACTTCTAGTATCACCTTCCCAGGCATTTCCTTGGGCCAGCTTTCCCTGGCTCCACCCGAGGTCATTCTTTATATCCTAGGTGGTACTTACCATTTTGTCATCATTGCTTACATCTGGCCCCCCCTCTAGGCTCATAACCCCCATACCTAGCAGTGCTGTTTGGACACTCTGGTACAGAATCCGGGCGCACTCCCACCACGCGTGTTCGTGGTCGTTGTTACTATCCTTCCAGATGTCCCTGTGCCTTGATCCTCTACCACGTTCAAATTTCTGCTCAAATGGCACCTTCCCAATGAGCCTGACCCTGAGCAGCCCATTGAAAACTGCATGCCTGGGGACGCCTGGGTGGCTCAGTGGTTGAGCGTCTGCCTTTGACTCAGGGCATGATCCTGGGGTCCCAGGATCGAGTCCCGCATCGGGCTCCCTGCATGGCGCCTACTTCTCCCTCTGCCTGTGTCTCTGCCTCTATCTCTCCATCTGTGTCTCTCATGACTAAATAAATAAAATCTTTATAAAAAGAAAACTGCACACCTGGCCACCAGCACCACCTCCTCACTCCCCTTCCCTGCTCTCTTTCCACCACATGCCTCTTTTCTAAACTACATAGTTTACTGATGTGTTATATCAATTATTTACTCCTGTTTCTCCCCACTAGAATATAAACTCAAGAGGGCAGATGTTTTAGCCTGCTTAGCTCACTGGTGCACCCCCACCTCCTAGAACACGGCCTGAAACATAAGCTGGCTCTCATTATATGTTTGTAGCTGGAATGAATGAAGCGCCTGGCTGCTCTCCTGGAGCTGGCACTGCTGGGGAGGAGACAGGCAAGGAGAGAACAGCGCACATTGAACTGCCATCCGCCTAATTGATGAAGTAAGAAACCTGGGAGACATCCTGGATCAATTGCTTGCTTCTCACTCTTGCAGGGTGTGGCTTATTAGTTGGACCATTCACTCCTAAAGAGGCAGAGAGGGAGATTTGGGTTTCTTTGCTGCTTCATCTCTGTGACATCACCAGACCTTAGGTTTAGGTGTTTCAAATTCCCAGTCACTCCATGTGCAGTTGTAAATATTTAAAAAAGCTGCCCTGCAAAATATGAATGTTTGGGGTACTGTTTGCTCTTTTCCTTATAATAAAGAATAATCAAGAGTAATAACAATAACAATGAATATTATTTTCAGTTGCTAGTTGTTGAACATGTCAATAGTTTAGTAAGAATTAATAACCTCATTTTAGAGGATATAAATGAGTCTCAGTAAGAGACAGCAACAGAATAAGGTTATATAGCAGTAAACAGATGGTAAGCCTGCCACCAAAGCCTGTGAACTTCCTATCATATATTTCAAAGAAATGTATTGACATTACTGAGAAAAACCATATCACAGTGGAAGATCAGTTATTGGGGCAGGGGTAATAGGCAGATACAAATACTTGACCAGTTTCCTGTCCATTAAACACAGGCTAAAGCTGTTTGAAAATTTGTAAGTAAAAGAAATTTTACTAGAGGGAGCATGAAGAAGGTCGATTTAAAACATTGGGGGGCACCTGGGTGGCTCAGTGGTTGAGCATCTGCCTTTGGCTCAGGGCATGATCCCAGGGTCCTGGGATTGAGTCTCACATCAGGCTCCGCATGGGGAGCCTGCTTCTCCCTCTGCCTATGTCTCTGCCTCTGTGTACCTCTAAGGAATAAATAAAATCCTTAAAAATTTTTTTAAGTTCATTTACTTTTTTTTTTTTTTTAGTAATCTCTGTACTCAACGTGTGCCTCAAACTCACAACCCCCAGATCAGGAGTCGCAGGACTTCTGACGGAGCCAGCCGGGCGCCCCAATGAAGGTTGAGTTTAAATATCCTGGATGAACTAAGATCTATTTTAGTTCAAGAAAACATAATTGAAAATAGAATCTCTTTGGTATCATTGATAGCTGACACTTAAGAGACAACATACAAAGTTTTTCCTTCGCTGCTTGCCAGAATGTTTTGTACAACTATTTTATTTATTAAATAATTTTAGAGTTATTTTAAAGGTAGGATATTCAGAATGACACAAACTATGTAAAAGATTTTTTATGTAAAAGATTTTGTATGGTTAATATTTAAATAACTATAAAAGTATACAGAAAAAAAAAAAACACCGGTAAGCACTGAACCTTTTGGCACATTTCTTTTAAAATGTTTTTCTAACTCTGCATGTGAGTATAGATACATATACAATTTACTTTATTGAGGTTATAGTCTATAGAGTTTTACATATACATAGCTATAATTTTTTGCTTTTTTTCTAATGACAAATGTAATAATTTCAAGAGCAGAAAGGAAAGATCCTTTGCAAAAAGAGGAGGGGGGGGGTGCCAGGTAAAGTCTAAGCAAATATAAGAACATACGAAAAATCCTACAAGAAATAAACACAGTTGTTACTGGCCCACAAATCTTGAGCATTACTTGTAGTAGGTATGATTGTTTTCACAGGAGTAGCAAGAGAATTGGTGGAAACATCTGAAAATAATGAGGGACATGAATATAAAAACTGAGAGAGAAGAAAATGATAAAACTCTTTGTGTGCTCTATTAGAAGATTTGAATGGAAGAAGAGAACTCAAGCTCAGCTACAGGATGGTGGGCATGGCGCCTGTGGAGAGAAAGAGATCACTGTAAGATCACCTGGGTCCCAGGCACAAAACAGGTTGACCTCACAATACAACGCAGGGTATTTCTGCCCTACTAGGCTTACCCTTACCTACAGTAGCTCGTTGGGAATAAAGTAAGTATAGTGAGAGCCATGGCAAGGGTGAGCCAGGGACAGTTGGAACACAGAGGAGGGCCCTACAGTCCAGGGGATCAGGAATGGAGAGAAGAAGGGGTGATGTATGGACCACAGGACTAGTACCCTTAGCAACTGGGAGCTTAAAGAAAAGGATCAGAGTTTCAACCAATGTGAAACCTACATACCCCACCTTTGCAGTGGGAGAGTCCCAAGCAAGAAGTTTAAAATTCCTCAGAGGAGGACACTCATTCCAAGTTGAGGTCTTGAATTACAGTGATGAGGTCTCAGCCTCCAGGGGATCTCCATGGGGCCTTCAAAGCTGTCCAGTGCTGACTCCCCAAGTATCACTGACAGACCTGTTGGTTTGACCAGGCTGAATGTATTCCTTACCTCAGTATGGGGGACCCCCCACCTCACAAACTTTGGCAGTGTTTCAGGGAGGAAAGGGAAGGTCGCAGTTTATTGAGAAATGAAGGTTTTGATCTAAGGCAGAGGGTCTTTCAACACGGAGACTTAATGAGGATTGGATAAGGATCATGATGCCAACATCCTAGGGTTGGTGGAGGCAGCAAGGGGAGAATTTCGAGGAAAGGGAAGGATCTTAGGGCGTAGACTGATAATGCTTTCCATTGAAGAGTTGGGACTTTGGGGAAGTTCCTGTAATGAAGAAATTTTTGCCTGGAATGGAGAGTCCTGGCAAAGCAACCCAAATGAAGACAGCAGACTAGCAAAGTTATGCTTAAAATGTGGTTTTATTTCTCAGTGTCCAGACTGAGTGTGGCAACAGACTGTTTTAATTCCCATATATTTACCATTTTTTATGAATAATTCACCTTAGGTATGTGTTTATTTTATGGTGTCAAAATCCTTTCGTTTCCCTGAATCCCAAGGACAGATGACCCCTTACTCTTAGGTGTTTGCTCAGCCCCGAGAAGCAAATTATATAATTAGCTTGAACCAGTCTGCTAAACCCGTTAGGTGTGTCTACTGAGTAAATTTTAAAGAGGTTCTTGGCTTTATTTAAGGATTCATGAATTGGGCACCTTTCCACCTAACAGAAGAAAGAAGCTTGGAAGAGCTATACAAAATGGAAGACTTTTGCATACTGAAGGGAGCAGGGGCAAGGAAGCTACTAGCAAAAGGTGGACTGGTTGTGGGGAGGTCACTTTCCTTTAGGTCACTTCACTAGTACTGACCTGGTGATTCCTGATTGCCGGCTTTAGGATTCCATTTCTGGGAGAGGTGGAAAGGAAATTAGGTCTGGGTTTGGTGACCCGGGGCTTAGCATAAGCGACTCCATTTGGAGCTAGCTGTTTTATTTTGAACAGGCGGATTATTTTATTTAATCCTCACAAACACCTTGTCGAGGAGGCCCTAAGAGTAACCCCATTTCATAAAGGAGGAAACTGAGGTTCGGGGGGAGGGTCATAATTAGCTCACATTCAGGCCCCTAAAAATACTTTTTTTTTTCCCCAGGGACATCAAGGAAAAAAACCCGCCTCCAACAAAACTGCCTTACTCTGTTCCACTTGGGCAGAAGGGAGCCGGGATCCAGGTTCGAGATCATGATTGGGCCCTTCTGCGCTCTTTGGGGTACCCGGGGAGAAGGAGGACAGGGCGGAAGGCAGAGGCCCTGGGCGACCCCAGTTGGGGTCTGGGGGGAGCGCCCCGCACTCCGAGCCCCCGTGGAAGTCTCAGCTGGGCGGCGGGGAGCCCCGGGAACCCGCCCGCGCCGCGCCGCCGCTGTGCGCTCTCCTGGCTTCCAGGGGGGCGCTGCGACACCATCGCTGGGGCGGCGGGGCGGAGGGGGGGGGCCGGGTCCGCCTCCGGGCGCCCCTGACATGCAGCCACTGGAGTCCCCCGGCCCCTGGAGCCCCTGGGAGGAGACCCCTCACTCTGGCTCTCCCCTAGCTCGGAGAGGTGCTGTCACAGCCCTTCGCACCGCATGGCCGGTGGGGCACGAGCGGTCCCCGGGCGCCGTGGGGTACGCCTAGCGTGGGGCGGGGGCGGGGGGCAGTTTGGATCACTTGGCTGTCCTGGCAGGACATCCTTGCACACCAAGCGCTGATCAGATTACCCCCAGTCCCAAATCAGCATTTTCACGGATCCGCCCTAATGGAACGTTCCCTTGGTCGTGGACAGGGCTTGAGAGCTGCGAGAAGCGGGTGCCTGGCCGGACTGGGCTCCTTGCTTGCAGCAGGGGCTGCAGGCGCGCTCAGCGCTGCTCCTGGCAGGTGGCCACGGGCTGTCCAGGCTCCACACTTGGACCACCCACGGGGAAAAACCTCGCACACCTCAAGACCTCTGCCGATTTCCCACAGACAGAAGCTGCCTTCGATGTGTAGGTCGGCACAACCCTCAGCCCCAAAGGACAGAAACCCCTCGAAACTTGGTTCACCGCCCTTCTTACCAGGTCTTCTAAGGCGGGGGATAGTCCAGCTGGGGAAAAGAAGTTAATTTGGAGTATGCTTTGCATACTATAAAACTCACTCGTTTTTAAGTGTACATTTTTAGTAAATTGCCAGAGTCGTGCACCCATCACCACAATCTGATTGGAGGGTATTTTCAACTCCACTCAGCCCCCCACCCTGCACAAAAACCCATAAAGCGTTTGCAGTTAACCTCCGACCTCTAGCCCTCAGCAACCATTTCTCCGCTAATGTCTCTGTGTAGTTGCTTTTTCTGGACAGTTCATATGAATGCAGTCATACAATATGTGGTCTTTGGGGACTGGCTTCTTTTGCTTAGTGTGATGTTTTCCAGTGTCATCTATATTGCAGCATGGTCAGTATGTCATTCCTTTCTTTAGCTGAATAATATTCCATGGTATGGATATACCATGTCGGTTGATCTGTTTATCGGTTGGGGCACATTTGGGTTGTTTTCATTTTTCAGGCTATTAAGAGTAATCCAATAATTGGGAACATTTGTGTGGACATGTGTTTTCAATTCTTTTGATTTCACTGCCCTTGGCTGGTGCTTGCCTAGCACCCTTAGCCGAATTCTATCATAACACTTAACATACTGCCCTGTAAGCTCCAATTCATTCTTTGTCTCTCCACTCCAGAAGGCAAGGACCCTGTTCACTCGTTCCCTGCTATATGAGAGAAATTTCTGCATCAGATGACAACTGGAGGTTTAACTTTTTAAGGAACTTCCAGACTCTTTTCGAAAGTGGCTGCACCATATAATACTGCTGTTGGGGATCCCTGGGTGGTGCAGTGGTTTAGCGCCTGCCTTTGGCCCAGGGCGCGATCCTAGAGACCTGGGATCGAATCCCACATCAGGCTCCTGGTGCATGGAGCCTGCTTCTCCCTCTGCCTGTGTCTCTGCCTCTCTCTCTGTCTCTGTCTCTGTGTGACTATCATAAATAAATAAAAAATAAAAAAAATACTGCTGTTGGTAAATGTATGAAGAAGGTTCTAATTTCTCCATATGCTCACCAACACTTACTTTGTCTTTTTGTTTGGTATCTCATTGTGATGTTAATTTGCTTAGACTGCGTGGTGATTGGTTAGTTAGTTTCACTTTGGTGACTGGCTTTTTAAATATTATAAAATCTAGTTGCTGAAATGAATAATACATAGCCCATCCATGCAAGGAGCTCATGGCTCCAAGAGGGAGACAGAAACATAATTATAGTTATTTTTTTAAGACTTTATTTATTTATTCATGAGAGATACACAGAGAGAGGCAGAGACATAGGCAGAGGGAGAAGCAGGCTCCCTGTGGGGAGCCCAATGTAGGACTCAATCCCAGGACCCCAGGGACCTGAGCCAAAGGCAGCCACCCAACCACTGAGCCACCCACGTGCCCCACTACTTTTTTAAAAAAAAAGATTTTTTATTTATTTGAGAGAGAGCACACATGAGCAGGGGTGGGGAGGGGTGAGGGGCAGAGGGAGAAGGAGAAGCAGGCTCCCCGCTGAGCAGAAAGCCTGAAGCAGCTCCATCCCAGGACCCTGGGATCATGACCAGAGCTGAAGGCAGATGCTCAAGCATTGAGCCACCCAGGTGCCCCATGATATTTTTTAAAGAAAGGAGTCCCCAGCTTTCCTGCCCTTTCCCTGCTCCCCCCAAAGCAACCACTTTCTAGTCTTTTACCTCTTTGGTTATTTATTTCTATATCTTTAACTAGCATAGCATGTTTTTATTTGAGAAAGAAAAATAGCCCTGACATAGGGCAATTACCATCTTCACTTGCACTGATTTCTAAATTGGTCAGCCACATCAAATATCAACCTATGGTTCATTACGAAAGCCACAGTCACAATACAGCCTACCTTCCTGCAATTTAAACGAAAGAAAACAGGCATTACCAACAGTTAGGTGCTGAAGGAAGACCAGAGAGTGCATTTTAAAGGAGCTGCTGGAGAATTTTTTTCATTGGTACTTTATTACCACATAACATCACTAAGCCAGAACCCAATTATAACTGTTAATTAAGAAGGATGTCATTTTCACTTAAACAAAGAAAAAGCCAAATCACAGACAAGCAGCATAGCATAGGACAAAGGTTGGCAAACTATGACCTGGGAGCTAAGAATGTTTTATTAGATGAACTTTTACAATCCATTTGATTGTAGAGAACATTAACTTTCAACCCCAACTAAATGAAATGTTAGTCTTCTAGTCCATTTTTAAAATTAATAGACCTGTATTACAAAACCTTGTAGTTGATTATTGTGTTATATTATTGTATTATATTATTATATTATCATTATATTTTGTTATAAAGCCTAAAATGTTTATTTTCTGTCCTTCACAGGAAAAGTTTGCCAACTCTTGTTTTAATAGAATAAACAGGGAAATGCAAAGCAGTTGCCACGTACTTGCTGCGTGACCTTGGGAAGTCACTTCCCTAATCTGGTCCTAATTTTCATTATCTGTAGAGTGGAGATAAAGGGTGATGGATGGAGGACATAAGCTTTAGGGTGAAACTACCCCGTCCCCTGTCCCCTAAGTTTTGTATTTTTTTAAAGATTTTATTTATTTATTTGACAGAGAGATAGAGAAGGAGAGAGAGAGAGAGAGAGAACGCAAGCAGGGGGAGCAGCAGACAGAGGGAGAGAGAGAAGCAGGATCCCCAAGGAGCAAGAAGCCTGTCGTGGGGCTCCATCCCAGGACCTAGGAATCATGACCTGAACTGAAGGCAGATGCTTCACTGACTGAGCCACCCAGGCGGCCTTAAGTTTGTATTAATTAATTATGTAAACATCTACTGAGCTACTACCAGATACCAAGAACTGTTTTTTTTAAGATTTTTATTTATTCATGAGAGACACAGAGAGAAAGAGAGGCCAAGACACAGGCAAAGGGAGAAGCAGGCTCCCTGCAGGGAGCCCTACTACGTGGGACTCGATTGGGGACTCTGGGATCACACCCCTGGTGGAAGGCAGGAGCTAAATCTCTGAGCCACCCAGGGATCCCCCGTACCAAGAATTGTAAAAGGCATTGGGGATAGAGCAGGAGACAAAATCCCTGTCCTGAAAAAGGATACTATTCTAAATGAAAAGAGACTAAAGATGCAAAGTATGGTCTGAGACTAGATCCTGATTTGAACAAGCCAGCTTTATCGGACATTTGAGGAAAAGTAGGGAAATTTGATATGGATGGGGATTAGATGAGATGAAAATTTATTAACTTGTAACGGTGGAGGTGACCAACTAATAAAAAGCAGTTACAAACATTATGTACCCGTGTTATCTCATTTTGGTAGAAAGTGCAGTTATGTGTTACATAAACTTAGAAGATCTGGAAGGATATGTACTAAGCCCTTTTTAAAAAATATTTTATTTATTTGAGAGAGAGACAGCACGAGCAGGGGGAAGGGAGAGGGAGAAGCAGACTCCGCACTGGGCAGCGAGCCTGACGTGGGACTCCATCCCAGAACCTGGAGGTCATGACCTGAGCCCAAGGCAGACGCTTGACTGACTGAGCCCCCAGGGGCCCCTGTACTAGGCTCTTAATAATGGTAATTTCCAGGAAGTGGGAATATAATGTTTCTACTTTCTTATTTTTGTTTTCTAATTTTCTACAGTGAGCCTATACTGCTTTTATAAAAATAAAAGATTCTAATTTAAAAAAAATCTATCCCTTCATGGAATTTACATGCCAAAGCCTCTTGTAAGTGTTAACATTGACGAATTTTCACTTTTTATGGGGGAAACCTCTGTAAGAATGTAGACTGTTCTTCTCCCCTGCAGGTAACAAAGGAACAAGGCTTCCTCTGTGAAATAGCTGTGAACTGATACTGCTGGCATTTCCCTTTGGAGTTCTACTGCTAAGTAGAGCCTTCGTATACCCAACACTTTAGCAAAGGGTGGGATTTTGTAGGGCAGCTGGGATTCAAAAAGTCAAGAGAGGCAAATGTTGGCAGTGTCCATCTGGGCACTGTTTAGGAGAGAACTTGCCCAATCTGATACTGAAGGCAGGTTTATCTCTGTTGCACATTGATGTGATGAAGCATTTGATTCTTGTAACTACTTCTCTTATTCTAGGCCAGGGCTCCATAAACCTGCCACCTATTTTTGTAAATTAAGTCTTGTTGGAACACAGCCATACTTATTCCTTTCTGAGTTCCCCATCCCCGCTTTTGCCCTGCAATGGCAGAGTGGAGTAGCAGTGCAGAGACCATATGTGACCCACAAAACTAAAAGTGCTTACTGTCTGGCCCTTTAAGGAAAAAGCATGTGGACCCCTCTTCTTTGCTCACTAGAAAACTGCCTCAGGAGGCCTGTGGAGACAATGGCCACTTTCAATGAACAAACTGACACTCTGATTTATAAACTTTGTTCCCTCCTGAGCTTGGTTAGCATGTGCCAGCATTCCCAATTTCAGATAACTCTAGGTTGCTCATAATATTGGGTTCCTTATCCTGCAAAGTGGAGGTGAAGGCCAGACTGTAGAAAAACAGAAATTTCATCAAGATAAATGATAGTTGGTGAGTCCTATCAGTTGCTGGCTAGTTGGTCTTCCATTCTTCTAGCTAAGATCTACTTAGGCTTCAAATTTACTTCAAGTGCTGCCTCCTCCCAGAAGCCTCCTCTCACTCCTCACCCTGATTTCACTGTCCCAGGCCAGTGTTCCCACAGTCCCCTGAGCAGACCCCTGTCATGACACTTAACATGCTACCCTGTAAGCATGGATTCATTCTCAAGCTGTCTACCAAGAGGGCAAGGGCCATGTTCACTCATTCCCTGGTATAGCCTCTGAGCCTAGCATAAAGCCTACTATATAGTAGTGTATAGTAGCTTCTTAGCTGCATGTCCTCAGCCATGCTACTTCTCTGAACCCCAGTTTTCTTCTCTGTTCTTTTTAAAAAAGATTTTATTTATCTATTTATTTGAGAGAGAGAGAGAGAGAGAGAGAGAGAAAGCACAAAAAAAAGAAAGAAAGCACAAGCAGGGACTCAGGGAGAGGGAGAAGCAGGTTTCCTGCTGAGCAGGAACCTGGGATCACAACCTGAGCCGAAGGCAGACACTTAACCGACTGAACCACCCAGGTGTCTCATGAACCTTAGTTTTCTTGTTGGTAAAATGGGGATAATAGTAATAGTAGCTCCCCTCTGGTGGTGTTGTATGGATTAAACGTGTGTATATTAGCTATACAGTGAATACTAGTGGAATGAATGAACAAATGAATGACATATAGGAAATTGGATTGTACTGGGGATTGTGAAAGTCTGCATCAGCAGTACCTACAGTAATGGGGGTTGTTGTTATATTTACTTTATTTAGATCAGCAACACATTTATCCTACATTGGCCATTGACTGAAGCAGCATTCATCCGTCCTGTCAACACTTAGTGCCTACTGTATGTCCAACACTATGCTATGTATTAGGGATATACAGGAATACACAGTCTCCACCCTCATGGAGATTACATTGTAGTGAGAAAGATGGGTCAGTAAACTAGTAGATACATAATATATTACAGGCTGTGATCGATGATAAAGAAAATAAATCAGCAAAATCACCATTATTGAGACAGGTTGTTACCTGTTTGGTGATCAGGGATAGCTTCTTTTTTTGGGGGGGGGGGATAGCTTCTTCAAAGAGGCGACATTTGAGATGAGATGACAAGAATGAGCCAACCATGAGAGGAGCTGGAGAAAGAATATTCAAGGCAGAGAAAGAGTCATGCAAAGGGCTGGAAGCCATCAAGGATTTGGCAGGGTCAAAGACCTGGAAGGAGGCAAAGGAGGCCAGCAGGGTGAAGAGGCTAGGCTCATTCTAAGAAGAGAGGGAAGCTGTTTAGTGATTGTAAGAAGGAGAATACCAAGATTTGTCACTCTGTGTTTTTAAAAACTTAAAAAATATCTGTGTGGGAGAATGATGGTCCTCCCTCCTCAAAAAAAGATGTTCACATACTAGTCACAGAATGTGACTACATTGCTTTATATATCAGAAGGGACTTCATAAATGTAATTAAGGATGGAAACCTGAGGTTACCCTGGTGAGTCCGACAGGATGCAGGGGTCCTTGTAAGAGGAAGGCAGAAGGGGCAGAGACAGAGGGAGGAGATGTGCTCATGGAAGCAGGGCTCACAGTCAGAGAGATTTGAAGATAGGCAAAGGGGCCATAGCCAAGGAATGTAGGCAGCGCGCAGAGGCTGGAAAGACAAGGAACAGCTTCTTCCTTAAAGCCCTAGAAAGAACACAGCCCCACTGACACCTGGACTTTTAGCCTTGTTAATCTCAGTATGGAATTCTGACCTTCAAAACTGTAATATAATACATTTATGGCATTTTAAGCCACTAAACTTGTGGTCATTTGTTACAGGAGCCATGGAAAACCAATGCTCCTATGTGGAAAGATAAACCCCGAACTAACGAGATTAGTAGTTTACTGGGTGGGTTAGAACAGGGTTGAAAGGACTAGCAACGAGGTAGAAGGGAGGGGAACTTTTCGGAGTTTGCCTTTTATGGAGAGTTCTGATTTCTAGAACCATGGTCATGTTTCACATACTAAAACAAAATTAAATCACTATGGATGACACAGGGATCCCAAGTGGAATATAGACAGAAACAAAGGAACATAACTGTATTCCAAAAAAATAGCAAATATAATAAAGGAGGGGGAGAAAATAACTAACCTAAGTGTTGTGGGCTAAATTGTGTCCCCTCAAAATTCATATGTTGAACCTTAACCTCCGATGTGACTGTAATTGGCAATGGGGCCTTTAAGGAGGTAATTAATGTTAAATGAGGTCACAAGGGTGGGGCCCTAATCGAATATGATGAGTCTCCCTAGGAGAAAGGAGAGATTCCAAGGATATATATGCACAGAGAAAAATTTGTGTAGGATACCCTAAGAAGGCAGCCATCTGCAAGCCTAAGAAAGAGGCCTCAGGAGAAACCAAACCTTGCTGGCAGCTTATTTTCTTAATTTTTATTTTATTTTTAAGATTTTACTTATTTATTTGAGAGAGAGAGAGAGAACACGAGTGGGGGTGGGGACAGGGGAGGGGAAGAGGGAGAGGGAGAAGCAGGCCACCCAGGCCAGCTGAACCACCCAAGCCCCCCTCCACCTTGCTAGCACCTTAATTTTGGACTTCTAGCCTCAAGAACTGTGAGAAATAGATTTCTACTGTTTCAGTCACCCATCTGAGATACTTTGTTTTGTCAATCCAAGCCGACTAATGCACTAACTTCAGAAAACAGTATTTTGACTATGTACCTACAGTAGTGGTTCTCAAACTTCAGTGTACATCGGAGTCACCTAGGGATCTTGGAGAACCCTGGTTGATGGTCTCCAGCTCCAGCATTTCTCATTCAGTAAGCCTAGTGTGAGGCTTGAGAATTTGCCTTTCTGACAAGTTTCCAGATGAAGCTGCTTCTGCTGGTTTAGGGACCACACTTTGTGAACCAACCCCTCCCCTAAACTGTACGTAAATCCTGTACTCTAAAAATAGTAGTTTTGTTTTCCACAGAGGTATAGGTAGGCAAGTCCGAATCTACTTTATGTAGACTCTAGTATTGAGCAAATAATATATTGTGAATAATGAGAGCCAGATCTTACTCTGTCGGGGGAAGGAGTTACACAGAAGAAAAGACAAAAGACTGGTGGTGATCAGTTATCAGTACAAAGGCATCATTTTATATGTGCACATCCACCCACCCGGAGATAGGTACATAAATAGAGTTGTTTGTATATATGCATGTTTCCTAGCTCTGTCTGCTAAGAAGGCCTAGAAGCAGCGACACCCCAACACCAGCGAGCACACCTAGTACTCAGATCTGGGTATCAAAATAACATTCTCCAAATAAAAGGAACCAGAACTCTTGGAGAAATGGCTGATTCCTGGCCTGGGGCAGGTAGACTATAAGATGACCTGGGAATGTCTTCCTTCTCCAGAAAGTAAGAAAGTATCTGTGGAATAATGGAGACATGCCAGAAGGATGCAGGAGTCACCCTGAAGGGGTTTCCGATGGTGAAATCTGTGATAAGCAACAAGATAATTAACGATCATAATGGGCCATAACCCATAGAGTAGAATAAGAATCTATGAGTCCATACGAATATAAAGAAATAACTGAGTAAGTAAATAAATGAGGGAGAAGGAAAAGCAATAGTTTACAATAGCATTCCAGTTAATAAAATGTAGAAAGAATCATGGGAATAGAAATTTATTTGGCAGGGCACCTGGGTGGCTCAGTGGTTGAGCATCTGCCTTCCGGCTCAGGTCATGATCCCGGGGTCCTGGGATTGAGTCCCTCATCAGGCTCCCCGGAGGGAGCCTGCTTCTCCCTCTGCCTATGTCTCTGCCTCTCTCTATGTGTCTCTCATGAATAAATAAATAAAATTAAAAAGAACTTATTTGGCAAGTGCCACAGTAATAACTACTTTAGGCAAAAACCATCAATGGATATTGAAATTAATGGACAAAAGTATGATGAGAAACAGTATGTTTATATAGTCTTAAAGTACCTCCCCACAAAATGCTTATTTATTACAAAGGGCAAAATGATGATGTCCATGGGGAGAAACCTGGGCTGACACAATGTTAACCAAGTGATCAGAGTTAACATCTCTAGTAATGGAACAAACTGATACCATGTACCTCTTGACAGGATGCACTGAAGAGGACACAGCATCCTCTCTGTCATGTTCTTGCAAAAACACATAACCTAAATTGAGTCATGATGAATCATCAGATAAACCCCAAATTGAAACCAGCTAGTGTTTTTCAAAAGTATCATGATAGTGAAAGACCAAAAAAAAGACTGAGGAACTCTTCCAGGTTCAAGGAACCCAAGAGAAAGTATGTGATCCTCAACCAGAGGAAGGACATTGTTGGGCAAATGGGAGAAAGTACAGTCTATCGGTTATAGTATTGCATGGACATTACTTCCTTGACTTACAATACTGTACTGTGGTTATATAACATGCTCATATTTGGGATATCTGGGTGAAGTGCATAGGAGGACTCTTTGTACTATTTCTGCAACTCTGATGAGAGGGTAAGTCTATATTTCAAGAGGAAAAGTTGAAAATGAAACGCGAGTTATTTACCTCCTCCCCAGAAATCCCTGGGTGAGCTGACTCCTATGTACAGCATGGCTCATAGAAGGGCCAGCGGTAAGTGGGGAGACCAGTCAGGAGGCTGTCACACTAGACTGAGGGGCAGAGGATGGTGGCTCTGAGAGTCTATGTCTGCTCTTTTCAAGGAGGGGTTTGAGTTGTGTTGTCACCCAAATTGACATGTGCAGAGCCCTGTTGGCCCACCTGGGCTTCCACATGCTGTGCCCTTCCCTACTTTTAGACCTTTTCCTGGAACACTCTCTTATTAAGGTTTTGTCTGTCTTTCAAGGCTCGCTCAAGAACTACCCCTTCCAGGTTGTCTTCCCGGATTTACTCAACACAAAGTCATCCTTCTCTTTCCTGAGTAAGTCACAGCTCTTAGTTTATTCCTCTTATTTGGCCTGCATTCACTCATTCACAGCCACACTCGTTGCTTTGTACTTATTTGCATGCAAGACTTCCATCCTCTACCAGATGAAAAATTCCTCAGGAGTAGGTACTTGGGTTGTTCATCTTTCAGTGAATTATTTTTTCCCCTCACTTTCAGATGCAAAAAAGCATCAACAGTAGAATAAGTTAAGTTCCCACATGTACTTTGAATCTAATCTTTAGTTCCCCTTGTTTCTCTTGAGGACTTTTTCTGTGAAGTGTTGGAGTTGCTTCCTTTGTCCTCCGTGGTCTCCTTTGTAACCTAAATAGCCTGTTGCTCTAGGATTTTCTTTTCCATTGCTTTGGTGGAGTTGCTTCCACCAGGGGGAGCTCCTTACTATATATAGATTAATTTCTTTTTCTTTAAGAGGCTAAAGAAAGGAGACTTCATCAGGTAAAAAATATCAAAGCAATGGAAAAACAAACAGTAGGAGATTGGAACTGACCATCTCCTGAGATTTGACTCGGTCCTAGCACTAGCTGGCCACTCAAATAGCATTTCACTTGTTATATTGTGTTTTGGTATGATTCTGGCCCATGTGTAAAGATTTTCCCCTTAGTGACCTACTTCATTTATTTCATCTATAAATATGTATTGGGCGTGTGCTTTGTGTCAGGTATTACTGTAGATACTGAGGCTTCAGCTGTGGACCAAACATACCAAGTTTCTGACTCATGAAGCCTATATTCATATGTGTGCAACAGACGATAAATGAGATAAACACATAAAATACATAGGATAGATAGGGAAAAATGCCAACAAGAAAAAAAAAATACAATTCAAGACCTTAGAGGCCATTGTAAGAATTTTGGCTCTCTTTATTTGAGTGAAATGGAAAGCACTGGGGAATTTTGAGTAGAGGAGAAATTTGATTTGACATATTTTAAAAAGGATTGCTCTAGTTGTTTTTTGGATAATAAGTTATAAGGGGACAAGCCTGAGCCAGGTTGATAGCAGTGGAATTGGGGAGAAGTTTTTGGATTTGGGGATATATTTTGAAAGATAGAGCCAACTGAATTTGCTAACAGATCAGATGTAGGATGTTGGAGAAAGAGGAATCAAGAGAAACAGGGTCACCATGTTGCATAACACCAATAGCATTGAATAAAATGTGGCTGGTGCCCTCTGGAGTTGTGTAACACAGCATTTCTGTTCAGGATGTTGCCAAGGTTTTTGTTCTGAGCAGCTGGAAGGATGGAGCTGCATTGGTAAAGACTGTGGGAAGAACAAGGTTGGAAGTATATCAGAAGTTAGATTTTGAAAGAAATTGAAGACACAAATAAATGGAAAGATATTTCATGCTCATGTATTAGAAAAATCAATATTTTTAAAATGTCTGTACTACTCAAAGCAATCTATGGATTCAGTGCAATCCTTACCAAAATTCCAATGGCATTTTTCAACAAAATAGAACAAATAATCCTAAAATTTGTATGGAACTACAGAAAACACCCCTCAAGTCCCCCAAATAGCCAAAGCAATCTTGAAAAGCAAGAACAAAGCTGGAGGTATTATGCTCCCTGATTTCTATATTACTATTATTGCAAGGCTATAGTAATTAAAACAGTGTGGTATTGGCATAAAAACAGACATGTAGATCAATGGAACAGGATCAAGAACCCAGAAATAAACCCACACATATATGGTCAATTAATCTTTGGCAAAGGAGGCAAGAATATACAATGGGAAAAGGATATCTCTTCAACAAATGGTGCTGGGAAAACTGGACTGCTTTCTTACATCATACACAAAGACTAACTCAAAATAGGTGAAAGACTTGAAGAGAGACCTAAGACCGTAAAACTCCTAGAAGAAAACACAGGTGGTAACCTTTTTTGCCATAGGTCTTGGTGATGATTCTTTGAATCTGGCACCAAACCAAAAGCAGTGAAAGCCAAAATAAGTAAGTAGGAACACGTCAAACTGAAAAGCTTCTGCAGAGTAAAGGAAACCATTAGCAAAATTAAAAGACAATCTACTGATTGGGACAAAATATTTACAAATCACATATCTGATATGGGGCTAATCTCCAAAATACATAAAGACCTCTTACAGGGACGCCTGGGTGGCTCAGTGGTTGAGCACCTCCCTTCGGACCAGGGCATGATCTGGAGTCCTGGGATCGAGTCCCACATCGGGCTCCCTGCAGGGAGCCTGCTTCTCCCTCTGCCTGTGTCTCTGCCTCTCTCTCTCTCTGTGTCTCTCATGAATAAATAAATATTTTTTTTAAAAAAAAAAGACCTCTTACAACTCAATAGCAAAAACTAATCTCATTAAACATTGCCGTTAGATCTGAATAGACACTTTTCCAAGGAAGATATACAGATGACCAACTGGTATGTGAAAAGATGCTCAACATCATTAACCATCAGGGAAATGCAGATCAAAACCACAATGATCTATCACCTCATACCTGTCAGAATAGCTAGTATTAAAAAGACAAGGAATAACAAGTATTGGTGAGGATGTGGAGTAAAGGGAACCCTTGTACATGGTTGGCAGGAATGCAAATTTGTGTAGCCATTATGGAAAACAGTATGGAGGTTCCTCAAAAAATTAAAATAGAACTACCATATAACCCAGCAAGTCCACTTTGGGGTATTTATCCAAAGAAAATGAAAACGCTAACTTGAAAAGATCTATACACCCCATGTTCATTTCGGCATTATTTACAATAGCCAAAATATGGAAATAACCTAAGTGTCCATTGATGGATGAATAAAGAAATTTGTGTGTGTGTGTGTGTATATATACATATACACATGTACACACATATATAGCAGTATATTATATACACATATATACATGTATGGAATATATATACATATATATAATGGAATATTATTCAGCCATAGAAAAGAATAATATCTTGCCATTTGCAACAACGTGAATAAACCTCTAGAGCATTGCACGAAGTGAAACAAGACAGAGAGAGACAAATACCATATGATCTCATTTCTATATGGACTCTAAATAATAAACCCAAAACTAAGCTCATAAATACAGAGAACAGATTGGTGGTAGCCAGGGGGCAGGAGGTGAGGATGGGAGAAATGGATGAACTGGGTATTTTTTAAAAAATATTTTATTTATTTGAAGAGAGAGCAGAATGAGAGATCACGAGCATGGAGAGAGGCAGAGGGAGAAGCAGACCCCTCGCTGAGGAGGAACCCTGCCGCAGGGCTCCTTGATCCCAGGACCCTGGGATCATGACCTGAGCTGAAGGCAGACACTTAACCAACTGAGCCAGATGCCCCAAACTGGGTTTTTTTTTAATTTAAATAAATTATTTTTAAAAATACTGTGGGAAGAACAAGGTTGGAGGTATATCAGTATTAAGTTTTGGATATGTGGAATTTGAGATGCCAGTTAGACATTTAGTTGGAGATAAATGAGGAAGCTGTAGGATATATGAGCCTGGCATTCATAGGCATAGTTAGGGCTGGAGATGAATATTTTTTAGTCCTAAGCATCGAGATAGTATTTAAAGCCCTGGGATGGGTGGTGAGAAGACTAGAGAAGACAATGAGAACAGTTAGAGAAGAGAGGCAGACCAAGGACCCAGCCCCGGAGCACTCTCACATTTAAAGGTTAGCCTCGGTGTCCATCGAAAGATGAATGGATACAGAAGATGTGGTCTATGTATACAATGGAATATTCCTCAGCCATTAGAAACGACAAATACCCACCATTTGCTTCAACGTGGATGGAACTGGAGGGTATTATGCTGAGTGAAGTAAGTCAATCGGAGAAGGACAAACAGTGTATGTTCTCATTCATTTGGGGAATATAAATAATAGTGGAAGGGAATAGAAGGGAAGGGAGAAGAAATGTGTGGGAAATATCAGAAAGGGAGACAGAACATGAAGACTCCTAACTCTGGGAAATGAACTATGGGTGGTGGAAGGGGAGGTGGGCGGGGGGTGGGGGTGACTGTGTGGTGGGCACTGAGGGGGGCACTTGACGGGATGAGCACTGGGTGTTATTCTGTATGTTGACAAATTGAACACCAATAAAAAATAAATTTATTTAAAAAAATAAAGGTTAGCAAGATAATGAAGAACAAGCCAAGGAGACTGGCAAGATGTGGCCAGTAAGGCAGAAGGAAAACCCAAGTCAGGTGAAGAAGGTGCTTCAGAGAAGAAGGAATTATCGATTACGAAAAATATATTTTTTAAAGATTTTATTTATTTATTCATGAGAGACACAGAGAGAAGCAGAGACACAGGCAGAGGGAGAAGCAGGCTTCATGCAGGGAGCCCGACATGGGACTCGATCCCGGGACTCCAGGATCACACCCTGGGCTGAAGGCAGGCACTAAACCACTAAGCCACCCAGGGATCCCCTGAAAAATATTTTTTGTTGGCCATGCAAAAGGACGGAGGGCTAAGGCTTCTCGATAGAAGTTAGCAACACTGGGGCCTTGATAAAAAGCCATTTCAGTGGAGAAGCTTGGTTGGAGTGGGTTCAAGAGAGAAGGGGAGGAGAAAAATTGTCCACAGGGAATACAGACAAATCTCTTCAAGAGTCTTGCTGTAAAGAAGAATGGAGAAGTGGAGCAGTAACTGGAATGGTGTGGGGGGATACTTAGAGTATTTAGATTGGGAAGACTACATAAAAGTTTACCCCAGGAGTACTCACTGGTTGGAGTTCACTTGTCCTTATTCACCTGCCTTTCTTGGCATAGTGACCAGTAATCCTCAGAGAAGCTAGAGGTTAAGGGAAGGGAAGCTGTCAGCAGTTCTGAGTAGAACAACTTCTTTTTATTTTATTTTATTTTATTTTTTTATTTTATTTTTATTTATGATAGTTACACACACACACACACAGAGAGAGAGAGAGGCAGAGACATAGGCAGAGGGAGAAGCAGGCTCCATGCACCGGGAGCCCGACGTGGGATTCGATCCCGGGTCTCCAGGATCGTGCCCTGGGCCAAAGGCAGGCGCCAAACCGCTGCGCCACCCAGGGATCCCAGTAGAACAACTTCTAAGGAAACCCCTGGATAGCCTTTAATAAAACCGGACTTAGAAGCTCTGTGGTTAGCAAAGGAGAGAGTCTCTGCAGGTGTGGGAACAAAAATTGGGAGCCACGAGATCTAGCTGTTGTAAGTTGCCCACATGGTGATTCCAGCCTCCTTTGCCAACCTTAGAGGATCTGGCTTCAGTTACCCTAAAATGAGCGTGGGGTCCCCTTCCAGAAACATTATCTGTTGTACGAAAGGAAGAGGAAAAGAAATTCCTACAGTTACTGTAAGGATGGTGGAACCCCAGGTAGAGTTTGAACCAAGGAGGAAAACTGACAGGAACATTCAGGCTGCAGTTCCATGACTTCTTTCCTTGTCCCTTGGCGAGCAGTCACCTCGGCAGCAGAGATGACATGGAACCGGGCTTGCTGCCTAGCTTTGTGTTTTGGTGGTGATGGCTTCGAAAACACAGATAAGCTTTCCTGGTCTCCGCATACCGTTCATGCTTGACTTTCTTTCCTCTTCTCATGGCTTCAAGGCCCAGTGCAAGTGTCCTCTATTCTGTGAAGCCTACTTTGAGCCCCCTCTCAGGCAGAAGGAATCCTTTCCTTCTCGAAGTCTCCACAGCACTCAACCTCTTTCGGGCGGCACATATGGCATGAAACTGGAATCCCATGTGGTTGTAAAGGGAAGAGGCTTGGGCTCTCCTCTCATGGAGGAGAGCATGGGTTCTGGAACTAGGCCGCTTGGGTTCAAGCCGTGGTTCTTGCAAGATGCTTATCCTCCTTGGGCCTCAGTTTCTCATTTGCTTCATCTCAACTTAATAAGAATAGGGCAACCCTCATATGGGTTTTATAAAGATTACAGAAGCTAATACACACAAAGTGCCTAGAATGGTGCCCAGCAAGTAGTCAGCGCTCAATACGCTCTTGTTACTTCTCTCTTCTGCTTTAAGAATATGACACAACCTTTATCTTTGGGCCACTAATTCTCAGCAGCAGGTTCGGCATAGAATACTAGGTGCTTAATAAGTTTTTGTGTGAATAAACCAGGTTTTTGAATCTGATTAATTTAAGTTCATGTTTTGTGGTTTCATAGGTGGATAGCCCTTTTATCATCTCACTTACTTTTTTTTTAAATTATCTCACTTATTCCTGTGTTCTACTCCATGTAGCTAAGAAGGAATGTTCTAGAGCCTGATCACCTAGTTGGCATCATTGCTTTGCCAATTCTTAGCTTATTAACCTATCAGTGCTTCAGCTTCCTCAACTGGAAAATGAGAAGAAAATGTGGGAAGTTAAACAGAGCTACTGAATGCTGGAATGTTGATTATACTTACCATTAATCTTATTGTTAAGTAAATGATTTAATGAACACCTGTGACGTTTCAGGGACTGTGCTAAACTGTGGAGATGCAGACAGGAGTAAAGCTTGGTCCCTGCTCTCAGAAAACCCATAGGCTAGTGAAGGGAACGAGTGTGAGCAAGTCAGCATATATAGAGGTGAGTGGAGGAACAGACCAATTCTATAAGAGGGATCGGTGAGGGGGAATGGGGGAGCAAGGAGGTTTATACTGAAGGTACATCTGAGCTTTGGGTCTGTGGGTTGAGGGTCCTGGAATATTAACATCTTAACAGATGTGGCAGTCTCTTTTGTGGTCCATCAAAAATGAGTTTTATTACTGATTTCCTTGACAAGACCCTTCACCTAAGATTCCCCATCCTGTATTTTGAAACCCAGAGAAGCCATTGTGGGTCAATACAGCAATGTATTATCGGGCCTACCCAAGCGCGCCAACGATGGTTTTTAAGTTTTCTTTGAGCAAAGCTCCTTTTTGGTGAAGCCAGAGAGCTTTCGCAGCAGAAGACTGCTTTTGAGGTACCTCTGTCCTGCCCTTTCACTATCTCCCTCCCAATGAACTTTCTGAAAAGGTTGGCATTTATGTTCTTCCCTTCCTCACCTCAATAGTCAGGTGAGAGGGGAAAGTGAAGGGTGGTATGTTTTCTAAGAGAGGGCCGGGACCCCCTTGTAGCTGACACTTGTGATAGAGACTTATCAGAGATAGTCAGATGGGAGCCGTATTTAAATTATTGTGATCAAGGGCAGGGTGCTGGTGGATGAAAACCTTTATGCCTCTGTCTCTTAGAAAACTAATAAAGCCATTGAAGCTTGTCTGTTTCCCCCAAGTAGTTAATGAGAACAATAGAATTTAGAGTTCCTGGTGTTCCTCTGGAGCTGATTTTGGCAGGTGATAAGCAGCTTGTAAAAGGGCTTATTATTTGAGCAGAGCTTTGGCTGCCTGACTTTTAAAGTTGATTATTTATTTTGCATGTTGTATAACAGAACATTGGGCAATGCTCAGAAGAGGCCTTCTGGGTCAGAGAGTAGGGACTTTTCTGGCCATCTCCTCCCAATAGAACCAGATTCTAGCTGCAGAGTGAGGGGCAAACTTATAGATGAGGCCCAGGCCATGGCTTTTGTATAGTTCCTAACCAGCAAACAGGCCTTTTCATTCAACAGGGGTTGAATACATCAAAGTTTTCATTAAGTCCTAGTTCCAGAAAAAAAATGTGCATGTGTAATTTCTCCAACTTATACTGATAATGTGACCTGCATTTGAAAGAAATGCTTTTAAAGACCATATTTTGGTCATCTGCGATAAGCAGTCATATATGGGGTTCCTGGTATTTCAGGGAGCAGATGTTCTGAAAGGTAGGCCCTCCGGTGGTTACAGTGAAAAAGAGTCAAGAGGTCTTCCCTCCTTTGTGAAAAGTACCAACCCAAAATTGTCCTGGGCTTTTTTGGTTCAAACTTTAAAGCATTGTGCCTCCTATCCTATGCTGGCCCTCCTGGCTCACTGAGATCTCAACATTTTAGAAACAGTCAACGAGGGACGTTTCTTTTCTTTCCATTCTAAACTTCATTTTATTTTATTTATTTATTCATAAGAGACACACAGACAAAGGCAGAGACATAGACAGAGGGAGAAGCAGGCTCCCTGCAGGGAGCCCGATAGCAGGACTCCATCCCAGGACCCTGGGATCATGACCTGAGCCGAAGGCAGATGCTCAACCACTGAGCCACCCAGGTGTCCCTCCATTCTAAACTTTAAAAGTGGATTGAGCCAGGTCCCTCAAGGAATTGAGATGGTCTCAACAGAGAGAAACTTGGTTGTGTCCCCTTTTTCACTTTGCTCTTGTCTGATTTTTATGGATACCTGAATTTATGAGGAAGTTCTGGTATAGAGGGTATGAGCCAGCTTTGTGTCCAGTGATGGTAGTAAAATGGGAAGTAGCAGGAGGTAATGGGTGCCTAGGAAGAGAGATCATGAGCTATTGAGTGAATTTTGGATATATTTTTAAAGATTTATTTATTCATGAGAGAGACACACACACAGAGAAGCAGAGACATTGGCAGAGGGAGAAGCAGGCCCCATGCAGGGACCCCGATGTGGGACTTGATCCTAGGACTCCAGGATCATGCCCTGGGCCTAAGGCAAGCACTAAACCACTGAGCCACCCAGGAGTCCCAAATTTTGGGTGTTTTATGGTATTTTCGAGATGTGTATGTTGGGAGAGGCAGCCTTTACACTGGAAGTTACTGTTTTGAGGCAAACCATCCTCCCTCAGAGACAACATTTTGTTGAAGAAAGCCTTGGGAAATAAGAAATCTGATCATCCTTGTAGAGTGTGGCCAGGTTAGTTTGCTGCACTAAGGTCTCTGGTGTTCCAGATGGGCCACTGCTTTGGCTCCTCTATTATTCTGGATAAGCTAGCCTCTGCTGCAGTAACAAACAACACCGGTTTATTCATTGCTCACGTAAATAAAGTTTGGTGCAGACTGCTCAGCCCTTTTCTATCAATCACATAGCAGTGCCATCTGGAACACATGAACTTCAAGGCTACCATGGCAGAGAAGATGGCTGAAAGCCCATGTGCCTTAATTGCCTCACCCCAAGAGTGACACAGCTCACTTCTGCACATATTTCCGTGGCAATTGCTAATTGCCTCACCCCAACCTAATGGCCAGGGAGATTGGGATGTGGAGAGGCATACCTGGGATATTTGGTGGCTAGTAACAGCCTCTGCTACAATCTCGGGGTACCGACTGCCCATTAACTTCCCATCCCACTCTCAGGGAATGTATGAGTGATGCTTATTTTCTTTCCTTCTCTTTTTAAAAGATTTTATTTATTTATTCACAAGAGACACACACAGAGAGGCAGAGAGACATGGGCAGAGGGAGGGAGAAGCAGGCTCCCTGCAGGGAGCCTGATGTGGGACTCGATCTCAGGATCCTGGAATCACGACCTGAGCCAGAGGCAAATGCTCAACCACTGAGCCACCCAGGTGCCCTGATGCCTATTTTCTAATTCTGTAACAGGCTGGACTTCGAACACCAAACCACCCCTTCCATGTGGCAGAGGTGCGTGTTTTACCCAGGGAGAGGAGACAGGATGGGCAGCAGTCCCGTCTGTCAGCTACAGTCCTCCTCCTCACTCCTTGCTCACTATGAAACACACATACTAAAAAAAAATTAAAAAAAAAAGAAACACACATACTCCCTCCTGCTTCTGTCCCTGAGAGTCACACTCCATGGGACATAAGAGTTGCCTTCAGGTCAGACACCTTTGTCGCCAGTCCCAGATTCTGGTTCTGACTGGTTCTCACTGGAGCTGTGGGAGTGTTGGATAAGAAAGCCTGAGACTTGTTCTCTGTAAAGTTGATCTCCTGAGGCCCAGGGCAGGCTGCCCATATCTGTAGTGGTCTTCATGCCCCAGGGTTGATTCAGTGTAAATTCATTTATGGTGAATGCTCTGACAAGGCTGGTGAGCAGACTTCCCCGGTGTCCACGGGTATCACTGAGAGAGGGAATTTACTCCCCTGCCAAACCCAAGTTATCAATACTTCAAAGGCGGTCGTTCCCCCTGGGAGGAGGATGGCTCGTGGAGTCATTTCCAGATTTCTTGCTGGAAGTGCAGACCAGGTTCTCAGAAGGACCTGATAGGTAAAAAGTGATTGGCTGTTCCTGAGCTGATTCAGGGTTTACCACTAGAGTATACTAGTGTGTGTGTGTGTGTGTGTGTGTGTGTGTGTATAAATCCTGCAATACTAGGTGAGTAGGGTGGCCCAGCCCTTACTTCTTATTTACTTCTGTCGCTGTTTTCCCTTTGAATCTCAGGCGTGAGCAAATTAAGGAAATCATTTGCTCTTCCTGCCTTTAGTGTCTTCCCCAGGAAAGGAGTGGGTGGGGACCGTGTAGATCAACCCAAGGGGTGCAGATCCACCAGAAATGCAGCCCTGCTTCTATTGCTCTGGCATATATACTTTTCTGAAGGGTAGGCTCTGAACCAGGTGTAAGTAAGTTATCCACAGAGCGGGGCTGGTTGGCTGATTACCTGGTTGATTAAGAAGGGTGGGAGGGGTAGAGATGTAAGGAGGTGGGGGGTTGGGAAGGGCTGTATTTGAAAGAGGTTATGATGATCCCTTTTCACTTTCCCTCTTTGGCTTCGTTGCTATACTCTGTGTGGGTCTTGTTTTCTTGAGTCTGGATGAGACTCACCCAGGTGTCAGTTCGTAAATATAAATCACATCCGCTTACAGAATCGCTGCCAAACTCACGACGGTTCAAAGATTTCTAAGATCTACGTACAGCAGTCACTTGGGTTGGAGTTTCCCATTCCAATTTATTTCACACAATTAAAATCTTATGTCCTTTATAATGTGTTCTTAATTGTTTCTGGGCTATTTCCATTTGCACTGCTTTAAAAAGTTTCTTTACGTAATCTTTAAGTCTAGTTGTGAAAACATTGTTTGAGGGTTGCTGTTTACATTTCCCCTTTCTCTTGCCACAACAAAATTTTGATTCTCTAATTTGACACTGCCATATCTTCCTCTTCCTATTTCCTATCTCTGCCATGATCACTACTGTCCTCCCTGAGTTTCCTCCTCCTCCCCAACATCAAATCGTAAGCTTTTCCCCCTTTTCTGTATCCTTGGTTTCAGATGTTACGCATGATTTCTAGTAAAATCTTTGAAGTGATGGAGGATGCTTAGCTTTTAGCCAGTTAGAATCTCTCAGACTGATGTGATCATTCCAAGGACTTCAAAGAAATTCACCTTAAAAACCAAACTACTCTGCTGTGATACTTCATTTATCTCTCCAAGTATCTGGAAAAAGGTGGGAGTGAGTTTTACCTTTCCTGTTTTACAAATGGCAACCAAGGTTTGGAGATGGTAAACAACTTTTCCATTATCATCATCCTGCTGGTTGGTCACTGTCTAACCCAAAATAACAAAACGAGGCCCTGTGCATTCTGAATTATTACTTCCAGCCTGGGCTAACAATGATACTGGACAGGGTTAGTGAGACATCTCTGCATTATGGGGGGGTTAATGGTCTGGTGGAGGCAGAACTCTGGGGTTAGAAGTCCCCAGAAGGCAGGGACCCAAGCATCTAGGCAATCCTCCTTTCTTATCCTGTGCATAGCTGGGCCTTTGGGGCTTGGCCCAGCTCTCCCAGCAATACCTCCTGGTAATCCTTGTCTGCAGAGCATGTGGGCACAGTGGGGATTTGGCTGTCAATAATGAAAATGTTTGGGCAGCCCCGGTGGTTTAGCGGTTTAGCGCCGCCTTCAGCCCAGGGCATGATCTTGGAGACTCGGGATCGAGTCCTGCGTTGGGCTCCTTGCATGGAGCCTGCTTCTTGCCTCTGTGTCTCTGCCTGTGTCTCTGCCTCTCTCTCTCTCTCAAATAAATAAAAAAAAATCTAAAAAAAATAATGAAAATGTTCAAGTGTTGCTTCTTAAATTAAGTGATGGCTGAAGATGGGAGGGAGAATGGCCTTCTCTGCAGCTTGTCAAATGAATCAATGACTATGACAGTGGTTTCTAACCTGTCAGAATATGGAACACATGATGACTATTGCTATCACATTGTAAATTGCATGTGTTGCTTTTCTCTCAAGATTTTTAAGAAAGACCTTAAAGATCTCAAGTATTACTACAGTTAAGAAACTTCACCTTGTTTAGTTCCTTCTGATAAGGGCTTTTTTTTTTTTTTTTTTTTTGCTTGAAGGTAGAACCCATGGCTTATTTATCACCACCACCCCCCCACCAGCTTCATTGAGGTATAATTGGTGTACAAAAAACTGCAAATAATGAATATATATAGTTTGGTGAGTTATGGGTGGACCTAGAAGACATTATCCTAAATGAAATAAGCTGGTCACAGGACAGATAGTGCACGATTCCCTTTACATGAGGTGTCTAAAATCATCAGAGGTATAGAAGCAGACAGTATGGTGGTGGTTACCAGGGGCTGGGGGCACAGGGATATGGGGGGTTGTCGTTCAATGGGCATGAAGTTACAGTTCTATGATATGAGATGAGGAAGTTCCAGATATGTGCTGGATGACATAGTGCCAAGAGTGAACAATAGGGTATTATGCACTTAAAAATTGATTAGTGCCTTTTTTAAATGTCACTGGGTTTCCCTGAGAGTCTGCCTAAGCACGAGAAATCACCTTTTTAGTTCCCTCCACACATTGCAGTTCTGGGAACAATGCAGAGATGCTCCTCTGTTGGAAGTTAGAGCAGATTTCCCAAGCCAGTGTTGCCCTTGCTTTGTCAGCACTTTATCTTCTGAAAGAAGAATCTGACATGGCCTCATGTTTATTCTTAGCTATTCTTCCCAATTTTATGTCACTCAAAGCTGTCTGAGCCAGGGAGTTGGTGTGGGGACAGGGAATTTTGAGGCTCGGCCTGATCCCATGCAGATATTCAGCAGCGCAACACTTAACCCTAGGCCAGGCTTCTGGCACCTTCTGTCCTCTGGTAATTTGCCCCAATTCTGGAATGAGAAACTAGCTACAAACTCCCTCAAACACACAGAGGTAGCACTGAAGCCACAAACTTGATTCCTCAGGCCTTTCCTAGTGCCTCATTTATAATGATAACCTAGAGCCGAAGAGTTTTATAATCTGGTTTCCTGGACATAGAGAGATTCAAAGTGACAGAAAGAGATGTTGCAGTGGGGGACAAGGGGGAAGGAGAAGCTCAGGCCATCAGAGAAGTGCCCACCGAAGGCCTGATATCCTGAAAAGAGATAGAAAAACAAAACAGTGTAATACGGTACAGGATGTTGCTTTTGATTACCTTGAGTTAGCCGGAAAAAGATTTGAGTGAGTCAAGAAATCTGGGAATCAGGTCATATATACATATATATATTTCATGTCACCAAAAATACTGTTGAAAAGTTTTAGAGTTTAAAGGATAAGATTCCCTTATCTGCACAAATCCAGTTATTTCTAACACTGCCACACCTTACCTAAACCGGAATTATGAGGTATTTGCTGTAATGACATTAGAATGCTTTTTTTTTTCTAGTAAGGATTTGAAGTCCTGAGAGGGACCAGCTCGCATTTTGTGAGAGAGAGTCAGGCACTGGGGAAGAATGAATGCTGCTGGCTGAATTCATTCATTCCCTGAGTGGGTACTCATGGAGGTGTCACGTTTCAGACCTCATTGCCGGCTCCCTGTAACGGGGCCCTGGCGGATTTTTCTCACATCTCTGCGACTGGCTCCGGATCTGCCTGTGATCCTCCCAGGAAGCCCGAGCTGCGTGGGAGTGCAGCTGAGGGCCTGGGGTCCCAAACAGGAAGTGACTTCAGCCCTTGACGAAGTCGCTGCCAGCTGCTGTTGCCCGGGTTCACGGTGCTGATGAACCAGCCTGGCCTATTCAGCGCCCGCTCTGAGTCAGAAATCTGGGCAGGGTACAGAGGCTGGGGTGCAGATTGCACTCTGGCAGCCTATCTCGTGCACACGGCTGCGAGCTTTCTGACCAGCTGCTGCGAACTGGCAGGCCTCGGGTAGGGCCAGGGCTTTCCGCTGCTGTAACGTGCAACTGTGATCACAGCTCCCCACCCCCGCCCCACCGCTTTTGCGGGTCATTTAATAGTCTGGCCTCACACTTGTGCCAGTAGGAAGGTCTGTTTTGCTCACTCTTCTCCCTGAGCCCCCATCCCATGACACA
The DNA here is from genome assembly GCF_053574225.1 of Canis aureus. Taxonomy (NCBI): domain Eukaryota; kingdom Metazoa; phylum Chordata; class Mammalia; order Carnivora; family Canidae; genus Canis; species Canis aureus. The sequence goes on along the minus strand of NC_135649.1, from coordinate 32,931,214 downwards.
GAGTGTGCTTGACTTGGCTCAAAGCAAAGGAGCAATGAGGCTGCAAAGCCTGTAAGGCAGTCAGAAACATGTCTCACTCAGCCCTTGGAACCTAGTGCCTTGGCCCGGCCTCTTGCTGCCTTTCCCTGTTCCGGCCCATAATGTGCTTCACCGAGGGATGGCTACTAATCGGGAACCTTGCGGCATTCACCTTCTTTGGGGACGATTCTCGTGGCGGTGGAACTACCAAGTCGGGTGCCCAGATGTGGAAGGGCACGGGCCTGGGAATCAGGCAGACTGAGCTCTGGTCCCGCGTCAGCCAGGGCCGGCTGTGGGATCGGAGACAGATCTCTGAGTCATCTGCCAGAGCGGGGCGGCCCGTCCCGGAGCGTCTCCTCTTTGCCTTGGCACCCAGGCCCCCTTCGCGTGAGCCCCTCTCTTGGTGGAGGGGTCACTAATCGATATCTTTTGGAAGCTGCCCTGGGGCCTGAGGAAAGATTGTTTGGAGGAGCACAAGTGCTGGGGGTTTTGACTTTGGAAAAGCCATATGGAATTCAGGATGAATAGTTCGCACGGTCCCATCTGGAATTTTAATCACAGAATCACAGGGAGATGAGCCCAGCTACCCGTCCGCGACGCAGTGAGATTTGGAGCCAGGCCTCTCAGCCTCTGTTTGCTCTCTTGCAAGTGACCCTCCCGAGTGGCTGCAGAAGGAATATGCGGTGCCATCCCCCCTCGAACTTAGCACTGCCCAGAAAAAGCAGGTGAGTGCCTGAGGAGGGGGTGGCAGTGAGCTCGGCCACGGACACCCAGCAAGTGGCAGACTGTACCAAATGCCCCCTGAGCCAGGCACTGTGGAGTGGGGAGACTGAGAGGACCGCTCTCTACAAACAGACCCTGCCTGTTTCTGCTTTGGGCCTACATCACGCTGTCTCCTCCAATTAGCATGCCCTCCTTCTCCTCTTAGCTTATGCAAAATCCTGCCCATCCAGCAAGTTCTACCTCTTCCACTAAGTTCAGCAAACCTTTCTCGAGGACGTCCTACTTACCCAGCCCTCTTTGGGGCGTGCAAAGATGAATAAAGGCCTGATCCCTATCCTCAGGCTGAACGAGCTCAACTGTCCTGTTTGCTTCATGCTCGTTCCTTTCTCCTCTCTGGTGAAAACTTAAGCTCTCTGGTGGCGGGAGAGAGCAGTGGCTGTGTTTCAGGGGGTCCCACAACCGCTTCAAGTTGGGTGAGGCACTAGAAGGCCTTGCAAGCCACAACAACAGGTTTTATTCACAGCTCAGGCTTTCATAGCAGAGGATACAGGGACAGGCAGCTGGCAACAGTAGGCCTCAGCTAGGCACAGGATTTCAGGTTCTTCCCCATCGAGGGTGACCCAGGAGCAACTGGCAGGAGACTACAGGGACACCTGTGATGTGTCTCTGTCCAGGGAAGCCCACTCCAGCCTCAGCGTGTGAGGCTTCTATGAAACAAAACTCAGGATTCCAACATTGAAGCCAGGTACATCCTGAATCTTGTTAGACAGTTCTGAGAGGTCCTCATGAGCTGTCAGAATATGCCCCCTTCCTCTGGACATAGGAAACAACATCAGTCAGAGACATAAAGAATCTTCTGAGGGCCATATTTCCAGGGGTAGGTCCAGGGTCAATTATGATTCCAGGGTCCCCTGGGGACATGGGAGGAGTGATCAACTTGGCCTTCTGCATTAGTTTTCTCTTCTCAACTGTGTCTTCTACATTTCTCCTATCCTCTCAGAGTATCCTCTTGGCATGGAGTCAACCAGACCTGACATCTACTCTGAGCTCAAGACACCCGTATATTTCACTGTCTATTCACCGTGTCCGGTCCCATACGTGTTGGCACCTTCACATGTCAAAATCTGAACTCCAATCCCTCCCTTACCCTGCTCTTTTCCATCCCAGGAACTGTCGGCATCATTCACGCTGTGGCTCAGGCACCTGAATCTGGCTGTTATCCTTGATTCTCTTCCATTCACCTTCCACAGCTAGTCCGTGATTCCTATTGGTTCAAACTCAGGCACATCCCAAATGTGACCATCTCTCATTTTCTTAGTCTGGAGCACCATCAACTTTCATCTGGATTACTCACCTTCTAAATGTTTCTATTTGTCTCCATGGATGGCCTGTTCCCCACTCACCACCCAGAGTGATCTTTCAGAATGTAATACCAGATATGTCACTGCCTGGTATTCACAACCTCTGATGGCTTCTCAACATGCTTGGATTAAAATTCAGACCTTTTAGTCCCCTGTTCACTCATCATGCTCTAGCCTCACACCAGGGAGTGGATCTGTTTCCTCCTCACATGATCTCCTTTCTTCCAGGACTGTTCTTCCCCCAACTCTTCAAATGCTTTACATTTTTTTAAAGGATTTATTGATTTATTTTAGAAGGGGAAAGGGCAGAGGGAGAAGGAGAATCTCAAGCAGACTCTGCTGAGCACAGAGCCACAACTCGGGGCTCGATCTCAGGACCCCAAGATCATGACCTAAGCCAAAACCAAGGGTTAGACACTGAACTGACTGAGCCCCCCAGGCATCCCTCAAATGCTTTACACTTTATTTCCATTGTCAGTCTCTCTCGCAGAGACCTTCTCTGACCACCCTATCTATGGTACCCCTGCCCCTCCCTTCATCTGAAATCATGATTATGTATTTCTTGTTGTGTAACAATGCCTAGAATGTAAGCTTATGAAAGAAGACCCTCTTTTTTTTTTTTTTTTTTTTTTGCTTATCTTGCCCACAGTGGTATCTCTAGCACCTGGCACCATGTCAAATTCAGAGTAGGAATTCAGAAATGTTTGTTGATGAACATAGTAATAAGATCATTAACCAATAATCAGTATGTGATTATGAGCTGGTCTCTGCCCTCAAAGGTTTTCATTTCACTGAAGAGTGGAGTAGGAAAAAGCAAAATACACAGAAAACTTTTCTGTGCTTTCTCGTATCCAACACAGGACACGTCAGCATCCCAGACATGAAAAAAACTAGCAACCAATGGGCAACATCACACAGCTAAAGTCTACCCAGCCCAGTGTTCTCTTTGATGGGCTTCTAGGGGCTGTTTGAAGGAAGATACCAGCAGCCTGGAACTTCCAAATGGAAGACAATGATCATGGGAACTGATGCCTTACCCAGGGTAGAGGCAGTGGTGTTTTTGCCAGAGTAGCACCCACAACTAAGCTTGCACTGGGCCTCTCGCTTCTTCAGAGCCTGGCCGTATGGGTCTCAAGAGATCCTGTGGACTGCCTGATATTGTTTAATAAGTTTCTGTTTTGCTTACACTTGTCAGAGTGGATTCTATAGTTTGTAACTAAGAACTCTAATCTAATAGGTTGAGTGAAAAAAAAAGGTTGAAAATCAGAATCCTGATGTGTAACTGACATTTAAGCTTGAATGGAAAAATATTAAAATCACATAGACATTTGAGGCATTGTTTCAAATAAGAACTAATACACATAACTGTATCAAAGTGACATGCTAAGTTTGAGGCAGAGTAATTTCTTTATTTATATGCTGGGGGAAAATCGTATCTGTTTTTATGTGTTTGTAAAGCACCATTTAAAAAAAATGAGCATCTGCTTCTTTAAGTTATATGCTATTATAATCCAGTGTAATTTTTAGTACAAGTGTATCAGTTACTAAGTGAAAGATATTTAAAATATTTTAAAAAGCCAAACCTAAACTGCAGCATTAAAAGTTGTAACTTGGGTGATATAAAACTATAAACAAGAGCAAGGAAGAGATTACCATAAAAGTCAGCCTAGTGGTTAATTTTAGGACTGAGATATATGCGTCAGGCTTCTAAAGCAGCTGGCAAAGTTCTATTTCTTGACGTAGATGATAATAAAAGGTATTTACTTTATAATACTCTAATCAAGAGCTACAGTTTTCTATAGGTTAAATTTTGCAATTAAAAATAGTTTAAACAAGAGTATATCAACTATTCAATTCAAATGTGAATTATTTTTATGCAGATGGCCCTGTGTGTTTTCATTTCAGGATCTTTTAAGACTTTGTTATAGAATTTTGTCCCTGGGGACAAGTGAGTTCCTGTATAAGTTTAACAGAGAGTTAGCATAAAACCTGTATCATGTCTTATAATCAAAGTCATACGAATGAAGACAAAACACCGTTTTTTCCCCCTATCAAATTGGCAAAGACTTAAGAAGATGTTATGACTCAGTGTTGGTGAAAGTGTGAAGACATGGGTACCTATCTGCCCTGCTGGTAGCAATGTAAATGAGTACGATCTTTCTAGTAAGCCATTTTGCAGTCTGTAACAAGGGCCTTAAAAAAATTCCATATTTTTTTTACCCTGTAAACTCAGTTCTAGGAATTTTATGTTGAGGAAATGATCCGAAATGTTCAAGAAAATATACATGCAACAATGTTCTTGCAGCAGCTTTGTGATGGTGACGTCTTGGAAGCAACAGGAATGTTTACCAGTAGGGAAGTAGTACCCTCCCCAAATGAGATAGTACGCAGCCATCAATATGCTGGTTTTGAACATGGGCACGTAGAATAATGATGATGATGATGATGATGATGATGATGATGATGATAGCCAACATTTATTGATCACTACTATTTGCCAGGGACTCCTGCACCTCATGACATGAATGCTTTCATCCTTGCGACACTTTAAGGTGAGTAGTATCTTATTTTGAAATGAGAAAACTGAGGTTCAGAGAGGATCTGTAACTTACCCAACGTCACGCTGCCAGTAAGCAACAGAGCCAGGGCCTGAATCCAGGCCTGAACACTTGAATTTCCATAAAGGCTATTAATAGTACTAATATTTAGGTGGTGGGAGTATAGTGATTTTTATTTTCTACCTTAGATTTTGCCTTACAGTCGAAGTTTCATAAAACAAACACTTATCAATATTACAATCAGAAAACAAGAGGAGCTCCTGCCAAATATTCCTGCCACACAAAGATACGCTGACTTCTAGTGGAAGTATCCAGGAATGGGAGTAGAGCCAAAAGTCTCGAGGCAGGAAATACTAAATCATTTCCTTGGGCTCAGCTTCTCGGGCTCCATAACTAGGCCAGGTTTTTCCTAAGAACACTGCCACCTAACTACAGACTGGAAAGCAGCTGCTTTGGTCTGGGTTTCTTGCTTCTGTACAGGTGGAATCTTGCTGAGGACAGGAAGGGCATATGGACAAAGAGCAGGAACTGCCTGCTTTCTGAATTTTCTTTTTTTTATGATTGTATTTATTTATTTGAGAGAGAGCGAGCGAACACAAGCAGGGTGAGCGGCAGGCAGAGGGAGAGGGAGAAGCAGGCTCCCCACCAAGCAGGGAGCCTCACGCAAGACTCCATCCCAAGACCCTGGGATCATGACCCGAACTGAACTGAGCCAGCCAGGCACCCCCGCTTTCTGAATTTTTCTACTAAAACGCCTACCTAAATTCTTGTGTTTCACATTGCGTGCCTGAGAGCCGTGTGCTAGGCAGCAGGAGTTCTGATTTGGCGCTTCTTTATACTTCTCGGCCACATCTGCCTCCATGCCAGGGGTCAAGGTGGCCTCTTTCTGGCTCTGGTTAGGCAACAACATTGGTTTAGTCCAGGAGTACTTGTGGCTCCCAGTGGGTCATCATGGATTTGGACTGTGTCCCATAAGTATATTAGCTACTCTCCCTCCTTCCACCTGATGATAACCAGTCTTTTTTTCCCCACACTTGGATCTATTGAGGGAAGACGAGACAAGAAAATACAGCAGACCCAGAACGAACCCTTCTCTAGGCCCAGAAAAGCTTATTCAAGAACCCTGCCTTACTGAGAACAAATCAGTATATGGAAGAAATCCACTTAGGGAGTTTGCCCCAAGGTTAACTGCGAGACCTGGAAATGAAACCTAGCTCTCCTGCTTCTTAGCCCCCCCTGTGCCATCTATATTTAGCCAAGCTGCCCCGAGCCTTGTCCACCTTGTCTGGGAGCCAAAGTAGGCACACAGTTTGCTCATAAACATTCCTGTGCTTGCCAGCTCATGCCTGCCAACCATTTAGATGTTGGTTTTAAAAGGCAAGCCTCCCCTTGCACCCAGCTCCTGGGGTCTGCAGGGAATACACACGAGGAGATCAGCAGCCCTGAGTTTTTCCCCAAGCCAAGGGACCTCAGCCAAATGCCCTAAAATGAAAGGCGTGTCTCTCCCTGCTTCATCTTGGCAGGGCTCAGCGAATGACTCCCTCTCAGACCCACTGTTCCTGGTCACAGTTCTTTGAGTGTGTTGACCTACTTTCTCCCCTTCAGAGGGAGGACAGAAACCAATAAATGTCTCCAGCGAGTACTCTTGCTTTCAGGAATATTACTTCTGTCTTCTGGCCCCTAGTCCTTTCCATGTTCCATTATCACTCTGCTATAACCACTTCAAGCATGACTGCATCAGAACCCTGAATGTTGCTTACTGTCCCCATTTTACAGCCGTGTTGTCAGAAGTAGCATGACCCACACACCACAGGGACGGAGGCAGAACCTGCCCAGCCTGCCTTCTCCTGCCACAGCTCATTGTTAAGTGGCACGAACTGCACTGAAGTCACTGCTGCATCAGAATCTTCTGGAATTCAGCAGGGTGTCTCCGATTTTGGCTACCTTATACCACGTGCCTGGACGCATTAGGGATGGAGAGACATCCAGCTTGAGATCCCAGACTTATTCTTTAATACACCTTTTGTGTGAGCCTCTGGGGAAAGTTTTGCGGGGGAAGGGGGAGCTCACCTCTTTGGTCACCTTGACAGGCATCCCCCCTCTTTGGACAGTGTGTACAGGTGACTCCAATACATACCTACAAGGAGATTTTCTATGGCGAATCGATCATTTTGGCTCTTCAGCCTTCGCAGTCTGCACTCCCTTGCCCACTTCCTCTAGCCACTGGCTAGAATCAGCTTGGGAAATATATACTCATTTTAATGTCAAGCTGAGAAAAGTTAGAGGCATAAATCTGCCGGGGTTCCGAGGAAGGGCGTGGATGGGTCACATAATATATTCCAGAGTGCCTTTGGATTATCGGCTGGTTTTAATAACCTGCCAGCCAATATGACAGGTCTGTTCTCCTTGACCGTGGGTAAGTGAGTGTCTCTTAGCTCCGCTATCCCTGGGGTGCTTTGTTTCCTTCCTGCCCCGCTCATCCCTGTGCACAGAGCAGATTATAACCTGCCTGCCTTCTAGCATCCTATCACATTTCATCTACATTGGGAAATTTGGGATTTTAAGAAAGGTTCCAGGTCTTTTTACCAGCTCTAAAATCATATTGTAGTCCTAGTGACCCCCAGAGGCTGCATCTCAGCAGCCAGCTGCTCTCAGGCCAGCTGGGCCAGGGCTGGGGGGAGCCCCCCCTCTGGAGAGCCGAGTAGGCAGCAGGTGGTGAGACAGGGCGTGGCTGCAGACGGCAGTCCGGGGATCTCTACTTCTTGGGGACCTTCTATGCTTGTGCAAGGCACTGTAAAGTGTCTGTCCCCCGCCCGATCATCTGGGGCGGAGGTGGAATGAGAACGAACTACAGGACCTCTGCATTCCCCGAACCAGGGAGAGGAGAGGGCAGATAGGATGGGGCTGACGGTGAACTGCAGGCGGTGGATGGAAAGGGTGACATTGCCAAGGAGGTGAATGATGATGGGGGCGGGGGACCGGGGAGACAGTATTGAAAGTTAGTACCTTCACGTATGTCTCCGAGTTTCCCCAGGATCCTGGAGTGAGAAGAGCCCAATTGGCAGAGTGGAGAGAAGGGTTCAGAACCTGGAAGCAGCCTGTGGAGCTGCCGTGGCCGGGAGCACGCGCTGTCTGTGCAGCACTGCCCTAGGAAGCTCTCGGCCATGAGGGAAATCGTCCTTGTGCATCTATCTCTCCAGCAAGGTGGTCAGCAGCCACATGTGCCTTCCGAGCACTTGAAATGTGACTAGCCTGACTGAGTAACTGAAGTTTTTTTTTTTTTTTTAAAGATTTTACTTATTTTTTCATGACACACACACACACACAGAGGCAGAGACATAGAGGGAAAAACAGGTTCCCTGCAGGGAGCCCGATGCGGGATTCGATCCCAGGACCCCAGGATCACGACCTGAGCCAAAGACAGATGCTCAACCGCTGAGCCACCCAGGTGCCCCAGAACTGAAGTTTTAATTTTATTTTCTTTAAATTAATTTAAATGTCCCCACCACGAGTAGCTAGTGGTTATCCAGCAGGGGCAGTGTGGCTCCCGAGTGAGGTGGACCCAGGCAGGTGGGGGCCAGCTGCCCACAGCTGGGCACTCCTGGCTTTCGTCCTGCTGGGCCACTTCTTACCTCTGCAACCTTGGACAAGTTACTGCACCCCTTTGAGCCTATTTTCCCATCCGTAAGATGGAACTCAGAACAGCGCCCCACCACAGAGGGCAACTGGGAAGGCTAAATGGGGCTCACTCATGTAAAAAGTCTTCACCAGGTGCCTGGCGTCTGCAGAGTTCTTGGGAGCTGTCTGCTGTCGTGCTGCTTTGGTGTCAAGGTGTTACGTGGTTTACTCCCATCTTACTTTCCTGTGCCTTGGCCCTAGTCACCCAACACCGATAAATCAACCTACCTTGCTAGTGCGCCTAGAGGTGTGAGGATAATGGCATTTGCCCTGATGGACTCCCTGGAGCACCACAGCGAAAGATCCATTATTTGATTTCGGAACTTTATTGTGTCTGAGCTTTGAGTGAAATGAGATTTTTAAATGAGAGAAAAGATGAAACAGTCAAGGTCAGAATAATAACATGAAAAAAATACCCTATGCCCCGCATTCCCAATTTCCCATCCATTGAACAAACATTTATTTACTGAATCTCTACTGAGACACTAGTGATTATAAGCACAGACTGGGCTTATAGCCCTTACTTACTAGCTGTGTGACGTTACTTAACCTCTCTGTCTCTATTTCCTTTTTTGTCAATTGGGCATAATAATAGTACTGATCTTTCGGGGTTGTAAAAACTCAGTATGTGTGCTTATGAAATTACTTGGCACTGACGAGCATTTGATAAGTATTGGAGGATGTGATTCCTGTGTGCTAGTACCACGATCAGGGCAGTTTAAAGGGACCCCAGTGGTAGCTGTGGTGGGCAAGACTGGTGGCAGAGCTACTAGCTCAGAGAAGATTGTAGCATTCCAGGCATGAGACGATGAACTCAAGGGATTGAAGGAACCATTGCAGGCACAGAAAGGTGGGGATCGGCGCTGGAGATGTTAAGAGATCCAATTGACTGATGAAGAAGGGTAGGGGATCCAGAAGGAGGACCATTTTTGGAGAGAGGGAGTCTGTGCAGTCATTTCAGGACATGTTGGGTTTATGTAAGGCAGTTTGGTAGTGGTTCTGGAACTCAGGGAAGGGAGAGGTTAGGACTGGGGCTACAGATGTGGGAGACCTTAGAACTCTGCGTCAGACCCTCTTATTTATCATTCTCTACTTTTCAGAAAAGATTTTAGTTATTTATTTGACAGAGGGAGAGAAAGAGAGAAAGTGATCACACACAAGCAGGGGGAGCAGCAGGCAGAGGGAGAAGCAGGCTCTCCTCGGGGCAGGAAGCCTGATGCAGGGCTCCATCTCAGGACCCTGGGATCATGACCTGAGCTAAAGGCAGATGCTTAACTGACTGAACCACCCAGGCGTCCCTCGTTCTCCACTTTCTCCTGAGGTTATTTCTAGTGCTTTCCACACTGTCTTTAGGCTGATGAATGTCAATTTTCAAACTTCCATCTCTAGCTCTGACCACCTGACTCAGGTCTAGACTTATACACAGCCAGCTACTTAGGATCTCCAGTTGGATGACTCACACACACCTCAAATTTAACATGTCTGAGCCCCTACTCACTCCTCCCCTAGTCTTCCAGTCTCAGTGAATGAGTGTTTATATTTGAGGGGTGGGGGAGACATGTAATAAACCGACAATGAAATATGATTTCAGATGATAGTAAGGGAGATAATAACACTGGATGTCGTGATGAGACACTGACCAGGGCCTACTCAGTTGGAATGATCACGGAAGGCCTCTCTGAGGAGCCGACACTGGAGCTGAGACGTGAGTGACAGGAGAACATTTTAGGCAGATGCAAAGACTCTCAAGAGGGAACAAATTGTGGGAGCCTAGCCAACAAGCATAGCAGGATGGGCTAAGATGAGAGATATAGGCAAGGGCTCTATGTTACTAGGTCAAAGTAAAGAGCTGAGATGCTATACCCAGTGTAATTGAAGCAGGGAAACGTATATGACATTATTTACACATTGAAAAGTCAGCTCTGGCTATTGTGTGGAGAATGGCCTATATAAGCTGGGAGATCAGGGAGGAAACTGTCACCTTGATCCAGGAGAGACAACAGTGGCTGGGATTACATGGGAGGCCAAGGACAAGGAGAGAAGGAGAGATGAATCAGGGATAGTATTGGTAAAATGTGCTGGATGAGGGATGGGAAACGAGGGAGAGGAAGGAATCAAAGGTCCTAGCACGATCCCTAGCAGGTGCTCGGTGAAGACTTGCAGGATGAAAGAGCCAGGGGACAGATGGAGGTTGCTGAAGCCATGGGAAACGTATGGCCTTAGCATCACTTCAAGGATTGCCTGAAGAGTACAGTGAGATTCTAAAGGGGTGGGCAGAGGAAGGAATGTCTACAAAAGAGACTCGAAGAAACAACCAGAGTGGTAGGAGGAGGAACAGGCAAGTGTGATGTTACAGAAGGCAGTCCCGCTTCCCTCTCCAGAAGTAACCAATGCTAACAGATGGGTGGGTATCCTTCCAAAATCATCTTCTATATATTTACATACATTCACAAATGTTTATATTACATGCATATGTAGTTTTTTGGTTTTTATATAAATGAGCTCATAGTACATGCATTATTCTATCACTTGCTTTCTTAAAAAAAATAACAGCTTTATTGAGCTATAATTCACGTACCGTAGAATTCACACATTTAAAGTGTACAATTCAGTGGTTTTTAGTATATTCACAGATATGTGCAACCACCACCATAGTCCGTTTTTAGAGCATTTTCATCACCTCAGAAAGAAACCCTGTATCCTTTAGAACTATCACTCCCTTATCACCAGCCCCCTGCCCCCAACCCAAAGCAACCACCCATCTCCTCTCTGTTTCTACAGATTTGTGTCTTCTGGGCTTTCATAGAAGTGGAACATATCCTATGTGGTCTTTTGTGACTGGCTTCTTTCACTTAGCACCATGTTTTTCCAGGCTCATTTATGTTGTAGAAGAAATCAAAGCTTCATTCTTTTGATTGCCCAGGAATATTCCATTGTATGGCCAGACCACATTGTGTTTACCCATTCATCAGCTGGCAGAAACTGGCTTGTTTCCTACTTTTAGTTATTGTGAATAATGTTATGGACATTTGATGACGAGGTTTTATATGGACGTGTGTTCTCATGTCTCTCGAGTGTATACTTAGAGAGGAATTGCTGGGCCACATGATGACTCTATGTTTGACGTTTTAAGGAATAGCCAGGCCATCTTCCAAAGTCACTGTACCGTTTTACATCCCCACCAGCCATCCACAAAGGTTCTGGTTGCTCCGCGTAGTCGTGAACACTTGCTAGGTCAACCTTTTTTATTATAGCCACACTAGGCAGTGTGATACCACTTACTTTTCTACTTACTATGCCTTGAATGTTTTTCCATATTGGCACGTATAGCCCTCTTGTGCATTGAACTGCCAAGTGATGTTTCACAGAGACCATTACTTTCAAGACGATCCCATCCATACCACTGTGTTATGTCCTCCCCAGGGCTCAGCAGCTTGGAAGCTTGGAAACAGTAGTGGTGGCTGACTGCATCGATCCAGATTTGGCAGGTAAGGCGGAAGGATGAGGCCCACAATGGTTTGGAAGGTTAATGGTGGGAGGGTACTTGAAGTGAATTATCAACCCTGGCACATAGCAGTCCTGGTAGGTGACAGTGACAAGGAACTGCAGGGTAGAGTACAGCATGGTGCCAGACCCTAAAAGCAGGTTTCGCATGAGAGTGGAGAGCTAGTTTTTTGTCTTGTTTTGCAATTACCCATTTCTTCTGTTGTGTCCTTTCCTTCCTTCCTTCCTTCCTTCCTTCCTTCCTTCCTTCCTTCCTTCCTTCCATTGTATCATTCATTGCCTTGTCTTCTCAAACATAATGATGATTCAGAACATAATATGACCTTGTTTTGTGACTCCGAGTGGCCATTAAGACCATCTGCTTTTGCCCTGGACCTCAGAGGCATGTAGTCATGTGTCTTTCTCCATTAAATGGGTCTGAGATTTCTGTGCTCTTGAAATTCTATCTGCTTCAACTTCCAGCTTTATTCTTTTTGGTGTCAGAGACTGTGATCAGCATTATTCTAGGTTCTTCTAATATTCTAGGTTTTTGAGCTAGGTTTTCTAGGTTTCCTAACTTCTAGATCAGCGTCATTCTAGGTTTTTGAACAAGGACTGACTCCATGCATCTCCTGTGAAGCTTCTAATAGCAATTTTACATGCTGTTTAGATGTTTTTTTTTTCTCTTCTAGGTGTATGGTTACATTGTGGTAGAGGTTATGAGAAATCTGATCTCCAGAGAAGGGTTGGTGCCTCTTTAATTTGATATAAGCTATTTAGGGCAGGCTAGTTTTCCAGCATTGAAGAATTTAAATGAGTAAATTTGTGTTTACCTTACCCACACTCTTTTTAATGGTAGGGACCTACCCTCTTCAATACAGTAACCACTAGCCACACATGGCTTTTACAGTTCAAATAGAAATTAAATGAGTGAATCAGATTACAAATTCAGTTCCTCAGAAGAACTGGCCACGTTTCCAGTTCTCAGTAATCACATGTGGCAAGGGGCTACCATACAAATATAGAACATTTCCATCATCACAGATAGCCCTATTGGACAGCAGTGGTCTTCTCTTCAAGCTAATCTCAAGTTTTACCTTCTCAGACTGGAGAGTCTCCTGCTTTTAGCAGCAGCCACCCTCATCCTATTCCACGATACCCCCTGATTTCCCACCCCTGATGGTGTTATCTGCCCTCTGTCCGCGTATTTGTTTCCTGCTGTTGCTGTAACACATTCCCAAAAACTTCATGGTTTAAAGCAACACAAATTCACGATCTTATGGTTCTGGTGAACAGAAGGCTAAAAGCCACCATTTTCCAGTGCCTAGAGGTAGCCTGTTTGCATTCCTTGGCTCATGCCCCCCTCCTCCATCTTCAAAGCCAGTACAGAGCATCTTCAGATCTCTCTCACATTCTCTGACCTCTGCTTCCAGAATCACATTGCCTTCTCTGACTCTGACCCTCCTGCCTCTCTCTTATATGAACTCTGTAATTAGATTAGACCCACATGGATAACCTCTTCATCTTAATATCCTTAACTTTAAAAAACAATTTTATTTATTTATTAGAGAGAGAGAGAGAGAGAGAGCAAGCAGAGAGAGCTATAGAGGAAGAGGGAGAAGCAGACTCCTCATTGAGCAGGGAGCCCTATGTGAGGCTTGATCTCAGGAGCCAGAGATCCTGACCTGAGCCAAAGGCAGACACTTAACTGGCACAGCCACCTCGGCATTCCTTAATATCCTTAACTTAATCACACCTGCAAAGTCCCTTTTACTATGTAAGGTAACATATTCACCAATCCCAAGGATCAGGACATTCGACATTTGGAGGGGGTGGGGGATCATGATTTTCAGCCTACTATACTGGGCAGTATTCTACAGTGGCATCTTGTTTTTCTTAAGGACCAGTGCTGCACAGAGTATGCCATACACACTAATGTCCCAAGGTTTTACTCAGAGGGAGGAGGATGTTTTAAAATCCTATTTTCTGCCACCATTCTGTCTGGAAATACCAAATTTTGGTTGTTCTGACTCCTCAAAATATAATCCTGTAAATACAGCAGCATAAGAGTATCTTATAGGCAAGACAAATCCACACCTAACTCCATGTCCTGTCAGAGTGTTTGACCCACAGGCCCTATTTTTTAGGGCTGATCCCTGCCAGCCTTTCTCCTTTCTGTCTCCCTCTGTCTCTGTGTCTCTTTTCTCTCCCATGCGCATGCGCACAAACACACACACATGCACACACCTGGGGGCTTGATATATTAACCAAGGCAAAGCCACTTGAGCTGCTTTGCCCAGAAAAGGGAGGCAGATGAAAGCCTGAGTCATTCCTAGGAGAAGCAACAGCAGAAACCAGTGCAAAATTGGTCTTCTATTTTCAGTCTGGACAAGATGCATAGACTCATTTCTCCTTGCTCCTCCCTGCTAAGTATAACTATAAATCCTAGAAATAATTCAAGAGGCAACCAAAGAAGAATTCCAGAAGGTGTAAAGAGGAAGGCAGAATGGTTAGGGAACCCAGGACTGGAGGAGCATCATAGTAGCAAGGCGCCTTAATGACTTCCTGCCCGACAGAAGAAGGCGAGCCAGGCCCAGCATTTCCCAATACCCTGCCTCGCCACAGAAGGTGGCTCAGGTAGGTAGCTTCTTCCCTGGGATTGAGTGGGAGTCTTGCTGACAACACCAGGTGGGCATGGCCACCTCAGGAAAGGGAATCTAGCAGGGAGCCCCATTGATCCTGAGCAGCTGGGGGAAGTATTCTCCTTTCCCATCAGGCCAGACTCCTCTTCCTTACCACAAGATACTGTTCAGCGGGGCCACCATCAAGGGCAAATCCTACCGCAACCAGAACTGTGGCCCGGGACCCCTATTTGTGCCCATGGTCTTGAGAGCGCCCTGTCCCTATGAGAGATACCAGGATGGTATCCAGCACAGGCAATGGGTGGGGGTTCCCCCAGAGGAAGCAAAACCGGGGAAGATCAGTTGTTTCTGCACACTAGAGCCTTACTTCCTCCACCTCTAGGTTTCAGGCAACCCAGCCTGGTGGAGCACCTTTTGCTCCCTTTGGCAGCCCCGGTGCAGACCAGTGGGGGCCCCATCACCACATTCACAAACAAACCAAAATAGCCTTGCAGAGGCTCCAAACAGTAAATCATCACTGAAATCACAGCCTGCAAAACTAGGCCGGGACCTGTGTGCTTAAACCTAGAGGGGCTGCCCACTAAAATAAAAGATGTAAATAGTCCCCTGATATAATAGCCAAAATACAGTGAAAAATCACGTCTCCTATTAAGAACTGGAAAATCCTGACTTGACTAAGACAAGACAACCAGCTGATATCAATAGCGAGATGACTCCAATGTTAGAATTATCTGGCAAGGATTTTAAAACAGCCATCACAAAAATGCTTCAGGAAACAACTGCAAAGTCTCTTGAAACAAATGCAAAAGTAGAAAATCTCAGGAAAGAAATACAAGTTATATATAAAAAAGAACTAAATGGAATTATAAAACTGAAGAAATAAAGTAACAGAAATTTTTTAAAAAAACTTGCCGGGGGGGGTGGTGGTGGGGAAACTTGCCGGGCCCATAGTATAGTGAAATGACAAAGGATAGAATCAGTGAGCTTGGGGACCTATCAATAGCATTTACTCAGTCTGAACAACAGAGAGAAAGTAGACTGGTAAAATAATACAGCCTTAGAGACCTCTGGGAAATAACAAGAGATCCAACATTTATATCATCAGAGTTCCAGGTGGATATCAGAACCTGACAAAGACAGTACAAAAAAAAAAAAAAAAGCAAACCACAGGCCAGTACCCCTCATGAAGGTGGACACAAAAATCCTCAAAAAAATATTGGCAAAATGAATCCAACAATGTATAAAATAATTATATACCATGATCAAGTGGCATTTATTCCAGATATGCAAGGCTGGCTCACTATTTTAAAATCACTCAATGTAGTTTACCATATCAAAAATGAAAGAAAAACCATACAACGATCTCAATTGACACAGGATAAAACATTTGACAAAATTCAACATTTATGACAAAAACTAAATACACTAGGAATAGAGGGGAACTTCCTTGACCTCATGAAGAACATCTATAGGGGTGCTGGGGTGGCTCAGTCAGTTAAGCATTTCACTCTTGATTTTGGGTCAGGTCATGATCTTAGGGTCATGGGATTGAGCCCCAAGTCAGGGCCCAGCGTGAAGCCTGCCTAAGATTCTCTCTCTCTGCCCCTCCCCCACCCCTGCTCCCTCGCTGTCTCTTAAGAAAATCTATAGAAAACTTACAACTAACATTATACTTAATGGTGAAAGACTGAATACTTTGCCTCTTAAGACTGAAATAAGGCAAGTGTGTCTGCTCTTAGCACTTCTATTCAACATTGTATTGGAAGTTCTAGCCAGCACAACAAGGAAAGAAAAAGAAATAAAAGACATACAGATTGGAAAGAATCGAGTAAAACTGTCTCTATTTGCAGAAGACTTTATTGTCTACCTAAAAAATCACAGAGGATCTAAAAATACCCTTCTAGAACTAAAAATTGAATTCAGCAAGGTCACATGATGTATGATCAACACACAAAAATCAGTCACACTTTTATACACTAATGATGTGAAAATCTAAATAAGAAGCCACGATACTATTTATAATTGCCCCAAAGAAAATAAAATTCTTAGGTATAAAACTAAACAAAAAATGTATAAAACATGAAAACATGTCTCATCTGTATGCTGAACATTATAAAATACTGGTGAAAGAACCCAAAGAAGACATTAATAATTTGAGACATTTCCTGTGTTCATGGATTAGAAGGCTCAACATAGTAAAATTGTCAATTTTCCCCAAATTGATCTCTAGGTTAATGAAATCCCTATCAAAATCCCAGCCAGGATTTTTGTAGACATAGATAGGCTTATTATAAAATTTATATGGAAATACAAAGGACCTAGAGTAGCTAAAATGATGATTATAAAGAATAAACTGAGGGGGAGGTGGCTGGGTGGCTCAGTCAGTTAAACATCTGCCTTCGGCTCAGGTCATGATCTCAGAATTGAGCCCTGAGTGGGGCTCCCTGGTCAGCGAGGAGTCTGCTTTTCCCTCCCCCTCTGCCCCTCCCCCTGTTCATGTTCTCTTTCTTTCAAGTAAATAAATAAAATCTTTTTTAAAAGAATAAACAGAGGTGGGGGTGGAAATCACTCTTTCCAATGTAAAGGTTTACTTTATAGCTATAGTAATCAAGACAGTGTAGTAATAGTGGAGGATAGACACATAGATCAGTGGAACAGAATAGAGCACCAAGAAATAAACCCAAGTTTGTTTAACTGAATTTTGACAAAAGTGTAATAGCAATTCAATGAAGGAAGGATAGCTTTTTCAACAAATAGTACAGGAGCAATTGACATCCACAAGCCAAAAAAAAGGCGGGGGGCGGGGGGGAAGAACCTTGACCTAAACATCACACCTTATACCAAAAACTGAACTCAGGATGGATCACAGACTTAAAGTGTAAAGCTATAAAACTTGTAGGAAAAAAAATGCAGGAGAAAATCATGATCTAGGATTCAGCAGAGTTCTTAGGCTCAATACCAGAAGCATGATCCATAAAAAGAAGACTATAATTGGACTTTATCAAAATTTTAAAAATTTTGCTCTATGAAAGATCGAGCTACAGACTAGAAAAAATATTTGCAAACTGCATATCTGGCCAAAGAATTGTATCTAGAATATATAAAGAGCTCTTAAAAACTCAATCCAATTAGAAAATAGGCAGGGCTCCTGGGTAGCTCAGGCGGTTGAGTGTCTGAATCTTGGTTTAGGTCATGATCTCGGGGTCCTGGGATTGAGCCCCATATTGGGCTCTGTGCCCAGTGGGAAGTCTGCTTGAGGATTCTGGGCAAAAGATGTGAACAGACATTTCACTAAAGAGGATACACAGATGGCAGATAACACATGAAGAGATGTGCAGCATCACTAGCCATCAGGAAAATGCAAATCCAAACCACCACGAGATATTACTACACACACATCAGATGCTGGTGAGGATTCAAGAAACTGGATATCTCATACATGTGTTCTTTTTAAAAAGATTTCATTTATTTATTTTAGAGAGAAAGAGAGAGGGAGAGAGAGAGCACGAGAGCGCATGAGCAGGGGAGGGGCGGAGGGACAAGCAGACTCCCCACTGAGTGAGGAGCCCTCCATGGGGTTCGATCTAGGATTCTGAAACCATGACCTGAGCCGAAGTCAGACACTTAGCCAACTGAACCACCCAGGTACCCTTACATGTGTTCTTCAACAGAATAATAGTTAAATAAAATGTGGTACATGTATGCCACGGAATACTACTCAGCAATAGAAAGAAATGGGGTATGGTTCATGCAATAACTTGAATGAATTGTCTGGGAATTTTACTGAGTGAGAAAAAGCCATCTTAAAAGGTTACAGACTATGATTATTTCTAATACTCTTGAAATGACAAAAAGTATAGAGATGGGGACATGGATAGTGGGTGACGAGTTAGGGAATAGGGCAGATAGAAGGTTGATGTGCTACAAATAGTAGCAGGAAAGATCCTTGTGGTGACAGTACAGTTCTGTACTGCATCATTGGGTACATGAACCTACAAATGATAAAATTGCATAAAACTAAAAATGTAAGCACAAACAAATGATTACAGGTAAAGCTGGGGAAATCTGCACAAGATCGATAGGTTGTAGCAATGTCTCCATCTTGGTTGTGATATTATACTAGTTTTATAAGGTGTTACCCCTAAGGGAAGCTAGGTAAAAGATACACAGGATCTCGCTATATTATTTCTTTCAATTGCAGGTGAATTTACAGTGATCTCAAAATAAAAATCTTATTTTAAAAAAAAAAGATAATGAGGGAAAAATTAGGGGCTCAAACGTTTTGCCAGAAGCTGGATTAAGGAATCTGGCTCATTCTGCTGCCACTAAACTAATTGGCCACCTGGCTACCAGGCTGGCTAGTTATAAAAAAAACAATGACTCCCCAAACCTGGGTATGTAGCACCTTAGGGGACCTCTAATAATCCAAAGAGGTATTGCTTACCTTCTGGAAATTCTCAGTAACCAAATTTAATTGAAAGTCACCTTCATGAAAAAAGCAAGCATTTGCTATGTGAATCTTCATATCAGAGGGTGGCACTAGGCAAATCAAAATGTGGTATCTCAACCTGCTCCCACTCGAGCCCTTCCAAAATCAGAATCACTGGCCCGATCACTGTGGAGCCAACATATGAGGCCTAAATGGGCCTGTTAACTCTGTAGAGTGAAAAGCTACCCCCAGCTGTCGTCAATCAGTCAGCTGGCTCTGACCTTAAGAGAAACTACAAGGGGGGAATGAGAGACTGTGGATGATTGGCTACAAACCCCATCTCATGGGTAGCCATTGACTCCAAACATGTGCTTTACCTTCTCCTTAAATTCAACATTGACCTTAGGAGCATCTTGAACTTATCACTTGACTTTTTTTAAGAGGATAAACTTGATTTTGCAGAGGACTGAACAATGGGAAGAGTAATGATCCCTTCATTTCATTTTTAATATATAGGAAGGTTTGATTTATTGGCACACACTTCTACGAATTTTAATACATGTGTAGATTCATGTAATCACCACTACAGTTATGGTACAGAATAGCTCATTCATCCCTCAAAAGCTCCCTAGTGCTACCCTTTTGTTGTTATACGCTCCCACCCTCAAACCCCAGCAACCACTGATGTGTTTCTCCATCGCTATAGTTTTATTTTCTTGAGTGTGTTGTATACATGGAAACATACACTAGGTAACTTTGAATTGGCTTCTCTCACTCAGCAAATATCTTTGGGATTCATCATGCTGTGGCATCTTCCAAAGTTCATTTACACACAGGTTTAAATTCAAGAATCGCTCCCTGATTTTATTCAGATTAGTTCTCTAAGCAGGCTTTGCGACAGTGTAGCAGCAGTATAATTTTTGCACAATTAAATCACCTTTGGGCAAATGGCTGACAGTGATTAACATGTTCCTCTTGAGGATCTCTGGGTGACTCAGTGGTTTAGCACCTGCCTTCGGCCCAGGTCGTGATCCTGGAGTCCTGGAATCGAGTCCCGCATCGGGCTCCCTGCGTGGAGCCTTCTTCTCCCTCTGCCTGTGTCTCTGCCTGCCCGTCTCTCTCTCTCTCTCTCTCTCTCGTAAATAAATAAAATCTTTAAAAAAAAAAACATGTTCCTCTTAATCCAGTTTTTAATCTGTTTCTTCTGGTGAAAAAGAGAGGCAAGAAGTAGATAGTAATTTCTAAACCAGCATTATATCCCTAAATTCTAAAACCAGAAAGCAGCATCTCTGAGTGTCTGAACTATTTTTTTAAAGATTTATTTATTTAATTCAGAGAGAGGGTACAAGTGGGAGGGGCAGAGGGAGAGGGAGAGAGAATCCCAAGCAGAGTCCTTGCAGAGTGCGGAGCCCAGCATGGGGCTCAATCCTACCACCCTGAGATCATGACCTGAGCCGAAATGAAGAGTTGGATGCTTAACCAACTGAGCCACCCAGGCGCCCTTGAACTGTTCTTGAATTACCTCTCTCACCACTTGGGGAACCTACCAGAACAGCAGTGGCCAGCAGACTTCTAGACATACGTATGGTTCTTGCTTCAGAAGCCCCTGTGTGATTCTCGTGCCAGTCTCATACAAAGAAATGAGTAAAACTGTCTCAAGAGTTCTTCAACTGCCCTCCTGTGTACCCCAAAATGTCTGCCATTAGAATCACTAGGCTAACAGATTCCAGAACCCCTCTCTAAAAATAAATGCAAACATGTCACTTATGGGGATAGCCCATTCTGAAGTTGGGCCCTGAGAGATTAGAACAAAACCTTTTGATTTGAGGTGTAGGACAGGTCTGGAGTGGTGCCCAGTGCTAAGGAATAGGAGGCCCAGCTTCAATTAGAGGTGGGACAGGGAGCGACCCTGCATGGCCAAGTGGCAGCAGCAGATACCGGGACCCAAAGACGTGGGCCGGAAAGGGGGGAACAATCCAAGGGGGGAGTTGGGGCATGCTGAGAGCAAATGTTGCCTATTTCACAAACATACCCAGGTCACGCCTTGGTAGGCCCTCCCTCTTGAGTTGGAAAGCTAGATGCCTTGCTTGCTTCTTTCTTATCTACCAAGTAAACACTAAGTAAAAAAGCTTTGAAACCCAATTTAAAAAATTGTTTGAATCCAGTGTACTTAGCCAAAGCCAAGGAGAAGGGCACCTTCAGATCTCAGGAGAACTTTATTCTTTATTTAGTTTTTTCTTCTCCCCACAGACAGGCCATTCTTGAAGTCCTACTTATAACAAGAACTCAACTGCCAAGTACTGGGAATTTCACGTGGAGAATGAAGTGAGTCAGTGTCCATAAGAGGAGAGATTCGGTCTCAGGTGGCCAGATTTATCCAGGAGATGAAGGCAACAAAACAGTCCTTACACTCTGCTTCCAGAAAGTGAGCTCCCATTCTGCCCAGGGTTCACAAGAGCCTTGGTCTCAGTCACCAGCATTATGTTCACAGCCCGCCCCCGACACAGACACAGACATAATTACTGAAGGAAGAGTGTGTACGTCCAGGGACGTGGCTAATTCCCGGCAATTAGCCAATGCCCAACAGTAAGTCAATTTGTTAGATTGTGCTGGCGT
The DNA here is from genome assembly GCF_053574225.1 of Canis aureus. Taxonomy (NCBI): domain Eukaryota; kingdom Metazoa; phylum Chordata; class Mammalia; order Carnivora; family Canidae; genus Canis; species Canis aureus. Next base: position 32,909,706 of record NC_135649.1, on the reverse strand, counting down.
TAACCCATGTTCAATTTGATGGCTCATAAAACAGATGGCTGCTTATTTTACTCATTGTAGAGGTGGCTCTTAGTGCATCCAAAGAATGTTTAAAACAACAAAAGAATAATCAAAAGTAGCATTTATCACCTCAGCTCTTACCAGGTTCAGACCTTGTCATGGGAGGGGCTCTTGCTTAAGTAAGTGAGGCGACAGATCGATAGCAGAAGTGCCAAGGCGGGCACAGTGTCTTCCCAGAGGGGTCCTGGCCAAGGCACCTGTTCTCGAAGCAGGTGTGCTGATGCACAGCCCAGGAGGAGGGGCAGCAGAGGATTATCATATCCCAGCCCTTCACAAAGTGATAGTCTGAAAAGGAGGTGCTTTTTGAAAAGGTACAGAAGTAAAACATTCAGGAAGCTAGGAAGGCAGCTGAGACCCAAAGGCCAATGGGAGAGAGCTGCATCTTACAGAGCCAGTGTGGGTGGGGAGACTTGCAAGTCAAGGCCCGAGCATTTCCAGTGCGGGGCACCAACCTCCCCTGTGTTTTCGGTTTTCATTCACCTTATTTTCCATGCTCACTTGCTCAGGCCCTTCCCGCAGCACCCCATGCAACTGCACACTAATTATCTCACAGTGGTGAGACTATCTGCTGAAAAAGCTAGCACTGAGCAATCTCCATCGTCCAAACCTGGGGCCTGCCTCTACCTGCCCGGGGTGCAAGAAATGAGAAGGCTGTGTGTCCTTCCCCCACAGCCTGCTGCGGGGGACCGACTGGGCTTCACAGCTTGAAGAGATCCTGACCAGTGCTCTGAGTTGGCGTCTCTGCCTGTGGCATTCAGTACTGAAGTGTGGGGACTCAGCCTGCGTCTACCATGGCTTGCTGGTGGACCATGGGCCAGGGTCAATGTGAGGCTCTGGGCCCTAACTGCTGCTTTTACCCTGACCCCTGGCCATCTGGGTACAGATGAAGGCTGATGGGTCGTCAGAGTGTGAGAGGGTAGAAATGATACAGAATAATCCCATCTTCAAGCCTGCAAAAGAACTGAAAGGATGTGGCTTACTCATAGATCAGTTGTACCAGCTTTTTGTGGAAAGGACAGCACGATCTTTATACACAATCCCACTCTTACCAAAGTATTTTTAGATTTCAGAATAGGAGTGAGGAGCCTAGGCGTTAACACTGATAAATTGTTCCTAGCTGGCAGTTTGGAAGAAGGTGGGCAGGGCACACAGTCCTTAGTCTAATTCTCCCCCCACCCAACCCCCCGTGAAGCTTGGAAGATTTGGTAAGAATAGTCAGTTACTTGAGAACAACAGTGAAACTTCCTTTCTTTTACATATATTAGAGTATTCTTAATGCTTATAGCAACTGCAAGGGATGTTATGAAGAGAGAATGAATATTCACTATCTCCTCCAAAGTTAGCAGGGTTGGGGAGTAAGTCTGATCTGACTAGACAAAAAGGTGGTTTGGGTTTTCCACTTTGGAGCCATTGACTTAATCTCCAGGAAACCCATTCTCACTGTTGTATAGCCGAGCACTGACTTCAACATCAACAGGTAAATCACATTTTCTCTCTGACTCCTATTCTCTCTCTCTCTTTTTTAATGATTTTATTTATTTGAGAGAGAGTGAGTGAGAGAGAGCGAGCAGGGGTAAAGAGAGAAGCAGACTCCCCACGGAGCAGGAAGCCTGATGTGGGACTTGATCCCAGGACCCCAGGATCACGACCTGAGCCACAGGCAGATGCTTAACCAACTGAGCTACCCAGGTGCCCCTTCTACTTTCTTTTATTTATCATATTGTGTGATTGTCCTGGTTCTTTGGAGTTTTTCCTTTTATGAGGAGCTTGAAAAGAATGTGGCCAGCTTCCATCCATTTGTATTAATGTAAGAGAGTATTGACAACACCACAAGAAAAGCATAGATTAACCAACCATAAGTCAAAAAATAACAGGGTGTTCTGACTGGAAGAGCCATGGAAACAACTGACCCAGCCCCTTCACTTTTACATGTGGGGAAACAGACACCCAGAGTGGGAAGGTAGCAGATCTCATGATTCCCATTCCTGTCCTCCTTCCAGAATATAATATATAACTATTGTTACATATTTTCTTTTCTGATTATGATTTATAAAGGTTATTAGTTGGCATTTCTGGGGCATGTAGTCACTTGGGTGTTAAAAGGATGGATCCAGAGCCATACAATGGTAGGGAAAGATAGACCCAAATTATTATTTTTTAAAGATTGTATTTATTTATGAGAGAGAGAGAGAGAGAGAACATACAAGCAGGGGAGATCATCAGGCATAGGGAGAGGGAGAAGCAGGCTCCCAGCCGAGCAGGGAGCCTGATGCAGGCTCCCAGATACCAGAACCCTGAGATCATGACCCAAGCTGAAGGCAGATGCTCAACTGACTGAGCCACCCAGGAGCCCCAGATAGACCCAAATTAAACATTCACTCTGAATGGTCAGATCTGGAATCAGCAATTCGCTTACACTGTTAAGTGTTGGCATCGTCCTAAGTTCTGTCCTTGGTCCTTTTTTGTATTAAGAGTCTACGGTCAGGGTTGGTCTCTACCACAAAGTAAAATGAACTCTGAATTGAAAAGCTTTAACTATAGTTCTTATGATTTTTTGCCAATCTCCAAGGATAATATGTCCTCTCTCCCATTCAATGCCAACCTTTTCACCTGTCCATCTCTTAACAATTCTTTACTCTTCCTCTATACTCTGCTATGTTTTTAAAATTTTTAAAAAAGATTTTATTTATTTAACAGAGAGCACACAAGCAGGGGGAGCAGCAGGCAGAGGGAGAGGGAGAAGCAGGCTCCCCGCTGAGTGGGGAGCCCAATGAGCGCTTGATCCTAGGACCCCAGGATCACGACCTGAGCTGAAGGCAGACACTCAACTGACTAAGCCACCCAGACACCCCTATACTCTGCTCCATTTGAAACCATCACAAAACCTTGGTTTGGTTTTAATGAAAGCAAAGACCTTTTCCCCAGTGTCCCCCTTATCAGCCAAGCCTCTCCCACTCCTGTATTCCTCAAGGATCTTAATTTGATAGTAGCTATCTTTTGGGTCAATGCCCAGCTTAAGTCTCCTTTATTGCAATGCTTCCCAACCTTTAGTGTCTCGGAAAGGGATGGTAAAGCCTTGGGCCTGGCCACTAGGACTCGGGATGGATATCTAAACAGAGGAGAATGCCCAGGAATTAGCGAAATGGAGGAAGGTGACCATAGGGAATAGGGCTGAGAAGTTGCATGGACTCAGAGGCTAAAGCTACGATTCTGGCCATGTGAGAGTGAGCGGGTGACCTGAAGACACTGCTGGGCAGAGGAGCGGGTGGGGAGATCAAGCCAAGACTCCCAGAGAAGCAAGGAGGAGATCACAAGCCAGAGGAGAGGTGTAGGGTAACAGAGGAGGGAGAGAGAGGAAGCTTTGTGGGAGGGATCGGTGTGGAGAGGGGATTGATGAGAGAGAGCCCAAGAGAGGGCAGCCAGACAACTTTCTAGATTCTGGGAGCTGCTCTTGTGCTTCCTGCAGTAAATGTCTGTGTGATTCTCCTGGATCCTTGTAATAACCCCTTTTAATACCTTTGTTTTAGTGGATATTGTTTCTGGCAACCTTTACCCTAAGGTACCTCTTCTTCCACTAACTTCTCAAGCTCTCCCTGAGTGATCTCACCCGCTTTTTTTTTAAGTTTATTTTTTTTAAAGTAAAAAAACAAAAACAAAAACACCCAGCATGGAGCTCGAACTCACAACCCTGAGATCAAGAGTCGCATGCTCCACTGACTGAGCCAGCCAGGTGCCCCTCATTCACTTCTTTCAACAGTTTAAAATGTTTTTATTTCTATAATATAAAGCATGCATATAGATAAATAAATAAATAAATAAATAAATAAATAAATAAATAAATAAATAAATAAAAAGTACCAAAGACTTATAATGAGAAGCAAAAGTCCCTATGCTTGCCCTTTCTTTCTTCCCGGAAGCAATCACTCCTTAAGTGCTCCTTATGGTGTTTACTTCAATCTTTTAAAAGAATATGATTATTGGGGGCTTGGGTGACTTCATCAGTTAAGTGTCTGGCTTTGGCTCAGGTCATGATCTCAGGGTCCTGGGATTGAGCCCCACATTGGGCTCCTTGCTCAGTAGGGAGTCTGCTTCTCTCTCTCTCTCTCTATCAAGTAAATAAAATCTTTAAAAAAGGAATATCATTATCTTGCCATTTTTTATTATTGTGGTAAAATACACATAGCACAAAACTTACCATTTTAACCACCTTTATTTTTATTTTTTAAAAGATTTTATTTATTTGACAGAGAGAGAGGGAGGGAGAGAGAAAGAGCACAAGCAGGGGGAGCGGGAGAGGGACATAGGTCTGTGTATATCTCACACTGTCCTATTTTTTTTTTTTTTAGAGACAGTACACACATGAGCGAACACTGGAAGAGGGGCAGAGGGAAAAGGAGAGAGAGAATCTTAAGCAAGTCCCACGCCCATGTGGAGCACCACGTCGGGCTCCATCTGGTGACCCTGAGATCATGACCTGAGCTGAAACCAAGAGTCAGATGTCTAACCAACTGTGCCAACCAGGCAACCCTATGTCAAGTATTTTTAAAGTAAGTTTTAGACCATATAACAAATCTACCTTCCTATGTACACCTGCCCACATTGTGCCCCTGCATAAATGTTTATTTTATTTCCTTTATTTTCACAGTTCCCCAGTCCATGTGAGATAAAGTCCAGACTCCTTCAAGTGACATATAAGGCCTTTCTACACCCTCCCTCTACCTCTTTCTGTTTTTACACTTTATGCTCCAGTCTAGAATTACCAAGTTGCATTTAAGTTAGCCCCCACCCACAATGCTGGCTTGGGCTCACGCTCTCCCCCTGCCTGGCCACTTTCGCCACTTTCCTTCATCCGGCTCACTCTTACTCATCCTCTGTGACTCAAACCAGGCATCAGCTCTTTCAAGAAGCCTTTCCTGTAATCCCATTCAGAGTTAAGCTTACTTATCTTAACATGTGGCTAGCGTGCTTATGATGTGCCAGGAATGGTCCTGGGCACTTTTAATTCTCATTAATGACTCTGGGAGTTAGATTCTATTATTATCCCTCTTTTCAGATGAGGAGACTGAGGCACATCGAGGTTTAACTTGTCAAAGGTCACATAACTGGTCAGTGGCAAAGCCAGGCTGCAAACCCAGACTGTCTGGTTCCAGAGTCTGTGCTCTTAGAAATCCATATGCCAGGACCCTGGGTGGTTCAGTGGTTGAACGTCTTCCTTCAGCTCAGAGCGTGATCCCGGGGTCCTGGGATTGAGTGCTGCATCAGGTTCCCCGCCGGGAGCGTGCTTCTCCCTCTGCCTACATCTCTGCTTCTCTCTCTCTGTGTCACTCATGAATAAATAAATAAAATCTAAAAAAAATCTAAAAATAAAAAATCTAAAAGAGTTATTTATATATATACACGCACATATACATATGTACATATATATATAACTAACAAGCCTATCATGCTGGTCCTTGCAACCATTCATTTTAACACAGCTAAAGCTCACACAGGAGAGGTCATCACTTCCAAGTGGGTCTTGTCATCTGAAACCATTTCTTCATCCCTTAAAACGAAAGAGAACCCCATTTCATTTCCCTTTCTTAGAACAAGAGCTTCAGAACTCCCCAGGCCGTTCATTCTCATGGGTTGCTGGCCTTCTCAGTTCTGAAATTCCCATGCAGATTTCCTTTCCAGCATGCCAGGATTTTGATCCCTTGTGCTATAAATTTCACTTGTCAAATGGACAAAAAATACTGTTATCAGACATGCCCAGCTCACCTTTGGATAGTGGTGTTGTGATCGAAAATGCCCCAGGTATCAATGAAATGTCCATCTTCTTGCACCCAAGGCAGCAGAAGATGCTGCTTGAAAAGCTGGAATAGACATGTCACATTCAGAGAATAACACCACTCCCTAAAATACTAGGGTGAGGGTTAGGAAGCTCCTCAGGCAGAATTTTTTGGTTTACTTGGGGCTAAGGAGAATCTTCATTTGGGTTCAGCTGGCTGATCTTTCTATGATATCTGAACCCACTTTGTATCATAGAGAGAGGCAGCGTAGTGACCACTGAATCTTCCATGAGGATCTTGCAGAGCCTCTAGGCCAACCTGCTACCATCACTGATACTTCAGAATTTTAGGTGGAGAGACAAACTTAAGAAATTGTACTGTATTTGTATTAATCCTGGTCATAGCCTAAAACCTAGCAGTTTGATTAAACCTCTGATAGTTTGGTATGTTTTCATTTGTTTCTTTCTTTTTTTTTTTTTTTTTTGGCCCTAAAATCTGGTGTTTAGAATCGCTACACACACACACACACACACACACACACATGCATTCAACTAGTTGAAGTTGAAGGTTCTGGATTCTCAGGTGCTAAAGGATTTTAATACAAAGGAATAATGACTATAGTATGGGTTTGGTCAGGAGAGGCTGCCTTGGAGAAGGTGTCCAGCCAAGATTGGTAGACTTCAGATGGTAAAGGCTTTCAAAGTTGAGGAGGAGTGTTGGGCATGAGTCAAAGCACACAGTGCTTCTAAGAAACTAGAGGCAAAGTTTGTGGTTTTATGCTCAGTGCAAAGCCTGGTATTCCTCTCCCTTTTTCTGTCCAAATGGTTAGAAACATGGAGGATCCAGCAATACAGAGATTGGAAATGTTCACCTCTAAGAAAGTGCACTGGGCCAAGAGTGAGGTAAATATGATTTCTGATCCAATTCTACCACTGATTTGTCTCATATTGGTGGGCAGGTTATGTAAACCTCTCTCAGACCATTTCCTTGTTGGTTAAGATAGAGAAAGATATATGATCAGACTATCACTAGCAGGAGGATTAGGTGAAAGCTTGTAAGTATCCATCAGATGTCAGTTACTAAGAGACTCTTAATAAATAAAACATAGATACCATGGGAAGAGAGACCATCTTGTCAGTTTACATGTTATTGGACAATAAATATGAGCCGCTCAAGGATGTGGGGAAATGGATGAAATGGGTACAAAGAAGAGAAAGGATTGTTTTTAACAGATGAAGAAACCAAAGTCCAGAGAGCTTAAACCACTCTCCAGTTGTTGAGCAGGGACTATGCCAAAGCCAGATGTGAACTGTGTCACTGCTTTAATCCAAGAACTTATATCTGTATCTTTTTGGATGGCCCTTTAAGAGTGACCCTGTTGGTGAGAGTTTAGGGAGAGTGGAATGCTAGTGAGGGCAATGTTTTGGGGTTGACAGCTGAACTCAGATACAAGTAGTTCAATCTCTTTGGGTGCCTTAATCCACCACCTGTAATCTTTTTTTTCTACTTCTACAGACATACAATCTCATAAAAACAAATTTGTTTTGTGTCCTGTTTTATCCAACTTCATAAATTTTGATTCCAGTATTTGTGAGTTCTGTGCGGTTCCTTTTGAGCCTAACTTGGAAAAGGGAACAGAGAGTGGTTAACATTGAAATGGGAGGTAATACCCCTTTAAAGCAGTAAATATTGCTGTAGCAAAGTGGCAGGAGAGCGAAAGCAAGTGAAAAGAAAGTGAGCATGGCAGAAATCTGGGCTCTGGAAGGATCAGTGAGGAGAGAGGGAATTGAGGCTCTGTCTGAGGGTGCAGACACACACACACACACACACACAGAGAGGGAGAGAGAGAGAGAGAGAGAGAGAGAGAGAGAGAGAGAGAGTAGAATGCCTGCTGGAGCCTGGTAACTGTGTCAGAGCTCTCCTGGTGCCTGTACCCAGTCATCAGAGCCACCCCAGCCTACTTCCCAGTCCCTTGGTCAGTCTCCAGCTGTCTCAGCTACCAGAGAAACTTCACCAAGAGAAAGAGAAAGAGAAAGAGAAAGAGAAAGAGAAAGAGAAAGAGAAAGAGAAAGAGAAAGAGAAAGAGAAAGAGGAAGGACCATTCAAATTGCCCTTGAAGACATCTTCACTTTCTCTTCCCAAACATCTCTCCCCTGGGGTCTTGCCGTCACTCCACTAATACACTGGTACGGACAGCTCTTTCTTCCATTCTCTCTGGCCCCTTTAGCCAACACTCAACATGATCGTCACAAGAGGTTGCTGGTAACCTTTCTGAGAACATATTTGATCAGTTTCTTCACAGTATTTCCAAGTGTAACGGCTGAAATTTAAAACTTGATAGTGATCTAAAAAGGACTTTACATATGTTTTATGACTTTTACGGTTGCAGAGGTTCCAGGCTTCCTCTTGTGATGGATGGAAAGTTTTAATGCATCTGTTTCCTGGGGGCGCTTGAGTGGCTCAGTTGGCTAAGTGTCCGACTCTTGATTTCAGCTGGAGTCCTGGATTGGGCTTCCCAGTCAGTAGGGGAGTCTCCTTCCCCCCTCTCTCTCTCTCTCTCTCTCTCGCCCTCTGCCCCTCCTCCCCCTTCCCTGCTCACATGCACTCTTTCTTTAAAAAATAAAATTCAAAAATCAACTAACCTAGAAAAAATTCTACTTCCTTCATCTTCTTGAATCTAACCCCCATATCTGAGGGAATTCTGAGTATCGTTCGTGTTTACACTGGTGTCTAAGGGCCATTCCCTTTTACACCTTTGTTAGATGAAGTTGTTGTTGGAAGTTCATATTTGTATGTTAGCATGTGACTTTAACCAGAGTTGGAAGGTGACCTGTGGTTAATAATTTGGCATATGAAAAAACAAAATGCTTTTATTCTAGTGAAAAGAGAGGCACTAGTATTCAACTTCATTCCATGCCCAGGAATGTGTATTTTACATAAAACCAGACAGATTTTCTTAACAACATTAATAATGTGTTATTATAACATAATTGCAATATTATACCAGAAGCATTATCCTATGCTAAGTACTCTCTAATTTAGAACGAATTGATAAATTCTCTAAAACTTAGAAGAGTATCCATTTTCTTCAGCTAAATAATCCATAAGTTCTAAAGGTAAAAGGAATATTTCTTCTTATACAAACTGTGGCATGTATGTGGGAGTAGAATTTTGATAGGAATTTGTGAGCTTAGGGTGCCTGGGTGGCTCAGTCAGTAGAGCATTCAACTCTTGATCTCGGGGTGATAGGTTTGAGCCCCACATTGGGGGTAGAGCATATACTTAAAATCTTTTTTAAAAAAAAGAATTTGTGAGCTCCCTGCTGGTGCATTTAAAAACCTCCTTGGTTGGGCACCTGGGTGGTTCAGTGGTTGAGTGTCTGCATTTGGTTCAGGTTGTGATCCTGGGGTCCTGGGATCAAGTCCCGCATCGAGCTCCCTGCAGGGAGTCTGCTTCTGTCTCTGCCTCTTTCTCTGTGTCTCTCATGAATAAATAAATAAAATCTTAAAAAAGAAGAAGAAAAGAAAACCTCCTTGGCAATCTCCTGGAAACTAAGGCTACTAGGACCCTTCTACTGTGGGGCCAAGAAGAAGTGGCTACAGAATTATATACCTACGACGGTAACACCAGTTCTGTCATTTTCAGCATATGGCACCCAAGATTGCACTGGATGCTGACAACTAGCCAACAGATGGGAAAAGAGAAAGAGCGGAGAAGGCATGTGAGCTTCTGAGATTGGCCTGAATGTCGCACACACCTATTCCACCAACATTCCATTGGTGAGGACTTGTGAGGTGATCAATTTGTGATCTAAACACTATCCCACACCACCTCAGAGACTATTAAGCTTTACGATCCTCAGGGTGAAGTCGCAGGCACATAGACAAAAAGATGGTTTCAATCCGTTATGCTACCTGCTGAGATAGAGGTATGCTTATGGTGCCGCAGGAATACAGAGAAAGGGCCCTTGAGAAGTAGCACGGCATATGGATTTCTAAGAGCATCGAATCTGGAGCCAGTCTGGGTTTACAGTCTGGCTTTCCCACTTACCAGTTATGTGAAGTTTCACCCTGGAAACAGCAGTGCCTTCCTATAGCACCAGCTCAATTTGGTTAGCAGTTTTCCATCACTTGGAAGAGTGAGCTTCCTTGTGCTCCACTCAGAGACAACATCACTGGTCTGTGCCTTCTTCTCAAAAGTCTGGGCCCTAGTGCCCAAGGACCCTTCTCCAAGGTCAGAGATCCCAGCACCACCTAGCAAGTACCTCCTTCTCAGAAGTCTCTGGTGTTTCAGCTCCGTGAAGTCCCTCCCCCAAGTTTTAGTAATTATGAATTCTTCACTTACCCCCCACGTTCCCCAGCCTAGGATTGATAGCTGCTTCCTGAAGTTTTTACCTGTGTGATACCTTACAGCAGCACTATCTAATAGAAATGCAATGTGAATCACACACTGATCTTTAATTTTCTAGTAGCTACGTTAAAAAAGTAAAAGGAAATGATGAGATTAATTTCGATAGTATATATGTTTATCCTAATATATCTGATCTGCATTTCAACATATAATCACTATAAAAATTATTAGTGAGATATTTTTATATGAAGTCCTTGAGATTGGGTGTGTATTTTACACTGACAGCATATTTCAATTTGGATGATAAATTTTCGCCAGAAATAGTTGATCTGTATTTAGATTTCATAAAATTTACAGTTGAAAATGTAGATTCAAAAAAAAAAGAAAATTTAGATTCACATTTTTCAAGTTGTTTCCAATATACTTAAGAGTTTGCCAACAATTAAATTGGGTATAAATTTGTAACTATTTTTAAAAGATTTGTATTTATTTATTCATGAGAGACACACAGAGAGAGAGGCAGAGACATAGGCAGAGGGAGAAGCAGGCTTTCTGCGGGGAGCCTGATATGGGACTTGATCCTATACCCTGGGATCACACCCTGAGCCAAAGACAGATGCTCAACCACTGAGCCACCCAGGTGCCCCACAATTTGTAAATTTTTATTTTGAAATAATTATGCACTCCCAATAAGTTGAAAAAATACTACAGAGAGGTTCCATGTACCTACCACCCAGCTCCCTGCATCAGTGACATCTTTCATAAACTATAACTTTCACAACCAAAATCAGAAAATTAATTGGCATGATAGAATGAACTATACTACAGATCTTTTTCTTAAAAAAAGATTATTTATTTATTTATTCATGAGACACACACACACACACACAGAGGCAGAGACAAAGGCAGAGGGAGACGCAGGCTTCATGCAGGGAGCCCGATGTGGGACTCGATCCCGGGTCTCCAGGATCAGGCCCTGGGCTGAAGGCAGCACTAAACCGCTGAGCCACCCGGGCTCCCCACTACAGATCTTTTTTTAAAAGATTTTATTTGTTTATTTGACAGAGAGAGAGAGAGAGAGAACAAGCAGGGGGTTGGCAGGCAGAGGGAGAGGGAGAAGCAGACTCCTCACTGAGCAGGGAGCCCGATGCAGGTCTCGATCCAAGGACCCCAGCATCACAACCTGAGCTGAAGGCAGACGCTTAACCGTCTGAACCACCCAGGGACCCCTACACTACAGATCTTATCTGATTTCATCTGTTTTACATGTACTCATTTTTAAAAGATTTATTCAAGAGAGAGAGAGGTGGGGGAGGGGCAGAGGGAGAAAGAGAATCCCAAGCAGATTCTGCGCTGAGTGTGGAGCCCAATGCAAGGCTCCATCTCACAACCCTGAGATCACAACCCAAGCCGAAACGAAGAGCCAGATGCTCCATTGATGGCACCACCCAGGCACCCCTACATGCACTTACTTTTTGTATGTGTTGTGATTATACAGCATTTTATCCCTTGTATAGGTTTGTATAACTAACACCACTATAATCAAGAGACAAAACTGTCCCATTACTTCAAAGGGGGTTCCTCATGCTGCTCCTTTACTGTTATCTCTTCTCTCCCCTACACCTAACCCCTAATAACTCAGTATATGTTCTTAATCTTTACAATTTCTAACATTTTTGAAATTGGCTTTTTTCATGCAGTGTAATGCCCTTACGATCCATCCAAGTTACTTGGTTTATCAATGGTTTGGTCCTTTTTCTTGCTGAGTAGTATTCCATGGTAGAAATATACCACAATGTTTGTAACTGTTCACGTATTGAAGGACATTTGGTATGTTTTCAATTTTTGACTATACAAATAGTCATGAACATTTGAGTATACTTTTTTGTGGGGGCATACATTTTTATTTCTCTGGGATAAATGCCTAGGAGTGTGATTGCTGGGTCATATGATAACCCTGCCAGAATGATTTCCAGAGTGGCTGTACCATTTTGCATTCTAACCAACAATGAATGAGAGATCCAATTTATTGGCATCTTAATCAGCATTTGATGTGATCAGTGTTCTTGACTTTAACCATTCGAATTGGTATGTACTAGCATCTCATTGTGGTTCCAATTTGCATTTGCCTAAAGGCTAGTGATGTTGAACATTTCTTCATGCATTTATTTGCCATTTGTATATCACTTTTGGTGAAGTCTCTGTTCAAGTTCTTTCCATTTTAAAATTGGGTGGTTGGTTTCTTACAGTTGAGTTTCGAGAATTCTTTATATATTCTGGATACAAATCCTTTGTAAGAGGTGTAATTTGCTAATATGCTCTGCAGGTCTGTAGCTTGTCTTTTTATCCTCTTCATAGGGTCTTTTACAGAGCAGAAGTTTTCCATTTTGATGAAGTTCAATCTATCCATTTTGTCTTTTATGTATTGATTTTGGTGTCATGCCTAAGAACTCTTTACTTACTCCTAGGTCATGAATATTTTCTCCTATATCTTTTTCTGAAATGTTATAATTTGGGGTGCCTGGGTGGCTCAGTCAGTTAAGTATAGGCCTTTGGTTCAGGTCATAATCTAAGAGTCCTAGGATTGAGCCTGGAGTCGGAGTCAGGGTGGGGGGGTGGGTGTCCCTGCTCAGCAGGGAGTCTGCTTCTCCCTCACCCTCTGCCCCTGCCCCACACATGCTCTATGTCTCTCTGTCTCTCAAATAAATACATAATAAAAAATAAAACGTTTTAATATTACATTTAAATGTATGATCCAATTTGAGTTTATTTTTATGTTAGGGATGAGGTTGAGGTCTAGGTTTATTATTATATTTTTGTCTATGAATATCTCATTTTCCCAGCACCACTGATTGAAAAAAAAACCTTTTGGGGGGGTCCTTGTGACCACCCAGGTTCAGGGGTTCACTGGATGGACTCACAAAACCAATTGCAAGCTTTACTCATCACTGAGGTTTATTACAGCAAAGGATACAGACCAAAAGCAATAGGAAAAATATGCATTGGACAGAGTTCAAAGAGGTCAGGCATAGACTTCCCCATCTGAAGCCACATAGAATGTGCTTTCTATCTAGCAGTGAGCTACAGGGACACGTGCAGAATAACTCTGCCCAGGGAAGCCTGTTCAAGCCTCAGGATCTGAGACTTTTTTGTATAGGGGAACAGCTCTGTCATGGCAATCTGGTGACAGAGGCCACAGAAGCAAACTCTTGACCCGCAGCTTCTCTGAATCTTAGCAGAACTCCTTGTGATCCACTCAGAACACAAGAGGATGGGAGGCACATTTGCTTTGGAGTCATCCTATTTGATATGTAGGACAAGGAGCATAGGTTGCTGGTACCTCTGGCTACTCTGCCTTTCATTCTCCATGTAAGTAATAAACTGGCTGAATCTAAAAACGGCTCATTGTGTCTTTATTCACCAAATCTGTGAGGCCTTACTTAGCCTTTCCTCACATACTGTTGAATTGCTTTTTCTCCTTTATCAAAAATCAGTTGGATATATTTGTATGAGTCAGTCCTCTTTAACAGTTTTATTGGCATGTAATTGACATACAATAAATGCATGTATTTAAACCATACATTTCAGTTTTGGCATATGTATCCACCTATTAATCCATCACCACAATTGAGATAATGAACATAACCAACAGCACTTGGAAACTTTGGGTTATGTTCATTATCCTGATTATGGTAATGATTTCATAGGTGGATACATATGCCTAAACTGAAATTATACAGTATGGCATCAAAAGAGACAAATAGAGACAATAGGACAAATAGAGAATTCAGAAATATACTCTCACAAATATGGACAGGTGATTTATCACAAAGGCACAATGGCAATGCATTGGAAAAAGAATAACATTTTTAGCAAATAGTGCTGGAACTACTAGATATTTATCTGCAGGGGGAAAAAAAGCAGCTTGGATTCATACCTTGCACCACACACAAAATTAACTAAAATGGATCATAGAATTAAATGTAAAAGCTAAAACTGTAAAACTCCTCCAAGAAAATGCAGGAGAAAAATCTTCATGACCTTGAGGTAGGCAATAATTTTTTTAGATATGACACCAAAAGCACAATATATTAAAAAACAAGCTGATGAATTAGGCTTCATGAAAATATAAAACTTTGGCTCTTTTGAACACATTGTTCAGACAAGGAGAAGATAATTCACAGGCTGGGAGAAAATATTTGCAAAGCATATATCTGATAAAAGATTTGTATCCAGAATATGTAAAATACTCTAAAAGCCCAATAAGAAGAAAAGGAACAACCCAATCAATATAAAATCGGCAAAAGATTTGAACTACAGACATTTCACCAAAGACATACAAATGGCATATCAAAGACATGCAGATGGCACAAAAGCACATGAAAAGAGGTCCAACACCATTGGTCACTAGGTAAATAAATGCGGATTAAAACCGCAATGAAATAACACTACATATCAAGCAGAATGGTTAAAATTAAAACGAATGGCCATAGCAAGTGTTGCTGAGGATACCAATAAACTATAGCTTTTATATACAGCTGGAGGTATGTAAATGGTACCACTTTGTGAAAGCAGTTTTAATTTTTAATTTTAATGTTTTATTTTTTAAAAATTTAAAAAGTTTTATTTTTAAAAAGATTTTATGTATCTATTTGAAAGAGAGAGAACACAAGTAGAGGGGAGGGGCAAAGGGAGAAGCAACCTGCTAGACAGGGAGCCCGACCCAGGGTTCGATCCCAGAATCCCAGGATCATGACCTGAGCCAAAGGCAGATGCTTAACCAACTGAACCACCGAGGCAGCCCAGTTTGGTAGTGTTTTAAAAAGTTAAACATGCACTTATGAAATGATTTAGCAATTATTCTCCTAGATATTTACCCAAGACAAAAGAAAGCATGCATCCACAGAAAGTCTTGTACATAAAAGTTCATAGAAGCTTTATTTGCAATAGCTAAAAAATGGAAACTAGCCAAACGTCCATCAACAGGTGAATGGATAAACACACAGGTGAATGGGCCAATAAAACTTAAAAAGAACTGACTCACAATTATAGTGTGAAGTCTATGCCTGATCCATGAATAAAGTATAAATCTCTATTTAGATTTTCTTTAGTTTCTCCCAGCAATACTTTATATTTTTTAATGTACAGGTTTTGTACATCTTTTGTCTGATTTATACTTAATTAATATTTAAGATGTTATTATAAGTGAAAATTTTAAATTTTCAGTTCATTGGTTCAATTGTTCATTACAATAGTTTCCATTGTAAAAATATTTATATATTAATGATGTAGCCTATAACTTTACTAAACTTGTGTGTTAGTTCTAGAAACTTGTTTTATATTTCAACCAGTTTTCTGTATATGAACAGGTTATCTGCAAGTAAAGAAAGCATTCCTGACATAAACCACATATGCACATGATATATTATTCTTTTTACATATTGCTGGATTCAGTTTCCTAAAATTTTATTTCTAGTTTTTGCATCTATGTGCATGTGGGATGTTAGCATGTTGTTTTACTTATTTAAGTTTTATTTAAATAATGTTATTTACTTTAGTATCAAGGTAATGCTGTCTTCATGGAATGAATAAAGAAGGATTCCCTCCCTTTAATTTTCTGGAAGAATGTGGGTGAAATTGATATTATTTCTACTTTAAGTTTTTGGTAGGAGTCACCAATGAAAATATCTGGGCCCAGGGAATCCCTGGGTGGCTCAGCGGTTTAGTGCCTGCCTTTGGCTCAGGGTTGATCCTGGAGTCCCGGGATCGAGTCCCACGTCGGGCTCCCGGCATGGAGCCTGCTTCTCCCTCTGCCTGTCTCTGCCTCTCTCTCCCTCTCTTTGTGTATCTCATAAATAAAGAAATAAAATCTTAAAAAAAAGAAAATATCTGGGCCTGGAGTTTACATTGTAGGAAATTTTATAATTGCAAATTCAATGTCTATAATAAGTTTAGGACTGGGCGCCTGGGTGGCTCAGTTGGTTAAGCATCTGCCTGCAGTTCACATCATGATCCCAGGGACCTGGGCTGGAGCCCCACATCTGGCTCCCTGCTCAGCAGAGAACCTGCTTCTCCCTCTCCCTCGCTCTCTGCCCCTCCCTCTGCTCGTGCATGCTCTCTCTCCCCTTCTCTCTCTTTCTCCCAAAAATAAATAAATAAATAAAAATTTAAGAAAACATTAAAAATTAGGTTTAAGACTATTCATGTTATATATCTTTTTGAATGAGTTTTGGTAGTCTTAGAAGCAATTAGTCCATTTCATCTGGACATAAATTGACATTGACATAAATCCTTTCATAATATATCTTTATTATCCTTTCAATATTTATAGAACCTGCTGTGCTGTCTTCTTTCTCATTCCCGACATTAGTAATTTGTGTCTTCTCTCTTTCCTGATCCACACAGCCAGAGTTTTATTGACTCTGCTCATTATCTGAAAGAACCAAGTTTTAGGATCACTGAGTTTCTTTGTTTATTTTCTGTTTTCTATTTCATTGATTTCTGTTGCTTACTTTGGGCTTAATTTGGCCTACTTTGTCTAGTTTCTTATGGTAGAAGCTAATGTCAATGATCTGAAATCTGTCTTTCTTACATATGCGTTTAGTGCTATAAATTTTCCTCCACATACTTCTTTAGAGGCATCTCACACATTTTGATATGTTTTCATTCCTATTCAGTTAAAAATACTTTATGCTTTCCCGTTTGATTTTTTTTCTTTGAGACATGTTATTTATAATTGTGATATTATTTAGTTTCCAGATATTTGAGGAATGTCCAGATCTCTATTATTATAATCTAATTTAATTCTATTGATGTCAGAATACATACCATGTATGACTCAAATATGCTTTTCACTCCATGTATTTTGAAGCTTCATTATTAGGTACATAAACATTTAGATTGTTATACCATCTTGATGAATTGTCCCCTTTATAATTGTTATCCCAGGTAATATTATTTGATCTGAAATCTACTTGACTGTTATTAATATAGCCATCTGTCTTTCATGGATCTGGTTATTAGTGAGCTAGGTTTATTAGTTTACTGTGGCTGCCATAAAAAATTACCAAAATCCTGGTGGCTAAGAACAAGATATTTATTCTCCCACAGTTCTGGAGGTGAGAAGTCTAAAATCAAGGTATTGCCAGTACCACATTCCTTTCTGAGGCTCTAGGGCAGAAACCATTCCTTGTGTCTTCCCACTTCTGGTGTCTGTTAGCATGCTTTGTCTTGTGGCTGCATCTCTTTCCGGGCTTTATCTTCACATTACCTTTTGTGTGTGTTTGTGTCTAATCTCCCTCTGTATGTCTCATAAGGATACATGTGATTGCATTTAGGGCTCTCCTGGATAAACTCCTCTTCTCAAATTCCTTGAGTTAAATCATATCTTTTGCTAAATGAGGTAATATTCACAGGTTCTGGGGATTAGAACATGGACATATCTTTGGAGCCACCATTCAGCCTACTACACAAAGTATGTCTTTTCCTATCCTTTTATTTATTTATTTTTAGAAAACTTTATTTATTTGAGAGAGAGAGAGAGAGAGAGAGAGAGGGAGGGAGAGAGAAAACGAGCAGGGAGGAGCAGCAGAGCAGGGAACCCAACGTGGAGCTGGATCCCAGGACCCTAAGATCATGACCTGAGCTGAAGGCAGATACCTAAACCAACTGAGCCACCCAGGCGCCCCTCCCATCCTTTTATTTTTAACTTATTTTTGTATTTATAGTTAAAGAGTACAGTAAACGGCATACGCTTGCGTCTTACTTTTTATCCAGTCTGACAGTTTTTTCCGTTTAATTGAGGTGTGTATGGTAGATAATAGTGGACCCCTCACAAAGATGTCCACATTCTAATCCTGCAAACCTATTAAATATTACCTAACATGGCAAAAGGGACATTGCAGATGTGATAAGAATTTTGATTTTGATATGGGAAGATTATCCCAGATTATTGAGGTGAGCCCAATATAATCACAAAAGTCTACAAATAGGAAGGCAAGAGAGTCAGAGTGAGAAGGAGATGTAATGACAGAGCAGAGGTTGGCGTCATATGCTTTGAATATTGAAGAAGGGGCCATGAGACAAGGAATGAAAGCAGCCTCTGGAAGTTGTAAAAGGTAAGGAAATAGATTTTCCCCTAGAGCCTCTGGAAGAAGTGCAGATCTGCCGACATTTGGATTTTAGCTCAGTGAGACCTATGTCAGATTTCTCACCTGCAGAACTAACTATAAGGTGATTTATGTTGTTGTAAGCTACAGAGTTTGTGATAATTTGTTGTAACAACAGGAAAGTAGTATAAGGTGTTGGATCATTATGTTATAGTTTTCATATCATTCTTATGCATAAGTTATAAGGCCCATAATACATTTTTATTACTTTTGTTTATAGTCAAATATCTTTTAAAGACATTTAAGAAATAGGAAAAATATATATTTACTCATGAAGTTTCTGTTTGTAGTATTCTTTATTACTTTGTGTAGATCCATATTTTCATTCGGTTTCATTTTCTTTCTGCTTAAAGGATATCCCTCAACATTTATTACAATTCAGGTCTGCTGACAATAACTTTCTTAATCTTTCGTATGTCTAAAATGTCTTTATTTCAACTTTGCTTTTTTAAGTTTTAAAAATCATGGTAAAATATGTATAACATCAGGTTTGCTGTCTAAACCACTTTAAGTGTGCAGCTCAGTGGCATTAATGATCACTAGCCATCTCTAGAACTCTTTTCCTCTTGTAAAACTGAAACTCTATACCCACTAAATAACTCCACATTTTCCCCCTTCCTCAGCCTCTGGCAACCACCATTTTTCCTCTCTATCTCTATAAATTTGTCTATCCTAGCACTTTGCATAAATCAGATTATCCAGTACTTGTATTTATAGTAAATCCCCTTTGATCAAATAGCTGCTATAGTTTTTTCTCCTGATTAGACCCTGGCTGATACATCTATTCAGGAAATTTCATCCTCAAGGCAGCATGGCGATAGTACTTAGGCTCCCAATGGCATGAGTTCTGTTGTCACTTACTAGCTGTATAAGAAAATTACTTCATCTCTCTAATCCTCAGAACATTACTAGGTAAAAATTGAGAGAGCCATGAGGTTTTGTGAGGAGATATGAGAACATCTGACATACAATTAGATGTTTAATAGATACTATTTCATTTTATCCATTTCTTCATCAGCATCCTCTAGGCACTTAGATCTATCCATTGGAGCAACAGCCTCCCAGAGTATTTTTTTCCTGCCTCCTCATCAACACCACACCATGCTGTGGCCCTTTTTCTTGGGATTCTTGGTCAGCAAATGTTTATCTTAAAAAGTAACCAAAGATTATTGTTAAAGAGTTAGGGTGGTTTGGGATGTTCTGGAACAGGAAAAGCAATTGATACATTTTTGGTAACAAAGTGAGGTCAATAAAGGACATGTTCTGGGGGAAGGACAGCTTTTTGGTTGCCCCAAGCTAGCCCACAGAGCCACCTCCGCATTGAACTGTGGTTAAGGATGTCTGAATCAACTCTCCTGAAATTAGGTTACTTTTCTTGTATCTCCTTCAGCTCCCTAGCACAGTTCTTTCAACATTTCACGTGCAAAATGAGTAAATAAATGGGAGGCAGGCAGATATCTTTTCTCTCCAACTATCTCTTGCCCCTTACTCTTGGAGCTCACTGGGCCTAACTCTAGACACCTTGGAGAAAGAGATCAAGTTTTGTCTTGGTGCCCTTTGCCTGCCAGGTGTTTCTCCCAAGTATCCAGGATGTGCTCCTACCCAAGTTCATTTCACTCTCAAATCCCAGGAAACCCTGTTCTTCCCATGTAGCATCCCATGCCCAAGGCCTCCCCTAAGCCTTATCAGCTTCTTTGTTATGTGTTCTGTTTCTTGCTCTCTCTCCATCAGTTCTATGGAGTTAGGGTCAGGCCACCTAGATGATGAGGGCTACAGAGAAGAGGGCCTTCAAACTCTTGCCACAGCATGCAACTGGGCTATTGTACTTTTCACCGTGCGTCACCATCTCTCAGCTCTGAGGCCCCCTGTGTTAGACAATACTTCCCCATCTCCCAAGCCCTTTCTCCCCTCTCTTTTATACTTGTGTGATCCAAGGGTCATTCGGTTTTCAAGGGCAGGTAAGCCATGGAAACAGAACAACCCCTTCTTGGATTGCTGTATCTCCCGCTCATGGTTTGAAGTCACTGTCCTTCAGATTGATATACTGAGAAAACTATAAGCCTCTACCAGGGCAGCCATTTCTCTCCATGTGTGAGTTGTTCTGTCCTACCTTGGTTCACAAGTTATTTTTGTTTAAATTACAGAGAATCAATATTAAGGATCCACTCCTTTCTTTGTAAAAATTGGCCATCGTGTACCTACCATATACAAGTGGTTTACTGACAATGACCTCCTTAGTATGCTGATTTGTTTTCTGTTTACTCCAGCAGCCAAACTCTCCCATAAAGCTTGAATGGTTCAGTTACAAAAGCAAACAACAAACATGAAGTTAGGCAACTTTTAAACTACCATCAACATATCTTTCCAGGTTTCATTTAAAGGCAAACACAACTCGAATACCAGGTGTGAACATAAAATAATACGGTTATCATCTAAAAATAAAACCTTGGAGACTATGGGTGTGCTTATCCAAGGACATAATCTCCCAGTTAGCGTAGCCACCATCAGCGTCTGTGCCCTGGTTCTTGTAATGTAGCCACAGCTACTTGTCTTTTGGGACTAAAATTAGACCTCCCCTCCTCCTCCAGGGAGCTGGCCCTCACCCCAAGTCTGGGTTTTATGCCCCTCTTCTGGGTACCCTGAGCATCCTGTGCTTACATCTGTCAAAGCACTTATCACACTGGTTGTCTGTCTCCCTTACCAGGCTGAGCACTCCCTGAAGGTAGGGAAGATGTCTTGTTTGATTTTGTATCCCCAGAGCTGAGCACGTACAGGACTAGTTGCTCAGTACATGTTTGTTAGTTGATTGAAAAATGTCTCTGCATCATAGTTTTGGACTGTCTTCAAGGATACAACATCTTCCTTCTAACGGAGAATGTGATTTTTGGAAAACAGATGTTATTCAGAAATATGTTGGGCAAATAAGGTATTCACCAAACTGAATAGCAGTGTTTTTATTTAAAGAGGAGCTGTCATTATAATGTATTGACTGCTTTTCTTCTGTTAATCATAAGCTGGCTCTGAAAACTCTTCCAAAGAAAGAATCACAAAGGGTTTTGAGCAGCAGAAGCTTCCCAGGATGTAGCTTTGAGATCTACATCCATTTGGATGTTTAAGGTCCAATATGTGTTTAGAGAAAAAAACATCAAACAAATAAGTATTTGTGTTGAAAATTACTGAATGTCTGCTCTAAGGAGCAGAGCATAGCATTTAGAGGTCAAGAGCATTACTCTGGAGCTGGACGGCTTGGGTTCAAATCCTGGCTGTGCATCTAACTTAGCTGTATAGTCTCTGACATGTTACTCAACCTGCTGGCACCCCAACATAGAGTCATTGTGAGGATTAATTGAGCTAATCTCATTAAGTGCTTAGCATATAGGACCAACTGTCATCATGGGAGCAACATCTGATACAAGGAGGAGTCTATGAGCCATAAGCATCCCAGGACTATAAGCACCTAATGCCTTCCACACAATTCAGAGCATTGTATCCTGAGAATATGGGTGTCAGTACAACCAGATGCTTGATATTCGTGGTAGTGATGAGAACAGAAGGAGTTGAGACTAGAGATAACACTCTTCTACTAAAATACTTCCTTTTTTTTTTCTTTTAAACAAAGAAATGGTAGGTGGTATTAATGCCTATGAGAGTATTCAGTGTTCCTCACCTCACTTCGAATAGAAATCAGTTTGGACAGAGAATTCATAGATTCCTATCATCAATAGGTCTCTCTCTCTCAAAAAAAATTGGTTCTAATTTCACAAAATAAGATACAGTGTTGCTCTGATCCTGAAAGAATGGAATAATCTAGAGGGATTTGCCACTTTGCCAAGATAACTTAGAGCCTTCCTGTGAATTCAAACTGCATCAAAATTTAAGAAGAGTAATATTAAGTAATGATATAATTTTCATTTGGGGAGTGTATGGTTTCATTACTGTATCATTTCTGTTACTGTGCAGAACATCGTTCTTATAATTGAAATATTGGTTGCCTTTTTTAAACAAGAGTTTCCCTCTCGGAAATAGTCACGAAGATGACAATTTATGTTGCAATCAGTTATTTTGCATGATTCATGAAGAAACACTTTAAAAATAACTTTGTAATAAAGACAAAACTGTTTCTTCATGATTGTGATTCATCGAAATTATTTTTGAACATTTGGTAAATCCTGTTTCTGAAAACTTTTAAAGGACATTAAAGGCCCTTCAGAGTCTGCCTCCAGGCCTCCCTTATGGGTTCCACAAAAGCTTCACATAGTGAAAGTGGGCTTGAGAGATGAGACAGTGTGGTTAACTGTGTGGACTTGGCCCCTCCTCATCTCAGTTTCTCTGCGGGGAAGTTCAAAGGGGTCAAGGGATTATTGGGGGGAATTAAAGTAATTGCCAAGAGAAACAGCATGGCCTGCAACACTTCCAGCGGGACAGGTTCTGTGCTCCTGGGCCCAAGGGACACACCGGGGGTGGGGTATATACTAAAAGGATTCTCTTACCAGAGAAGAAAGTGGGGTTACTGTGCCATTCCTTTTATCTGGCCCTCATTCCAGTATAGTAAACAATGGCATTTCTTAAGAAAAGACCTCCTGAAGGAGCCACAGACATGTTTTCTTAAGAAAGACAGAGAGAATATAGCAGTGGTTACTGGAGCCACGGGCTATATGTGGCATCTGTCCAGGTTCACTTACTTGAACTGAATTTACTGCTTAAAGTTTGTAATTGCTATTTTGGGAATGGGCAAGATACCATTCGGAGTTGTACAGAACGAGCACACAGCTGCCATCTTCATCCCACCCCCACCCCCAACCCCGCCAACGGGCAGTTAACAGTTTGTCCTAAAGTGAAGTGTTTCATTCTACTGCATGGATCATGAGTCAAGTGATCAGAAAGCATAACAGTACTGGGGACGAAATCTGTATGATTTCGCATGGGTATGATCACCACGCTTTCTGAACACTAATAACAATGCCTGGAACTTCCTAAGGATTTTGAACATGACATTTTCACCAACTACAGCTATTATTAACCCCATTGTGCTTCTAACATGAAGATCTTTTTAAAAAGTCCACTTCGATGGCACTCTGACTTCTGTGGGCAGTTTGCCATAGGATCTCAAGGCAGCCTGACTCCTTACCCTGGTGATACTCTTGCCTCCCTGCCTGCTTCCCCATGGGCCCCCGAGACTCAGGCATTTTCAGTCACAATGTTATGTCGGGGCCACCCAGTTTCTTTCTGTGTTGAAATGTGCTACGGACTCCTTGGGGGCTCAGTCGGTTCAGCGTCTGCCTTCAGCTCAGGTCATGATCTCCAGGTCTCAGGATCGAGCCCTGCATCAGGCTCCCCACTCAGTAGGTAGTTACAATCTCTTTTTTTTATGGTTGCTCAACCTTAAAATATCCCTGAATGGTGGTTTGTTCCCTCAGTGTCCTAATTCAATCTTTTGAAGGACGTGGGCAGAAGTTTCTCTAGGAAGTTCACAAGTCCTTACTTGAAATTGAAAAATGTTATGTATAGGGAGTAGGGAGTATCCATAGATTTCTTGAAATTCTCAAAGAGGTCAGTGTCCCTCTAAAAATTAAGAAATATTGCACTAAGGCTTATTTAGTTTCCATTTGAAGATTATATTTTAAGAGCTTTCCTGGAAATAATTCCTTAGCCTAAAGAAAGAGTTCTATAATAAATGAAGAGCAGGCTTCATGGTACAGAGTATATTATTTGGAAGAGGAGTTTTGTGATACCTCACATATTATATGGGTAACTACTTATTTTTCTCGCTCTCTCTACTTAATAATGATAACAAATGGATTTATGCCTTCTGTTTAACCCCAAGGTTATGGCCATAATGAATAATAAGATATAATGCATCTTAAACTAAACTGTTAACACAGATAGCAGAATGGGGCAGGTAAGCATTAAGTCCACTTTGGTTTGGCAAACATTTATTTGGCAGCATGTAAAGCATAGTGCTAGATGAGATAGGATAGAAAGAGAAATAAAATCCTATAAGATATGAACCTTCCAGAACCTGACAATGTCTGGGAGGGTGGTGGTGGTGGATAAATACACACAGACATGCCTACATAATATTAATGTCAGACAGACAATGAGATGTGCTATTATATAGTACAGGAGAAGAAGGCATTCATGCTAACTAGATGCTTAGAGAGCATCTAAGAAGCTTTCACTAAAAATAAAGATGATTCTATCGACCCTCAAACCTCTGGGCCCTTGCCCTTCTCTCATTCCCCTTTTCTGAATAACCACCCCTTCACCCTTTTTCTCTTAAACAGAGTCAGTTATTAGGCCCATTCGACCTTAATGGGTTTTTTTTGTTTGTTTTATTTTTTTTCTTTTTTCTTTTTCTTTTCTTTCTTTCTTTCTTTCTTTTTTTTTTATTAGACAGCAAGTGCAGGAGGAAGGAGGAGCAGAGGGAGAGGGATGGAGAGAGAATCCCAAGCAGGATGCACAACAAGCATGCAGCTCATTTCAGCTCTCATGACCTGAGCTGAAACCAAGAGTCAGACGCTTAACTGCCTGAGCCACCCAGGCACCCCCCCCCCTTTTTCTTTATTAGGGAATAGTTCTGACCTAAAAACAGTTACATAAAACATTACAATAAATGGCCATGTGCCCACAATTCATCATAAGAAGTAAAATATTACAGATATAATCGAAGCCCCCTGTGTTCCCACACCCTAGAATTCTCTTTTACTGACACTCTCTGTTTTTAACTAGCGACTTTCAAAGATGACTCTCATTGAACCTCATCTTCTGGTATTCATGCCCTCCCTTTGAGTGTGGGCTGGACTTAGTGACTCGATTCTAATGTCTAGAATATGACAAAAAAGATGGGATGTGTCACTTCTGTAATTAGGTTGCAAAAGATTGTGACTTCCATCCTGCTAGCACTCTCTCTTGCCCTCTCACTTGCTCTGATACAGCCTGCTGCCCATGTTTTGAGATACTCTATAGGAGACCCACATGGCAAAAACTCAAGACAGGCCTCTAGCCAACAGTTTATGAGGAAATAAATCTTTAGTCCAACAGCTTGTGAAAAACTGAATCCTTCCAAGAACCATATGAATGAACCTGGAAGCCAATGTTCTGCGGTAGAGCCTTCAGATGAGACTGCATCCCTGGCCAACACTTGATTGTAACCTTGTAAGAGAGCTTGAAGCAGAAGACCCAACTAAGCCATACCTGGATTCCAGAAAATGTATGTTTTAAGCAGCTATGTTTGGGGGTAATTTGTTATACCACATGAAAACTAATACACCTTCCAAGAGATAGCCACTATCCTAAATGTGTTATAATTCCTATGCATGTTTTTGTATAGATGCTACATTTATATGCATCATTGCCATGCATGCCTATACATGCACACATACATATATATAATACTATATATTATATATAGGGTTTCCTTTGATCACTATGCTTTCTACAGCAGTGTGTGTCTAAAAGTTTAATGTGTGTAGGAATTACCTGATAACCTTGTTAAAATGTGATTGTGAAGGTCCAGGGAGGCCCAGAGATTCTATATTTCTACAAAGCTTTAAAGTGTTGCTAATGTTGTTGATGCATGGACCACATATTTAGTAACAAGGATCCAGAGGCTAGCTGTGCATCTCTCTCTTTACAAAAATTGTTTTAACTTGACATTTTAATTTATTCTGGATACCAGTAAAAGAACTCAAAATAGGCTTACCCAATGATGCAAAGTGATGGCTTTCAAAGAAGTTAAGGTGGGCCAAAACAAAAACAGTGTAGGGAAAGATTTCATTCAGTGTTATTTACCTAAAAAGAAATCTGTCCACACTCAAGTTTATTCATTTAAAACAAACTTTAATGTCTAAGTTGAAGGAATGCTGGCAAATATATGTGTAGAATTTAGGATAAAAGTCAGATATTAGTGGATATCGCTTTTTGGGTGAAGAACTTTGGAGTAAATATCAGTGTTGATAAAATTCCCTGGGCAAAACAAAACAAAACAAAAAACTAAAAAGAGTGAAGAACAGATGCTTTCTTTTTTCTCCATCTTTTTCCTTCCAACTACAGGGCAAAATAAGAGAAAACTAATGATTAGACAACATTAACCTGCACCAGGGACTTTCTCAATCTAAGAAAATAGTCTTATGTATGTGCATACTATATCTCAATAAGGGGAAAAGAAAATACATTTTCTGTTTGTAATTTGGAATCCTGTGTATCTGATGGCTTCAACCCCTGATCACACCTGCCTTGTCTCTGTTGCCCCAAACCACAAACACTTGCCTCTCCCTCCTTCCTTCTCTCCTCCTCCTCTCTTTCTTTCTTTCTTTCTTTCTTTCTTTCTTTCTTTCTTTCTTTCTTTCTTTCTTTCTTTCTTTCTTTCTTTTTTTTTAGAAAGGCCATTCTGGAATTTAAACAAAGCTGTGCACAGTTTCCACTTCTGACCGAGTGACAGGTACTGGATTTACCCTCTCACTTGAAACAACCAAAAACCAGGACAAAATATACAAACTGCACCTGACTTGGTTTCCTGAACTCTCAGATTTATGTCCTCAACTCAGGGAGTCTGCCAGGCTCTACCTCAGCTTCCCTTCCCCACGCCCTATCCTGGAAACTTTCCGAAGGCAACAAGTTGGGCCAAATCTTCCACCTTAAGACACTGGAAAAAGAAGAGCAAATTCGATCTAAGGCAAGTCAGGAGGAAATAATAAAGATCAGAGTGGAAATTAATGGGAGAGAGAATAGAAAAACAAAAGAGAAAAATCGGTGAAACCAAAAACTTTCTTTTGTTAACAAAATTGACAAACTTTTATTTTTTTAAAATTTATTTATTTATTTATTTATGGTAGAGAGAAAGAGAGAGAGAGAGAGAGAGAGAGGCAGAGACACAGGAGGAGGGAGAAGCAGGATCCATGCCGGGAGCCCGACATGGGACTCGATCCCGGGACTCCAGGATCATGCCCTGGGCCAAAGGCAGGCGCCAAACCGCTGAGCCACCCAGGGATCCCCCAAATTGACAAACTTTTAGTTAGATTGACCAAGAAAAAAAAGAGAGAAGATTCAAATTTCTAGAATTAGAAATGACCTTACATAAATATAAAGGAATTCTGTGGACAATTATATGCCAACAAATTAGACAGATGAAATAGGCACATTCCTAGAGAAACACAAATTACTGAAACTGATTCCAGAAGAAAAAATAATATGAATAGATCTACTATAAGAGACTGAATTAGAAATTTTTTTTAAAAAATCTGCCCACAAAGGAAAAAAGCCAGGTTCAGATGGCTTATCATTGAATTACAACATTCAAAGGATTAATACTAACTTCACAAACTCAGAACCATTCTCAATTCATTCTGAGGCCTGATATCACCCTGATTACCCTAATACCAAAACCAAAGACATCACAAGAAAACTAGAGATCATTATCTGTTACAAATATGAGTACAAAAACGTACATCAAAATAGTAGCAAACTGAATCTAAAAACATATAAAAAGAATTATGCACCATGAAAAGTGGTATTTATCCTAAGAATAAAAGACTGGTTTAATATCTAAAAATCAATTAATGTAATACATCATAGCAATCGAATACAAAACAGAATCACATGATCATCTCAATAGATGCAAAAAAAGAATTTGACAAAATCCAACACCCTTTCATGACAAAAGCACTCAACAAACTAGGAATAGGAGGGAACTTCCTCAACAAAGAACATATACAAAAGACCCACAGCTAACAACATACCTAATGGTGAAAGAGAAGATGATTTACCCTTAAAATTAGGAACAGAATAAAAATGTCTACGGCTCAACATTTTACTGGAGTTCTAGCCAGGGAACTTAGGCAAGAAAAAGGAAATAGGAGACATCCAGAATGGAGAGGAAAGAAGTAAAATTATCTCTATTTTTGGATAACATGATCTTGTATGTAGAAAATTTTAAGGAATACACACACACATAAATCCAACTATTACAGCTAATAAAAAAGTTCAGCAAGGTTGTAGGATACAAGATTAATATACAATAATCAACGGTATGTCTATATATTTGCAATGAACAATCCCAAAATGAGATTAAGAAAACAATTCCAGGGGCACCTGGGTGGCTCAATCAATTAAGCATCTGACATCAGCTCAGGTCATGATCTCAGAGTCCTGGGATGGAGCCCCACATCCATCGGGGCTCCATGCTCAGTGGGGAATCTGTTTATCCCTCTCCCTCTGTCCTCCCCTGCTCGTGCTCTCTGTTCCTCTGTCTCATTAAATAAAATCTTTGAAAAAAGAAAACAATTCCATTTACAGTAGCATCAGAAAGAATAAAATACTTAGCAATAAAGTTAAGAAAAGGAGCACAAAGCTTATATACTGTGAAAACTTTAACACACTGTTGAAAGAAATTAATGATCTCAGTAAGTGGAAACACATCTCATGCTCATGGACTGAAAGATTTAATATGGTTAAAGTGGCAATACTTCTCAGATTGGGATATAATACAGTCCCTATAATAATCTCAGCTGGCTTCTCTTTAGAAATTGGCAAGCAGATTCTAAAATTCATATGGAATTGCATGTGACCTAGAATAGCCAAAACAATCTTGAAAAAGAAGAACAAAGTAGGAGGATTCACACTTCCCAGTTTCAAAATTTACTACAAAGCAATGACAATCAAGACAGTGTGGTACTGGCATGAAGATAGACATATAAATCAATAGAATAAAATGGAGAATCCAGAAATAAAACCATGTGTCTATAGTCAACTGATTTTTGACAAGAGTGCCAAGATCATTCAATGGTGAAAGAATAGTCTTTTCAAAAATAGTGCTGACAGCTGGATAACCACATGTAAAAGAATGAAGTTGGACCATGTCCCACACCATATGCAAACATCAATTCAAAATGGATTTTAAAACCTAAATATAAGAGCTAAAACTATAAAACTCTTACAAGAAAACATAGGGGTAAATCTTCATGACCTCAGATTTGGCAAAGAATTTATTTAATTTTTAAAAATTTTTTAGAGAAGGAGAGAGAGATAGAAGATGGGGGAGAGAATCCTAAGCAGGCTCCACTCGCAGAGCTGAGCCAGACATGGGCTTGATCTTGTGACCCTGCAATCATAATCTGAGCCAAAACCAAGAGTCAGATGCCCAACTGACTGAGCCACCCAGATGCCCTGGCAAAGTGTTTTTATTTATTACACCAAAAGGGTAAGCAACAAAAGGCAAAAGTAAATTGGACCTCATCAAAATTAAATACTTTTGTGCTTCAAAGAATACTCATGAAAGTACAAAGATTACCTACAGAATGGAAAAAATATTTGCAAGTCATTAATCTTATAAGGGAGTTGTATCTAAACTATATATAGTATTCTTATAACTCAATAAAAATATAAATAACTCAATTTAAAAATGAGCAAAGGATATGAAGAGATATTTCCCCAGGGAAGATATACAAATGATCAATAAGCACATGAGAAGTCGCTCCCTAAAAAGAAGAAGAAGAAGAAGAAGAAGAAGAAGAAGAAGAAGAAGAAGAAGAAGAAGAAGAAGAAGAAGAAGAAAAAGAAAGAAAGAAAGAAAGAAAGAAAGAAAGAAAGAAAGAAAGCTCTCTGTCATCAGAGAAATGCAAATCATGCCACTTTATGCCCATTAGAATGGCAGTAATAAAAAAGTCAGGTAATAACAAATATTGGCAAGAATGGGGAAAAATCGGAACACTTGTACATTGTTGGTGGATATTTTAAATGATGCAGCCACTTTGAAAAACAGTCTGGTAGTTCCTGAAAAGTTTAAACAGAGTTACCATATGAACCAGTGATTCTCTTCCAAGGTATGTACATCAGAGAAAGGAAAATATATGTACACAAAATAGTTTGTACCTAGCAACATTATTCATAATAACCAAAAGGTGAAAACAGCCCTGATGTCCATCAGCTGAAAAACGTATAGATAAAATGTGCTATATCCATGCAATGGAACATGATTTGGTTGTATAAAGGAATGAAATATACACTGATGCATACTACAACATGGAAGAATCTTGAAAACATTATATCAAGTGAAAGAAGCCAGTTACAAAAGTCCACATAGTGTATGATACCACTTACTTGAAATGTCCAGAATAGGGAAATCTATAGACAGAAGGTAGATAAGGGGTTGCGTAGGGCTGGAGCAGAAAGGAATAGACAGCTAAAGAGTATGGGATTTCTTTATGAGGTGATGAACTTGTTCTAAATTTGGTGAAGTTTGGGATCCCTGAGTGGCGCAGCGGTTTGGCGCCTGCCTTTGGCCCAGGGCGCGATCCCGGAGATCCGGGATCGAATCCCACATCGGGTTCCCGGTGCATGGAGCCTGCTTCTCCCTCTGCCTGTGTCTCTGCCTCTCTCTCTCTCTCTCTGTGACTATCATAAATAAATAAAAATTAAAAAAAAATTTGGTGAAGTTTGCCCATATCTGCAAATATGCTAAAAAAAAAAAACCATTGAATTGTCCACTTTGAACAGGTGAATTGCATGGCATATGGATTGCATCTCAACAAAACCGTTAAAAAAATAAACTGAAGCATTCATAGGGCTCATCTTTGTTTTCTCTCTGGGATCACTATCATTTGTTGTCTAATATCTAGTGTCTTGAAACTGTTGCTTCATGTTGTCCTTTTTAAAAAATTTTTTGGCTGTTTCATGCAGGGGGGTAAATACAAATCCTTAGCCAGAAGTAGCAGTCTCCCTATTTTTTAATTGGGGAAACTGAGGCCAAGAGCAGCTGGCTGGCTTACCAAAGTTCATGCTAGTTAGTGACAGAGTCAGGTCCATAATCAAGATTTCCTGATATCTAATCCAAAGTTGAGACAGCATTGCTTCTTGTCTGTCCAGCTCCCAGGGCAACTCGACAGCAGAAGGTTAATTATCCAGTCATAGACAAAGCAAATGTCTGGGACTCGAAGATCCCTCAAAAGGCCAGATCAGTTCTCTGCTTTCCCCCTCGATCAGCAAGCATTTATTGCACACCTATGTGCAACGCATGTTTGGGAGACATTCCTGGGGACAGAGAAGCAGGTGCTATCATCTCTGGCAACAAGGGGCTCACCATCTATTTGGAGAAAAGGCAGTACACAAAACATCTCTGTGAATCAAGCGTGATAACCTGTAATATAATGAATGCCTCACTCAACTGAGCAGCCAAGACAATCAGGACGGGTCATGGTGTGTGGACTCTTCTCAAGAAAGGTCTCCAGAGGGAAGAAGAATTTGGGTTTCAAAGATAGGCAGCATGACCTGACTGGGTTGGGGGCACTGAAGCTAAGACATTGTCTCCACAAGGTGTTGTGTTAAAATGCACACAAGGCCTCAGAGGTTCCTTGGCTGTAAGAAAAGCCTGAGTCTTGGGGTAGGAAAGCACAAGGATATTGTGCTGGTCTGAGGACAGACCTGGGGGATTTGATGGAAGTCCTGTGATGAGTGGGATGACTAATAAGGCAGCTCCTTTGCCTAACTGCAAAATCAAATGTTCCCAGGGATATAGTTTTTTTTACAGGAAAACCAGTGTCTTCCTAGGTCATGAAAAGCTGGGCTGTCCACTTAAAGTTACAGGACAAATATTCCAGATGTTAGTCATTCAATCCTTCACTGGGCATGTGTTGAACACCTACTATATACAGGGAATTGTGCTAGTGGCTGGGGATTCACGGGTGCCTATGACTAGTGTTTGCCTTAGTTCATGGTCTAGGGAGGAAGACACTTGCATGATGACAGAGTTCCTTAGGGAAAGGCGCTCTCTTTCCTCACCTCTCTCCCCTTGTTAGTCAATAGATGTGGTTGAGTCCTTGCCCTTTGCAGTCCTGTCACCAGGGTCAGAGTGGGACAGGAGGAAGGACCCAAGGCCACACCAACTTGGGGAGGGCTCCCTTGAATGTCAGGCATGGCCAGGGCCACTCCCCAAAAACCAGTCTAGAGCTTTCCTTCACAGCCCAGCCCGGTCCAAAACTCACCACCTCCAGGCAGCCTTCTTTTCTGTGTCTACTCCCCCCACCACCCCCACAGCCTGTCCTGAATTACAGTGACGTGTGTGGACATTGTCTAGCTCCCTGTGAGCACCGGCCACTGGGGAGAAACATCCGGACCTTCAAGGTTGTAACAACCATGGTGTCTTTGCTCGGGTAGGCGTTTGGCAAACGTTTGTTGACGGACTCCCAAGAGCTTTGCAGTCACTGTCACGATCGACGGCATCTCTCTTCTACCCACCTAGGGCTTGACCGTCTGCAAAGGGCCTTATCCTCCTTCCTCTCTCTCTCTTTAGATCCTCTCCACAGCCTCCTAGTGAAGGACCGCAACCCCCAGGTGAGACCCTGCCTTGGCCCTGCACAAAGAGTGACTCGGCCCATCCCTGGTCTCCTAGTCCCAGTGTGTCACAGCCAGGCTGCACTGTGGGTGCTCAGCTGAGAGAAGTACCCATACAGGGGTGCCATCCCCTGCAAGAGCCCCAAGCCCTCAGGGAAAAGGTCCTCAAGCCCAGCACCTCCTGCTGTTCGTGGAAGCCATGGGAGGGGCGGGGGACCTACAGGAGTGCTGGTCTCTTGGGCCTAGACCTTGTCCCAGGAGGGTCACAGCACAGGCCCAGGACCTGGAGCCCAGCACCTGGCAGTGGGATGGATGGTCAGGTCTCCATACTCCCTGTCGAGCAGGATTTGCAGCCCGGCTGGGCCCTGGTCCTGGGTGAGTTGACACTGCCAAAGGCTCTTCTTCCCTCACAGGCTCACCGAGCTCACGGGGTTTAAAGCAAGGATAATGCCATAGCACCCTCCACTTGTGCAGGGCCTTGCCATTCACAGAGATACTTCTCCACCATCTCATTGATGCCTTGTTATAGGCATATTAGGTAGTGGGTTTTCCATAAAGTGTAAATTCACCTTCTTCATTCATTTTTTTCTCTCCCTTCTGGTTTTATAATTTAGAGAATTGTTCTCCTCCAACTCTACCAAAAAAAAAGCTTTAGCAGTACAAATGCCTGAGAGAAATACAAACAAATCCATGCATCTTGGTTGACAGTTAAGTCTGATAACACTCCAGTTGGCAATTACAGAGCAGAGATATATTCCCTGGTGAGCAAACAGTAGAGTTTCAGGGAAAATCTGTAATACTATGAGCATATTATGGAGTCAGAAACCCAACTTACCAAACAGATTCATAAGAGAGTGGTTATTCAGTTTGAAGGTATACTTTTTTAGAAGAGACTCATACAGTTATTGAATTTGAGCGAGTATGCATTAGTAGGTTCTAGCCCCCAGAGTTTTCAGATGGGAGTTTATAGAAAGTGACTTGCTCTATCCCACAGCTAATTAGTGGCCAAGCCTAGGACTTAGGCTCATTCTTTCTGAGCCCCAGACTCTTCATTTGAGCCTCCCTGGGATAGAAGGGTTTGCTTCCAGACTACTCATTAAACACTAAGTAGAAAGAAAGGAAAAGGAATGTCTTGAAGCTCAGGGGTGTGAAGCCATTGTACCTTGACAACCAATTAAAAACTCAGATAAAGTACCTCTGAAATGATTATATGCTGTAAAGCAGTCAATGGGGAAACAAGACTTGAATTCCTTAAAAGGGATTTACAGTAAAGATCTGGAAACTCATGTAACAGCAAATTCTGGAGGAGTGAACAGGAGGTGTCAGGGTGGAAAGCCAGGGTCCTGATCAGATTCCTTCTGGCTCTGGGACCCCGTACAAATCACTGATCCTTCCTCAGTCTGTTGCTCGTCTGAAGTGAAAAAATAATGCTAATATCTAAATTGTCCCCAAAGAGTCAACTAAGGTCATCTAGTCAGTCCCCATATCTGCTCCATTTTATCCTAAATATCTCTTGAGCCCTCATTTCTCCCTAGCCTTGCTGTCCTTCCTTTAGTTCACCTTTCTACCTGGTCTCCTTCAGGCCTTGTCTTTGTCATTCCACTCTCCACACTGCAGCCAAGGATCTTATAAAGCAGCAAAGCCAGTCACATCATGAATCTGCTTTAAACCCTTCAACAGCATCTTCTCCCTCTCGGGATAAAATCATAAGTCCTCACCCTGGTCCACACAGCCCTTCATGGCCTGGCACCTGCCTAACTCTCTAGACTTGTCTCACCCTGCTCTTCTCTCTTAAATTCTTGGCTCCAGCCATGATACACTAAGTGGCGGTTCCTTAGCAAGCCAGCGTCTCTCACCTCCAGGCTTTGTAGTGGCATTTCCCTCTAGCTTGAATGCTCAGCCCCTTCCAGCATGCTTCACCTCCCCCTAGCCCCCAAATCCTGCAGAAGTCTGGGTTCACATTGCCCGCTGGAGAAATCCTCCCTTGAACTGATCTCCTCTATGCTTCTTCTTTTTAGCCCTCCTCTCCTGATTAATACTGCCTTTTTCTCTGTCAGTCTGTCCCACTCGATTCTACAGGGCTGTCTTACTCATCAGTATGTTTCCAGTGGGGCCTGTTGAATGAATGATGAATGTTTAAATGCTTTGTAAATCGCAACTTGCTGCACAAGTGTTCAGTATTATGTAATATTGTCATGTTTGGGTTGGTTATTCAATATTGTTGGCCTCCTCACCCATTTGATAATAACGAATATCACATTTCAATTACATCATTCTGGTTCCTTCTTAAAGCCAATACTAATAAAGGCTACCACTTACGGAGTATTTAACCTGGGCTAGGTTCTGCGGTAAGATTGGAGACATGTGATCTCATTTATGCGTCATCATAGCAATTTTATGAGCTAGGTTCTATGATAAGCATCATCCCCATTTTTTGGGTGGAAGAACTAAGGCAGGCTCAAAGAGCTTAAATAACTTACACAACCTCAAATAGATCCAAACCTGAATTTTGGCATCTCCCAGTTCTCCCAACGTTTTCAGATAAGGACACTATTGGCAGTGAAAAGCAACCCATAAAAAAAAAGCAATCCATAGAATGGGAGACAGGGGAGAAAAAAATGGCAAGTCACATGTCTGATAAAGGATTAATACCCAACAACAAAACAACAAACAACCGATCTAAAAAATCAACAAAGTACTTGAATAGGCATTTCTCCAAAGAAGACATACAAATGACCAGTAGGCAAATGAAAAAAAAATGCTCAAATCACTCATCATCAAGAAAATGCAAATCAAAACCACAATGAGATGCCACCTCACACCCATTATGGTGGCTCTCATGAAAAGAAAGCAAGAGAAAATAACAAGTGTTGACAAGGCTATGGAAAAATTGGAGCCGTATGGATTGCTGGTAGGAATGGAAAATGGGGCAGCTGCTGTGAAGAACAATATGGTGGTTCCTCAGAAAAGCAAAGATTGGAATTGCCAGCCAGTCACCATATAATCCCACAGTTCTTCCTTTGGGTATAGATCCCAAGGAAGTGAAAGCAGAATCTGGAAGAGAGATTTGCATACTCATGCTTATAGCAGTATTATTTACAATAGTCAAAAGGTGGAAACAACCCAAAAGTCCATTGGCTGACGAACGAATAAGCAAGAAAGTGAGATGTATATACATACAGTGGAATATTACTCAGCCTTTCAAAGGAAAGAAATTCTGACATATGCCACAACATGAATGAACATTGATGACATTATACTGCGTGAAGTAAGCCAGCCACAAAAAGACAAATACTATATGATTCCACTTATTCGAAGTACCTAGGGTTGTTAGATTCATGGAGACAGATAGTAGAATAATGGTTGCCAGGAGCTGGAGTGGGGGGGGATGGAGAGTTGCTTTTCAATGGGTACAGAGGTTTAGTTTTGCAAGATGAAAAAAGTTCTGGAGGTGGATGGTGGTAATGGTTGCATCATGATGCAAAGGTACTTGCTACCACCAAACTGTACACTTGAAATGGTTAAAATGGTGAGTTTTATGTTTTGTATATTTTGCCACAATATATAAAAGATTTTAACCATTCCCAGGCCTGCCAGTTTTCAGGTAATTTCCATCTGATGAATGTTTGCTGTTTAACCTGCAGATAATCTGCCTTCGATTTGTTTTTCCTCTTAAGACCAGACTGCCCTCTGCCAGGACCTTCCGGACCTCCACATTGGCCAGTACCCCTGCGGAGGTCAGGGCCTCTCCTCAGGCCTTTAGCTCACTCTCCTGGGAAGAAAAGGCTTCTACTCTGAAGGCAGTCAGTACAGTCTACTTACACTGTTGGCAGATGGCCGTGGATCCCTTCTGTTCCTAGGAATCATACCAGGACTAACTGCCCTGTGCACTTTCCATCACTGGTAGCTAATCCCAACAGTGACATTGGGCATCATTATTAATAGGTGAAGGACACCCAAAGAGAGAGAGGAAGTGGCTTGGGCTGAGTCCTATAGCAAAGTTAGAACTCGGAGCTCCCGGCCTATAACCTCGCCTGGGCTTTGTCCCACACACCTGGCAGCCCCAGAGACTTGCTCCTTTTTGTACCCTGGGCAACCAACTCGGGCCAACCAAATGGGTCTGATTTGTCTTGCAGAGAAGTGAAGCAAAACCTTCCTTGAGATGATATCTTGCAATCTTTCTATTTCTACAGGTTGGCAGGAAACCAGAGACCACACTACTTGTTGAATGACCTTGAACATCTCATTGAAAGTCTGGAGCAAAACAAAACAAAGCAAAGCAAAACAAAACAAAACAACACCAAACCATCAACAGAGTCTCTGGATCCTCAGTTTTCCCTTCAGTAAAATGTAGACAAGCTTTATTGATACCAGGACGCCTGGGTGGCTCAGTGGTTGAGCGTCTGCTGGGGGCATGATCCCAGGGTCCTGGGATGGAGTCCTGTGTTGGGTTCCCCACAGGGACTTCTCCCTCTGCCTATGTCTCTGCCTCTCTGTGTCTGTCATGAATAAATAAATAAAATCTTTTTTTAAAAAAAAGAATCATTGATACCTATCCCTCAGAGAAACTGGAGATAGGCTAGGGAGAGAAGGATTGGGATGTACTTATCCAATCCATTCTGCATTATCCTTTACAACCAAACTTGGCTGAGCATCATAATCACACGGGTGGCCTTTAAAAATAGAAATTCCTGGGCCTTAACCAACCCTGCTTACTTGAATTTCTCCTCCTTCTTTTGCAGCCAGGTGGCCCCTAATGTGAAGGGAATCCCCCTCGAGTTGAGAAGTGAGGCAGTCTTTAACTTCTCTAGCTAAATCCTCTCTAGTTCAGCTTAAAGGCAACTTCTCTATGAGATGAAGAGTGATGCCGACTATCTCCTTTGAGCTGTCGCTTGGACTCACTGTTCCCCCAATTTTGGCACTTCTCACATACTGCCTGTTATTTTTATTTAACTATTTCAAAGCTTTGCCTCTTGTTTCCTCAGTTAGCTACTGGAGGATAAGAACTATGCCATCTCTTTCTATTATTGCCCACAAATGCCAGCTCCATCAGCACATAGTATATGTTCAATAAATATTTGTTGAATTGCAAACCTCGTAAGAAACCCGAAATAACTTCCAACTTATTTGGGGAGATGTTCTGTGTCCTTTGGAAGCTCTTTGCTCACATGGAAAGAACGTTAATCAAAGAGACAGGAGATCTAGCTTCCCATCCTGGCTGTGTCATGAATTCCCTCTATGACCCACGGCAGGTCATCAGCTTTCACTAGCCCTCAATTCCCTCATTTGTGAAGCCAGGGCTGAGCTGTAAAGTTTTTACACGTTTAGTTTTTAGCTCTGTGTTTGGGTTACTCTAGATAGCAAGGGGCAGCCTTTTTCATGGCAGTGTCTTTAACACCCATGGTGCCATTTTTTCTTCCCCTATAAGGGCTGCACAATTGTTGGGTCACCCCCCATTTATAAACTGAGAAACTCAAGTGAAGAGTAAGTGCTTTGGCCAAGCTTCCGTGCACAGCATGTGTGCAGGGTTGTACGGGACTGTCAGCTCTTTCCAATTTTAGTATATGTGCTGCCCAAGTGAGCACAGAACTGTCAACTCTTTATTATCTGCGTGCCTGCTATCTCCTCTGTGAATGACCCAGGGCAAAGGTATGACCTTCTAGCTGGATGTCCGTTTGTCCCTCGGCACTCTCCCAACCAGAGCCAAAATGTCCACTGCCATTTTCAGTAAGATCTGTTCAAATTCTGTCCTTTGAGGGGCAACTGGGGGGCTCAGTGGATTAAGTGTCCAACTCTTGATTTTGGCTCAGGTCATGATCTCAGGTTGGTGGGATCGAACCTTCGGTCTCTACACTCACTGCTTGAAGATTCTCTCCCTCCATCTCTCTCCTGTCCCTCTCTAAAACAAAACAAAACAAAACAAAACAAAACACAAATACTGTCCTTTGAGGAAGAGATGCAAGGCACTAGTCTTGCCCTCATAGAACTTCTAGTCTGTCTAGCAAGTTGGGATAAGAATGTGTGGGAAAAGTACGTGCAACCATCTGTAAAGGGAGCATCTGAGAGCCAAGTGCTGCTTTGATATATCTCCAGTACCTACAACAGTGCCTGGTATATAGAAGATGCCCTACAAATAAATGAAAATAGGTGAAAATTACTATGGCTTTCAAACTTCTTATTTTATTTATTTTTATTTAAATTCTATTAACATAGTGTATTATTAGTTTCAGAAGTAGAGTTCAGTGATTCATCAGTTGTACCTCACACCCAGTGCTCATTACATCATGTCCCCTCCTTAATGCCCATCGCCCAGTTACCTCATCCCCCCCCCCCACTTTCCTCCCTCCAGCCACCCTCAGTTTGCTTCCTATGATTAAGAGTCTCTTATGGTTTGTCTCCCGCTCTGATTCCCTCTTGTCAAACTTTTTGTTTTAAAGAAGGGATGTTGGCTAATTGAATTTAAATTTAAAAAAAAAAGAAAAAGAGAAAGCCTTTCTTCAATGAGATTATACCCCAAAGCTCACTACAAAACAGACAGACAGTTGCAGTGCTGCCCTGGGAGAGGGAGCTAGGGTAGAGCCCTGCCAGCTGTCTCCTGTGGGCCCAGAAAGGTTCCTCGGTGCCCAGTTGGAAAATTTGCTGTAGTCACTGGGAAAGGAGGTGCAGATCAACCCTTGCTCTTTTTCCCTTCTCATTAACCTTAGCCACATGGTGGCATCCTTAGCATCCCAGCCACACCTTAGCATCCTAACAAAATAAATGGAGCTTTGAAGAACCAGGCGCTCCAAACGGAATATTTGCATCTGAAAAACTGTTGTCAATCTCTCCTCTCCCCTCCTCGTAGGGAGCTCCAATGAGTAAGAGCAGAGTTGAGGAAGTTTTGAGTAGGACACTTTCGAGTTGGTCCACAAATGTATTTCGAGGTAATGTTTGTTTACTTTAAATAAAGAAGGAAAGAAAGTCATTGCGGTAATGTTTTCCAGAATTCAATAGAAGCCCATTCGGTGTTATCCTACAGGCAGTCCTGATATGCAAATACAATGGAAAACTCTCCTGAAGTCTGTCTGCTCTGTCTGCTTTGTCTGCTCTGGACTGAATGTTTGTGTCGCCCACCCCATTCATATGTTGAAACCTAATCCCCAATGTGATGGTATTTGGAATTGGAGCCCTTGGGAGGTGATTAAGTTAAAAGGGCTCTCACTCTCGTGAATGGAATTAGTGCCCTTATAAAAGAGACCCCGGAGAGATCCCCTCACCTTCCACCATTTGGGGACATAGCCAGAAGATGGCTGTCTATGAACCAGGAAGTGGGCCCTCACCAGACACCGAATCTGCTAGAGTCTTGATCTTGATCTTGTTCAGCCTCCAAAAGTGTGATAAATAAATTTCTGTTTCTTATAAGCCACCCAGTTTATGGTATTTTGTTATGGCAACCTGAATGGACTAAGACAGAGCCTATTCAACAGTGGGGGAATTTGAAGGGTGAAAGGAGCTTCCCTTACTTAGTACGTTACTGGGAGCCCCAGCTTCTCCTCCGCTGCCTGGCATGGCCATCTCCTCCCCTCTTGGCCAGTCCCCTGACCTCTCTATCTTCAAAAGCCAGCTCAGGCCTGACCCCGATGAAGAGGACAGCAGTCTAGCCACCCTGCCTTCCTACTACTGCTGCTGCTGCTGACCTCACCCCCTTGTCCAAGCCATCCCCTCCCCCCCGCACCGCACACATACCACATAGCATTTGGACTAGTCTTGTACTTAAGTACAAGACTTAAGTACACTACTTAAGTTGAGTTGGTGTCATGAAATTTCAGTCTTAGGATAGAAGCCACTGAAGGTGAGGGCTGGAGGGAACCTTGGAGATCAGGAGAAACTAAGGCCTGAGTGGAGAACTTGCCTGAAGTCTCATAGGGAGCGAGTCATGGCAAAGCCAAGGCTGCAAGCCAAGTTTTCCTAGGAGCGCCTTATGCCTTCCTGGCTACATCCTGCATTCCTTGGTTTCTTTTCTTGGTCACTTTCCCCTCTGACCCTTTCCCCAGTCCTGTCTCACCAGAGGGAGGCTCTAGATACCACTGCAAGACAGTGTACTTGTTGTTTGGGACCTAATGTTGACTCCACGGGACATTAATGGCCTAAAAAGACACAGAGCCCTGACGGAGCCGGTGGTCCCCAGCTCTGAAACATGACTTTATCCCGACTAAGATCATCCCTGGCATGTGTTCAGAACCGGAAACGTCCGCTCCTAGAGCTTAGGTCATTTGCCCAAGGTCACTCAACTAAGAAATGGCCACAGCAGGAGCCAGCTGTAGGTCCTCGGGCACTGGGACGGCGCGTGGCCCCAGCGCGAGGCTCCAGGCAAGGCCGAGGAGCCCGCAAGCCGAGGAGGCTAACGGAGCCAGGCAAGCCCAGCCCCCGCCTCTCTGCTCGCAGCAGCGTGGCCTTGGGGGGTGTGCAGTATTCCGCTAGGTCTCTAAGCCGTATTTGTTTGTGCTGGTGGCTCCCGTCAGAAGTGTGAGGACTGCGGGGGGGGGGGGGGGGAGGTGAAGGGGGAGAGTGCGGAGAGAGATCCCGCGAGCGTTCACACGGCCCTCTGGAAGTAAGCAGGGCACCCTCGAGGCCGCCTGGCTACTCGCGCGCCCCAGCACCACGGCCCGGGGCGCACACACAGCAGCCCCCCGCTGTGCCGCGCCGAGGTTCGGGAGCTGCGACCCTGGAGGCGGCTGGGCCCCGCCGCTCGAGTGCGCCGGGACTCGTGGACTTTCCCCCGAGGAGCACCCTCGGGTCCAGTCCCACCTGCGGTTCTCCCACCTCCCCAGGGCACCCACGGAGCCCAGCGGGCCAAGTTGCAGGGCCGCGTCCCTTGGCCGGGGGCGGGGAGTCCCCAGGACCGCGTGCCCAACCTCCCCCCGCCCTCAGCGCAGGCTCGGGCTCTGGCTGGCGCGAGAGGTGAGGAGCCGGGCACGCGAGGCGCCTTCCCTGGGCTCCGGCGGCAAGCGCATCTTCCTGACGCGTCCCTCACCGCTCGGCGAGCGCCACCCAACTTCTGCGCCCGCCGGGCCCTCCCTGCTCCGGGTGGCTCCCAGTGCAGAAGAGCAAGCACCCTCGGACGACTACACTCACTACCTTTGGGGGGGGCGGCCCTCGGGGAAGGCGATTAGGGACCCCTAATGTGAGCAGCCGGGACGGGGTTCCCAGGGCAGGAACGAGAGGGGGGGCGTTGTGGGCTTCCCGGGGGACCGTCCCAACACGCTTCCCTTCGCAGACGTCAGCCGTAGCCCCTAGGAGGGCAAGCCTTCTGCCTCTCAGAGACCAGGTGGGCTGCGCGCGCGATCTCGGCGTCTCTGGGGACGGGTTGGGGGAAGGGCCGCTAGCGAGCGGCTGGCTGAGGGGACCTGTTTGCCGGCGGGTCTGAGGGTGGGATCCGGTACGGTCGGGTGACGGAGAAGCCTGAGAGAAAACTTTGGGTTTTCTTCCCCCGCCTCTCCTCAGAAAAGGAACCACATTGTGAGGGGGGGATAAGGGGGAGAGTAAACACACAAACAACCTCCAAAAGAAGCCAAGAAAAGCGGAGCCAAGAGAAGCAAGCGCAACACTGTTACAAAACTGTCTGGTTTTGTAACAATTTCCCTGCCGCCGGCCAATGAGCGGCGTGGCGGCGCGTCACGTGGTACTGTCTTATATAACACTTTGCTGAGACAAGACAGTTATTAGCGGCGGCGCGGGGCGGCCGGCATGGAGCTCCCGGAGGCGCGGCAAGGACCGGCACGCGGCAACGCTGTGGCCGTGGCAGCCCGGAGTCCCTTCAGCCGTCGCTCTCTGTTCTAGGTCTCTAGCCCTAGACGCCTCTTCCCTGTGCGCCTGCCTCTCGCCATGGATTCGCTTCAGACTGGACAGATGTTGAGCTTGCCCGCCGAGCTCGGCGGCAACAACTTAGAACTGGCGGAGCCGGAGCCGGCGGAGCCCGCGACATCAGCGGCCCGCGTAGATACCGACCCCCAGCCGGAGGCGGCTACCAAAGGCCCCGCTCCTCCAGCCACTCAGGAGCCGGGGCCGGAGGAGCAGCTTCCCGAGACCTCGACGCCCGAGAGCAAAGTCCTGCTCCAGCAGGCTGACGCCCTGGCGTCTGGGGGGCGCCTCCAGGAAGCCCTTGAGGTGTACAGACAGCTCTCCGAGCGGCAGCAGTTGGTGGCCGAGCAGCTGGAACAGCTGGTGCGCTGCCTGGCCCAGAAAGTCTCAGAAAGCGAGGCGCTGCCGCCGGCGCCCCCGGACGGGAGCGGCGCGGCGAGCTGTGAGGCGGTGGCGGAGGGGGCAGGGGCGACAGCGGCCGCGGCCGAGGCCACCGAAGTGTGGGACGGTTTCAAGTGCCGGAAGTGCAATGGATTTCTGTCAGACCCCGTGTCCTTGTCGTGCGGCCACACCTTCTGTAAACTGTGCCTGGAACGCGGGAGGGCAGCCGACCGGCGCTGCGCTCTGTGCGGGGTTAAGCTCTCGGCATTGATGGTGGCCGCCAGCAGGGCCCGCGGCGTCCGGAGAGCCGGGCAGCAGGCGGAAGCCGCCGAAACGCCGCAGCCGCAGCCGCAGCCGCCGCCGCCGCCGCCGCCGCCGCCGCCGCCGCCGCCGCTGCGGGTCAACGTGGTGCTCAGCGGCCTCCTGGGCAAGTTGTTCCCCGGCCCCGCACGGGCGTCGCAACTCCGGCACGAGGGCAACCGGCTGTACCGAGAGCGCCAGGTGGAGGCGGCGTTGCTGAAGTACAACGAGGCGGTTCGCCTAGGTGAGCCCACCGGGCGCGGCCGGGAAAGAACGCGACGGGGAGTCGGGAGGTGGTGTGCTGGGGCCCACGGGGACGCGGGCGACCGTGGAGGGAGAGGGGGGACGTCCCGGAGTGGGGGAGGGGTGTCTGGAGTTCCGTCTCTGACTTGGTCTCCGTCGCTACCAATTTATGGCCCTTTCTGTGTCCCTGTCTCCGTCGCTCTTCGTCTTTTCCTGTGTCTCCTCATAGCCCATAATCCCGAGTCTCCCAGCCGGTTTCTGTCTCGGTCACTGTCTGTCTCTTTTCGCGGGCCTTTGGCATCTTTGTCTCCCCGTTTCGTGCGCGGGGTCGCCGTCCCTGTGTGGGTCGCCTCGGCCTCTTCCTGCCCGCACCCGGCTCCTTGCACCTGCCTGCACCTTCCCCGCCCGCGGAGGAACTTCGCACCCTTCAGACGCTCGCGCGGGGGCCGCCGGGTTCCCGCCGGCCCGCGACGTTCGGTCGGCGCGGGCGTCCCCGGCTCCCGCCCGGCCCCGGGGCCGCGGCGGCGGCGGGAGTTGGCCCTTCCGGGGCCGCGGCTCCCGGTGGGGTGGGTCCGGCGTGGAATTAGGTCAGGAGAGCACTGGTTGCATAAGGGCCGCGAGCGGCCGGGGCAGGGCGGCCCCTCCTCCGCGCGGGCGGGATTGTGTAACGGCTGAGGTAACCGAAGTGGGCCACGCTCGCCTCAGAAACCATCCCGCGAGCGTGTGCGGGGGGAGGGGAGCGTTCGCGCCCCGCTGCCCTGTGACTCATTGTCACCGCTTCCTATCACACGGTCCTCGGCTGAAATAGACG
This sequence comes from Canis aureus, assembly GCF_053574225.1. Lineage (NCBI taxonomy): Eukaryota > Metazoa > Chordata > Mammalia > Carnivora > Canidae > Canis > Canis aureus. The sequence goes on along the minus strand of NC_135649.1, from coordinate 32,865,457 downwards.
CCCCCCCCCGCCCCGCCCCGCCCCGCCCGCAGCCTGCGCCCTCTCCTCGAACCCTTACCCCGCCGGCCCGGCCGGCGCCCGCGCGGCGCAACTGCTCAGGGATCCCCGGGGACCGTGGGCTGGCGGGGGGGGGGGGGCGCCTCGGTCCCCCGCTGCCGCGCTGCGGGCCGGAGGGCGGGTGGGCTTGGCAGCTTCAAGGGCAACGTGGGCAGCCCCGCGGCTCTGGCCGCAGCGGGGCGCCCAAGCTCCCTCGAGGAGAGGCTCCCGCCGATCCTCCGCGTCCCGACCCAGGAAGTGGCTGCCGAGGCGCGGGGCCGGTAATGCCCAGCTCGGTCCAGCTGCCGAGAGCTCTGCCGGCGGGGCGCGGCGTCTGGCGCTGGAAGCGGGCGGGGCCTCCTAGGTGGCGGGGCCGGGCAGCTGGGACTCTGGAATCCGTGGGCACCCTGAGCCCGACCGACTCCCGACGGGTGGAGGAGGGACTGGGCTCGGGGCTCCACGTGTGGAGTCGCTCCCCGAATTTGCAACAAGTAGCGGGGGGAGGGGAGGAGCGTAGGCTGGCTGTGCAAGGCTGGCGCTCGAGGAAGAGGGAGACCCCTCCCTCCACGCACGTCCTGTGCCCAGGCGAGGCACATGGCCAGGTGCACCTGGGCAGGCGAGTGCTGCAGAACCAAAGGGACCAGGAAAGCCCCTTCCCGCTCTCTTCCTCCTCCTTTGTTGCTGCTACCACTTTCCCCCTGGGGGTTCTCCCTTCACCTTTGTTAATATGAGCGGTCAGGGTGACAAAATCGTGACGGCCTTACCGTTTTAAGAAGTAAGGGGCCTCTCCAGGAGGCGAGTATCTATGTGCTGGAAGGTGGCCAGTGTCTCATTATTCTAAGTACTGAACACCTTTAAAAAAAAGGAACATGTCCCCCACCCCAGCTTCAAAAGCTTCAAAGTCTGACCAGCTAGCTGTATGACTTGGAGTGGATGCTTTCTGCTCCCTGGGCTTGATTTTCCTCATCTGAAGAATGGGTTGGTTGAGCCAGGTGATCTCTAAATGCCTGTCCAGCCCTGGCATCTAGTGATTCATAGTGTTAGTGAGAGCCAAGCTCACTTTTTTCCCAGCAGCCTTGTTTAGGTTCACTCACGTTTGGCCATCTAATGTGATTACCTTCCAAGTGCATTCAGAGAAACTTCATATGCACTGGGCTCTGTAGACAGAGAGTTGCCAATGTCACTAGAAGACTAACCTGGACTTGTCTTCCTGGTGGACATGATGGGGGTCACATCTGGCCATCTCCCTTTCTCTTGTCCCTGGCCTGTTTCTTCGTGGGTGATAACTCACTCAGAAGCCAGGCTGCCAGTTAGCCATGCATAGTCACAAAGTAGGGGGCCAGGGTTTCTTCTATGTCAGAGCTGCTAATGCACCCCTGACCCCACAGGGCCTGTAAGGATCTGCTTGAGAAAGGAGCAAAAATTATTTCTTTATGAGGCACCTGGGTGGCTCAGTTGGTTAAGCATCCCAACTCCTGGTTTCAGCTCAGGTCATGATCTCAGGGTTGTAAGATGGAGCCCTGAGCATTGAGCCTGCTTGGGATTCTCTTTCTCTCCCTCTGCCCCTTATCTCTCTCTCTCTCTCTCTCTAATAAAATAAATACATAAATAAAAATAAACTTTAAAAATTAGTTCTTTATAGTTGGGGAAGCTCAGACCCAGAGTGGTTGGGGGGTGTGGCAGGCAGGGCAATATCAGGGCTGGAAATCGAGGCTAACCCTTTGGATCCCCAGTAGAAAAATCCTAGATAACGTGCCATTTGCTCAAGATCTGTCCTCATACAGGACTTATTATGTGTTTGTGCTGGGACCACTAATGAGAGCTGTTTTTTTCCTCCTCATTCTGGCAGCTCCAAATGACCACCTACTTTATAGCAACCGGTCTCAAATATATTTCACCTTGGAGTCTCATGAGGACGCACTGCATGATGCAGAAATAGCATGTAAGCTCCGCCCAATGGGTTTTAAGGTGAGTGGGATGAGAGGGATGGCAATGGGTTGGTTGTACTATAGATGGGAATTGGCAGGAAGTCCTACCTCCCTGGGGGCTTGGGGCACTAGGGCTCCAGCAAAGCAGGGAAAAGGCTTTGTAAAGGAGCTGGGGGTCCCTTGGCAAAGGGTGACTCAGGGGTCTGCAAAGAACTGGATTCTTGCCCAATTTACTTCTTTACCTGATGACCTGCAGAACAGCTTAGGCTTTATGACTTTTCAGAACATGGACTTAGCAGTCAGACCACCCCAGCTCTGCTACTTCTACCAGCTGTGTGGTCCCAGGCAAGTTACTTAACCTCTCTGTGCCTCATGTCATCATCTATAAAATGGGGGGATATTCAAAGCACCTACTTAACAGGGTTCATTGTGAGGATTACACGAACTAATATATGTAAAATGCCTAGAACAATGCCTGGCACATAGCATTATATGTTCTATCATTCTCAGGGACAGTAGAAAGAAGAATGTGAAAAAAAGTATTACTGGCTGGTTGTGTTATTTTGAGTCCTTAATACACTCAGCCTGCTGGTATCCCCAAACATCTAGGTCACATGAAGGGATGGTCAGAGAAAGGCTAAGCACCTCTTGGGATGCTAGGATGCGAAGTGTCACTTGCTGCATCTCTGGCCTCAGGACTGGACCTTAGCCACTTGTCAATATTTTGTTTAGGAGATGAAGTTTGAGCCTGGGCTCTACTACTTGCAAGCTAAGTGACCACGGGGAAGTTACTTCACTCTCTGGACCCCAAGTGTCCTCATTTGCAAAGCACAGCTATTGCTGTCCACCCCAGTTGCTTCCTAAGGGTGTGATGTGAGGGTCACATGTGAGCATGACCAAGAGGTCATTCTGGGAGCTCTACCATTTGCTGGGCCTTAGTGCAGTGCTCTCTCTACATAATCCCCAGGATGCCACCTCGGGAATCCACCTTACCTATGTCCAGATCTGTGATCCCTTATCTGCATCCCATGGGGCCAGAAGTGTTCAGAGTCCAGAATGTTTCTGATTTCAGAAAGACCATATACTAGGTGATAACCTCAGTGAGTTCTGGACAGCATCCCATAGGCATACACACTAATATTTCTGCAGTACGTTAAGTGAAGGTTCATACTAAGTGAGATAAAGATTATAACATACTTCATATCATTGTAGGTTAGGTTTTGCCACCTAATGACTTTTTATGCCAAGCTTATGAAACTTCAGATTATCAGACTGTTTCTGGAACTGGGAACCTCAGATAAAGCATTTGTGGACCTGCATACTGGGCCATTAGTGTCAGATTGAATCCCTTATGTTCTTTGATGAGAAGGTTTTCACAGGCGATGGCAGAGTTGTATGTTCTCCTTCCCAAGGAACAGATTTATAGTTTACTAAAGTCACCAAAGTCTTGACCCAAAGGAGCTTCAGTGAGAACATTTCATGCTTTATAGCAGTGCAGGTGAAGAAGCTGCCTAGGGGTAGGAGGACTTCTCTTGCACCTTCTTCTGCTCCCACCATAAACTTTGGGCCTAAGGGTGGGAGCTTTCATAGTACAGTGGGAAGCAGGGCTGAGTAGTGGACCATTTCAGATGAAATGGGAAAAGTGACTTCCCAGTGAAATCAGAGTTGGTGGAAGTAGTAAACAGGAGTTTCATTTGGCCAAAGTGCTGGGGTAAGTGGGAGAGCAGTGTAGAAAATGAATGGTACTGTCTTGAGGGTTGAGACAGGATGCCCCTTAGGGGAGGAGTGCACCTCCTGCAGCCCTATTCCAGCCACTCCAGCCAGGCGCAGTGGTACTCAACATATCCTGCAGGTGGTACAACTCTTGGTGGGTGGGCTGGCTGCCCTGATCAGGTGGAGTACATGGGTTGCTATTTGGTATGATTGAGGGGTCCTAGAGTCCTCTCCAGTCTTCCAACACTTATCCCTTCTAGCCCCCTGAAATGTCATGCAAGCTTTTCTCCAGGGGGCCCTGGTAAATGCTGCAGAAAGGAACAATGAGGGAAGCTGTCAGCACCCAAGTATCAGCTGAGATTAGGTTCCAGGAGGAGCTTGAGGGGCACAGGGGAGGACCTCAAGAGGTTTGGAGTGGGGGCCACTGCTTGAGAAGGCAGATCCCTGTCAGCGCCTGTAGCCAGGCCGGAGCCAGAGGGCACCACCCCAGGGCCTGTAGAAGCATGTTAGGAGGGGAAGCTGGGAGTGCCCAGCAGCTGCAATCTGGATCATTTCCTTCTCTAAGTTAGATTCAGGGTCAGCCATGGAGGCAAGGGAGTAGGGAGCAGGCCCCCAGGGGCACCCTAGATGACTTCAGGAGCAATACCCTCCCAGCCAAGTTGCAACGACCACCTGTCCTGAGGCACAGAGTGTAGCCCTCTTCCTACCTCTTTTCTTGTTCCCCGCTCTTTCCCAGGATGCTCCTCTGCTACCTCTAGAGTTTCTCTGCCAGGACAGTTGAGCAGGGACCCCAGGGAGGCCTAAAACCTTATACTTTTTAAAAGAAGAGTTATCTATTTATTTGAGGGAGAGGGAGAGGGAGTGGGGGAAGGAGCAAAGGGAGAGAATATCCAAGCAGACTCCCACTGACTGGGGAGCCAGATGCGGGGCTAGATCTCATGAGCCAGGATATCAGGACCTGAACTGAATCCAAAAGTTGGATGCTTAACCAACTGAGCCACTCAGGTGCTCCTAAAACTTCTTTATACTTTTTAGAGATGTGGGAAGGGAACAGAAGTGAGCTGAGTCCACAGGAGGGAAAGCACTAACCAGTCCTCAGTCCCTGGCTAACCCTCTAAAGTGAAGTCTGTTTTGTGGGGAAGAGCATTCTGGGGGTCCTAGACTACAGTTCTAGTTCCAGTTTTGCCACTAACTACCTTGAGGTCTTGGAGAGATCATGCCCCTTCCTTTGGGCCTCTTCTGAAAAATGATCAGCTAGTATAGGTGATCACTCAGCCAGTAATGTGGACTAGGTCTCCACTTGACAGACTAGTTAGTAGGAAGGCCTATCTGGGTGGGTCCTGGAAGCTGGCTAATATGTGCTTAAATGAGGATTCCTGCTACATTTGGCAATGCCTCCAATATGACAGTGGGTTAGTGGGGAGGTCGTATGGCACAGAGGTTAGGAAATTGGACTTTAGTATTTTTTTTAATTTTTTTATTTATTTATGATAGTCACACACACAGAGAGAGAGAGGCAGAGACACAGGCAGAGGGAGAAGCAGGCTCCATGCACCGGGAGCCCGACGTGGGATTCGATCCCGGGTCTCCAGGATCGCGCCCTGGGCCAAAGGCAGGCGCTAAACCGCTGCGCCACCCAGGGATCCCTGGACTTTGGTGTTTTTTGTTTTTTGTTTTGTTTTTTTGTTTTTTTTTTTTTTTTGGACTTTGGTATTGATCAGTCCCAGACTTAAACCCCTGATTCCACAATTTACCAGCTGTGTTACTTTGGGCAAGTCACTTTTCTGGATCTCAGCTTTATCTTCTGTAAAATGGGCTTTGGAACATTTTGCCTACATGATAGGGCCGTAGATAAGGTAGTCCTAAAACCCTTCACATGGTAGTGAACACTCGCTAAGTGTTTGGCTAGTGTCAATAAGTCAATAGGTGAATAAGGACAGGATTGAATGCTAATGTTTTCTTCCAGGCACACTTCAGAAAAGCACAAGCCTTAGCCACCTTAGGCAAGGTGGAGGAAGCACTAAGGGAGTTTCTATATTGTGTGTCCCTCGATGGAAAGAACAAAAGAGCAAGATCTGAAGCCCAGAGGGTGAGTTGAGATGACGTCAGGTCCAGCTGCCCAGTGGACTCCCACTTCTCTGTCTTCTCCAGGGAGGGGAGTGAGGGAACTGCCCTCCCTGACATTTAAGCCCTGAGTGTGTGGCCCCCTTGGTTAAGGGGCAGGAAGGAGACACAAGAGCCAATTGCCTCTTGGCATACGCAATCGGATTGAGCAGTTCCTGCATTTTTGGAGGAGCTTCTGAGGAATATTCTTGCTTTTTAGATCCAGAGTCTGGGTTGTGAGTAGGAAAACCAAACCAAAGCAAACCAAACAAGTTAACATGGGGATGGAGTCTCACTGAAGAGAATCTGGCTGTTGAGAGGTCAGGAGTGTGGGACTGCCTGCAGTTGTAGAACTTTGCTTTGGCTGAGTCACAGCTTCACCAGCCACACAGGGCAGGCAGCTTCTCATCAGGAATGTTGGTCACCATCTCCCCTGCTATATGCAGAACTCCAGCCTTCAGCCTTTGCTAGAAATAGAATACACACTATCTCACAAATGTAAGTCAGGGATCATTACGATATAATCTAAGTAGTCATTCTAACTCTTGCATCCCAGGAGAATGTGATTATTTTGTTTTGCCTTTTAATTCATGAAATGTTAGCATTAGTAAAGGGCTCAAGCATCCTCAGTTCCTGGTCTGCATTGTTTACTGGTCTGCAGTGTGCTTCCATGGTATGTAGCTAATTGGCCTGGAAGTTGGATGCTGACAATCAGTGGTAGCCTCTGCCCTCCTTGTGCCCCTCCCCCTACTCACCACCTGTCTCAAGTGCATCTCTCCCAGTGAGGTTTGGCAGAGCCATGGATGAAGAAAGGGAGCTTGGTTTCTGAAAGCTCCAGAAAGGAATCTTTAGCAGAACCAATGAACTAGGGGAAGCTGAGCTCTGGAGGTTGTGCCTCACACATATTTCTTCTCTAGAGAGTTGTTTTGACCTGGTTTGGGAAAGTGGGCAAGGTGTTCTTGAGAGGAGTACTGGTGACAGAGAATCATTCCAGGCTGTGGACCCTTCCCCGAATCTTAAATGTAGTCTATAGTGTGAATAATAATAATAACAGCTAACATTTATCGAGCATTTCCAGTGCACCAGACACTGTGCTAGGGCTTTCTGTGGAGGATATAATTTAATCCCCGCAACATCCCTATGAGGATAGGTGATGTTATTTATCCCCATGTTACAGATGAGACAAATGAGGAAGCCAAGACTTGGTGACTTTCCCAAGGTCATGCAGCTGGTGATTGATGAAAGGGCATACAAACCCAACTCCATCTGCTTCCAGAGTCTGTCTTCTTAGCCATTCCTCCATTCTTCTATCCCAGGAGGACATGCCAGGGAGTTTGGCGTCACTGCTAGGGTGTGGTGTAGAATAGCCATGGGACCATCCAGTTCTGGGGGTGGGGGATGGATAAAGGTTAGTTAGAAGAATCTTGACTTTGGGGAAAGAGTGTGCAAAAGCCAACAGAGGCAAGTGTCAGATCCAGGGGCGAGGGGTTTCTTTACTCCATTCGTCCATTTCCTACTTGGCCTGAGAGGCTGTAGTGTCGTCAGCTGGGTTGACCTCTCTCTGGGGCAACATTACAGGGCAAGGCGCTGTGCTAAGCTCTGGAGACGCAAAGAGGCATAAGCCACAGTCTCAGTCCTCAAGGACCTTCCAATGCTGCCTGTGTTATACAAGGCACTATAAATGCCAGACGATACAAAAGGGAGCATTTGCCCATAATGAGTGTCCCAGAGTTCAGAAGCGGAGCCAAGAATTTAGAAGCGAATTTCCACTGACTGTGATGAGGGCCCTCAGCAGTTCTTATTTACTGTACCTTTCCAGTTTCAGGGCAGAAGATTTGACAAAGATGTTTCAGGTTCACTTGGCAGTAATTAGCTACCTTAGACACTCCCAGGCCTGGGTTTCTTTTTAGCATTTGTATTGACCCCAACTTTTGTTTTCCAAAGTCATTGGGAAGGTCTAGAATGAGGTCTTAGGTAGTAAAGGTAAGAAGTGAAGTGCTGTTGCCATTTCTGCCTTGTTTCCTTCGATTTCTCCCCTCTGCCTCCCTTCCCACCCCTGTCCTTGCTCTGCCCTTTTAACCCTGTACCTTGGGATGCTATGTGGCTGCCACTGAAGAGCACCATGCTCTCTTTTCCAAAGTTTTTACTTCGATCCAGTTAGTTAACATACACTGTCATATTAGTTTCAGGTGTACAGCATAGTGATTCAACAGTTGCATACATCACCCGGTGTTCATCCTGACAAGCAAGCACCATGCCCTTTGGGGGAGAGCTTCAGGGAGACTGCTTCAGAAGTGGGTTGGTACTGTTGGGCCACTCAGAAGGGCTTTCCTGAAGGCCAACTTTGGTTCCTGGGGAGGAGGGGCCTCTGAAAGCTGGCATTTATGGCCCTGGGTGGTGCGAGTACCTCCACATCTTGCTCCTTTACCACCTTAGACCTGGAAAATGGGTTTCCCAGAGCTGGAAGGAGACAGTGATCTGTCTCAGGGCTTTGGGCTTGAATGCTCAGCCTCTGCCTGGGCCCCAGGATGAAGAAGTATCCTAATTCACTTCCACCCGGGGTGAAAGTATGTATTGGACATCTGTCCTGTGCATCCAAAAGCTGGCCCTCTGGTTAGAGAGAAAGACTTCCATGTGTGGCACAATTTGAGACCAAGGCAAGACCATGTAATATGAGGCACTCCATTATGGTGCGGGAGAGAGCATGATCGGACGAGTGAGATCAGGGAGGCTGGAGGTATAGCCCTGGAGCTAGCCTTGGAGACTGAGTGGGCTTTGGCTACATGGAAAGTGCTGACATCTGAAGGAATCTTGTGAAGGCACTTCTAGGGGCCAGCAAGGGAACAAATCAAACTGGACAGAGTATGGTCAGAGTTTCTGTCAGACCCCCTTGATCAGTTAATAATGAGCAAGGGTGTGGAGCATCTTTTAGTGGGTCTCCAGGTACTGCAGTAGCTGCCCAGTGGTAAACACTTCAACATGTGTGAGAAGCCAAGCTAGCTGCTTGTGTGTCATGTTACATGCAGTATGTACACATGTCTGTCTGCAACCCATGCTGGCACAGGGGAGAATTGAAGCAAGCTCATGGGGAAGCCTGCACTCATCCTTGACTCCCAGGCCTTTCTGGCGCCTCTGGGTCTTTAGCTGCCCCCTCGCCCACCCCCCACCTTCTCCGGCCACAAGGGAAACTGGTCCCAGACTGGAACCTGCCTGCCTCCAGTCCTTGAAGTTACCCAACAGTCTTGGCACAGTGAAGGCCAGAATGAGGAAGGAGAGGCTGGGTTCTGCTATTCCCACCACTTCACTGTGGAAGGGATTAAAGGTCCAAGGAGGATAATCCAGGGAGGAATGAGCAAACTGGGCTGGCAGGGGAAAGACATGGAAGAACCTAGAAGACGTGTGAACGTTCTACCTGTGGGAGTGTATAGATGTGATTGCAGGTCCCCCGATGGGGTTCGTCTCCTACCTTTATCTCCCTGTCTCTTTTCTCCTAGATAGGTCTTGAATTCCCACTGCAGATATTTCTATGGAATGGTAGTGTGGGAGTGATGGTTCTTAACTTTGGCTAGGGTGACGGAGGCATCTGTGGTGCCTTTTTGAAATCCAGATTCTGGGGCCACGCTTCAGACCTGGGGGAGCCAGGCGTGGGAACTTGGAACCTGGAATGTTCATAAGCTCCCCAGGTACCTCTGACATATGCTGAATGGAGCCCCCCCGCCCTGGTATGTTGGGGTCTCTGGTTCCAGGCTGCCTCCCTGGAGTTTCACCCTGCAATTCATGTCCCCTGCCCCTTCCCTCCCCTCCCCCCCCATCACCCAAGCACCTGTAGAAACTTAAGTAGTGAAGTCTTCTGTTTTATGTCACAGCTTCTCCTTAGTTTCTTTTCACCATCAGTCCCGGGGGATTCTCAGGAACATTTTCCCGATATCCTGAAGTTGTTGGCACCTCACCCTAGATTAAAGGAACACGTAGAATCAATGGCTACTGAAGGCACCAGTCATAATCTACCAAAGTTGTCACAGGTAAAACTCAACTCGCCCAGCTCGCTCGCGATGCTTCGTTTGGCTGTTGTGTGGGCAAACGTGGGAGTGAGCCCTACCTCTCCTTCGGTTCCTGAGAAGGAAGAAATGGAGCCACTAGTGGTTGTGTTCTTTGCTAGAAGGTTCTTTCTTACAGATAAAACTGGATTTCAGACATGGTCCTGGGGGTTTTTGGTTTCATTACCTTCATTTTTCAGTTCTTGGTCAGATCCAGCTGAGAGAGATTTGATAGAAGTAAAAAAGGAGTTGGCCTGCTTCCCCTGGAACCATTCAGTCTGGGTGGCTTTATCAGCTTAGGGGCGGAGCCTGGGAAGAGGCCTAACAACCCCTCCTTTCCTGCTTTTTTTGTTTGTTCAAGCTGCTGGTCTTTGAGCACCAGCTGAGTTCTTTGTGCAGAGACAACTCCATTTGATCCCCAAGTGGAAGTAATTTTATATTCCCTCACTGTGTCTTACACATCAGTAGACTTCCAGTACATATTTGTAGCCAGGAAGAGGGAAGCAATTGGGGAAGAATTAAGTCCTTGGAAGGAAGGATGGACATTTATGCCCATTTTTGAAGACAGGGGAATAGGGAACCATGGAGAGATTGGCTCCAGGCTCTGGCTTTCCCAGAACAGGGCAAGTGGGCAGAAGCTGGGGCTCAGAAGTCCAGACGTGAAGGCAGGATTTAGCACTGAAAACCGAGGCACCTTGAGGCAACAGTCTACCTTCCATTCGTGCCATGTGTTCTTCTCCTGTATGGAAGCCCTGTGATCTCCATGGCTTCTTGGGTTCTCTAATAGGCAGGAAACTTACTTTTTCCCTGCTTCTCTCCCTGCTCCTGAGAAGTGATAAAATGCAGGTGTGCCTGATTTAAAGGCGGGGGTGGGAGTGGGAGTGGAGGCAGATCTTCTGAAGTCAGAGACCCTTAGTGCATTTCAGTAATGTTTGAAATAATTAGTACATGATTGAGAGCATTAATAGTGAACTGAAGAAGTGCCTGGAGTGACTTCTCATTGCAGCTCAATCAGAAATGAGGAAAAATAGCACCCTTGGCTTTCCAGGGTGAGCCAGCTGGGGAGTGAGGGATTGGGCTGCTACACCAACTTTGCTTTGTGAAGCAGTGTACTCTCATGTGGACAATGCCTGGGGCTCATGGAAAGTTGAGGGTGCAGCCCTGCTGGGGTGCTGCAAAACCCCTGAACTCCCCAGGTTAGATACTGTGAAAAACTACATCCTTCTTCTCCTTACCTCACTGTTCTCTCCTGACTATACACTATTTTCCATCTATCTACCATTTGGGGGGCGGGGGTGGCTAGGGGTTGGAGGGCAAGAAAACAACATGAGCATGTGGATCCGTGGACTATGAATTTAGAGTACAGTTCAGGGTTCTCCAGGTAAATCTGCACAAACACTCTGTCATTGGATTTATTTCCAGATCCATTGTCAAATACCCTCTCCTGGACAAAAAGTCTTGAAAAGGCTAGAGATATTGATCGTTTTCCCAAACGACTTGTATCTTTTTCAGACTTTTCACCCAAAATCTAGTCAAAAGAGTAGCTTGTCCCTAGTGCTTTTGACTAGTATAACACGGAGCTCTAGAACCTGAGGTAACTCCACAGGCCTGTGAACAAACCTGTGCCAAAGCCTTAGCAAAAGTCCTTTTGGAGCTGGGGGTGGGGCAGATGGCCTGGAATGGCAGTGAAAGCTGCCGGAAGGATTGAGTGATAGGATCTACTCTCACTGCATGCCTTGGTTTCCCTCAGGTGGTAACTGGGGAAAGATTTGGCTAGGAGAGGGATGGGTGCCACACTCTACATCTGTCCCCTTCACCATAGCCCAGGGTGTCTGTCCCCTACATGCCTTTCTTTCCTTGCCTAGGGAAGTTCCTCTGTTTCACCCAAGCCTAGCATGTCTTCGTTGCAGATACCCTGTGGCCAGAAGTAGGAGATATGTCTTATCACCACACACACACACCCCAGTTAAGCTGTGTGTCCACTCAGTGATCAGGGCTATGCGGTTTTCTCTCTGTCCCCGGTGGGTAGCAGTGTCAGAGGACAATGCTGGTCCTGAGGTGATACTAATATTTGGCTCTTTCTTCGTCCAGGAAAATCCGGAGCTCCCACACTGTTCTAGTCAGGAGGAAGCAGCGGCAGGGGGAGACTGCGGCAGCCTGGCAAACCCAGTTAAAGTAGAGGGGGAGGGGCAGCAAGGCGACCAGGAAGGCCAGGCAGGAGAGGAGAAGGGGGACGCTGCCTCTGCAGAAGCTACCTCTGCCAAGGCTGGCAAATGCCAAGAAAAGAAAAGGAAGCATTGTCAGACTGGAACCCAAGATCCAGAGGTGCCCACTAAAGCCTCAAAGCCAGGTACTGACTCTACCCAGAGAGAAAGGGGCTTGGATGAGGTGCCGGGGCTCACCAGCGTATGCGGGTTACTGAGCCTCCATTGGAGGGCTCTGGGTGTGCCACCTAGCTCTGGCACTCAGCTGTGCCACCTCAGGGCACTATGAGGCCTCTGTGAGAGCATGCACAGTTCCTAGCATACTGCCAGGGCTCATTGATAATAAGGAAAAGTCAAGTCATGAGGTCAGGCCCCGTATCAAGTAATGGCATCTCATGCCCTTAATGGTATTACCTCTTTTCAGGCCCACCTGTCCCTATTCTCATCTCCATCTCAGGAATGGGGGAGCAGGGAGATATGATCAGGCCTCGCCCTCCTCCTTCCCAGCGGGGTGCCCAGAGGTAGACATCAGAAGTGGCAGCGGCAGCCTCACTTCTTTCCAGGACAGGTTGGCAGTGCCAGGATTCGGTACCAGCCTTGCAGGGCTGGCTTGGTCCATGGAATGGCAGCTGCTCCTGCTGCTGTTGAGTGAGATGCCTGTTGCATTGGAGTCAAGTCCCCAGGGCTCTTAGACATTCCCTGCTCGCATTTCTCTTCCTGTGGGGCTCCTAGAAACCTCCTGAAGCCTTCTTCAGGGGATCCCATTCCCAGGGGCCATTGAATCTACTCTCTGGGAGGCAGGGTGAGAGCGGCAAGCTGAAAAATGAATGCGGTTCCTTTGCCTCAGAAGTGTTGTCTGTGAAAGTAAGGTTGGTCCATCTCTGATTTACTGCTTTCTCAATCACAGATCCTCCTGCTGACCAGGAGGCCAGAGCTGCTGTCAGTGTTCCACTGCCATTGTTTGTTGACGCGTCTGACCTTGAATGCGCCCTATGCATGAGGTATGTGATGGGTACTATCACTTCTTGCCTGAGGCTTCTTCTTCTGGGGAGTCTTGGCCTTTCGGCCAGTAACCTCTTGTTCAGTTGGTTAGCACAGAAATGCACAGTTCTAACAGAATGAAAATCACTCTGTTGTTTGTCACACGGGCTAGCTTGTTTCCTTTGTTTACAGATTATATTACCTGCACTCCTGACTTGGAAATACCTAAAAAGTGGGAAGAAAATGGTCTGCTTAGAAGTCATAGACTGATGGCCACATCCTGAATGTCTTTAATTGGGCCTTCCTGAGATTTTTTTTTTTTTTTGGTTGTTGTTAGATGTGAATGTTCGGAGATAGGACATATAATCTCCAGTTGGCCATGATTCCCCTCTCTCCGGACTGCCTTACACCAGCCTGTATCTCATATTTGCATTACTTTCCTAGTACCTTGTAGGTATTTGAGTTCATGACCCTGGAACTAATCTCAACTACTGGATCAAGATCTCAAACCTCAAGGGCTCTTGTGAATGCCAAAGGCCTATTCTTTGGAAGCCAAGTAGAGGACTGATTTTTCATTTTGAACAATATTAGTAGTAGCCGTGTACTACTTGACCAGGCATCCCTTCTCTACCCAGTGGGGAAGCAAATTATCCACACACCTGCCCATGCCCTCAGAAAAAGAAGCTGGTGGACTTTTTTGGGGCTGTGTGAAAAAAATTACTTTCATTTGTTTCATTTCACAGCTGTGACTTTGTGGCTAAGAAGAGGAGCTCCAAAGCCAGATGGCCTGGGCTTGAACCCTGGCTCTGCCACTTACTGGCTGTTTGACCTAGAGCAAGTGATTTTCTCTGCCACTGTTTTCTTGTCAGTAAAATGGAGAAGAATAGTACCTATCCTATGAGGTTGTTATGATTAATTGAGAGAATCTATTTAAAACACTTAGAATAGTGCCTGACATATAGTAAATACTCCATAAATATTAACTTTTTCTAAGCCAGAGATTCTTTAACTTTAGGCCCACGGATGCTGAAGGAAGTTCTGTGTATGGATTCTAATAGATCTGTGAATTCCCTGAAGTTTTATGTAAAAATGTGTGTGTGTGTGTGTGTGTGTGTGTGTTTCCAGAACAAGGTCCACAGATTGCAGTAGAGTCTCAAAAGTGTCTTTTTTTTTTCCAAGATAGCATTAAAAAAAGACTGAGGTATTTGCATAAAAGTAAAGATGGTTGGCCCAAGAGATGTCAAGAAAAATCTTTTGATCTACCACACACTGGGATCCAGCTTCCCAAGAATCCTGAGATGTTTTCTTGCCCTTTGCAAGCACGTATGCCTTCCATATCAATCACATGCATTTGTATTTGGAAGGACTTTTCTTGTCCACATAAAAATGAGTAAGGTGGCCATTACCTGGACATGTACTTTTTCTTTCTCTTAAAAAGAAATTGAGTTGTCAGATTGGCTGCTGAGCCCAGGCAGACCTGAAAACGAACAGTTCGACAGACGGAATGCAGTAGCACCCAAAGAAAGCCTTCCAGATACAATCAGGAATTTTAGGTGGAGTGAGTGAGAGTGGGGTGGACTATATAACCAGGTACCTTTGACCCCTCACAACAAAGCAGCAGGTGGGTCATGGTGGAGCCAAGGTAAGAGGCAGAGAAACTCTGCTTCGCAGCAGAGAAATGGGCCTCCACCATCATGCCTCTAAGCCTGCAATGTGAGCCACAGTCTTTCAGGTGTCAGACTTTGCCACACTTGGTTTAGCTTGTTCAGAAAGCCCAAGTCTTTGCTGGATGTATCCTCCTTAACACTACTCCCAACATCCAGCCAACACAAAATCAAACACACAGACTCATCCTGTTTGTGTTTTCACTGAGGGCTCAGAATCCTGGGTTGAAGTTCTTTTGTTCTGTTTCCTCTGATTTCTCCCTTTCATCTTGTTTGTCCCTGATCTCAACAGGGGGCTTCAGAGAAGGGTTAGAAATTTGCTCCAAGAAATAAACACCAAGAGGATAAGACCCCCTTCTGGTTTATTCACCCTGAGTTTAAAAGCCATTATTTCCCTTATCCTGCCCCTCTGTTCTAAGTGAGACTTCAAAACAAAAGCCCATCTTTGTCTGGGGTAACTGTTGTATAGGCTGGTAGGTGATAGGGGGACTCTAGCTGCTTTAGGGAGCAAAGGAACACGCCAAGTCCAGAGAACATTTCTGACCTCAAGGCTCTTAAAACTGTAGACCTTGATCAGAGGAATGTAATTCCCCTTCCAACAGGGTTTGTCTGTAATGCAGAAATCAGCTGTTGAAAGAGACTATTTCATATACATGCTTTAGTTTGAACAGAGTCTTGACAAAGTTCCTGTATCCACCTCTCTAGTACTCCCCCCCTTTTTATTGTCATTAGGATTATTGTCAGGTTCTATTATGACCTTCATGTGTCTTTTGGGGAGAGGGTGTTTAAGGGTTGAGATATTTTCAAACCATCTGCTGGGTCATGAAACTAGACATTTGTACCTCCTGTACAAGTTTCTAGAATGAAATCTAATCCTGTGGTGCTGCACTGGTAGAAGACAAGTTGGAGTATGAAATCCATCTGACTCTAGAGAGAAACTCAGGAGCAACTTGTATGTTTTGCAGGGAAAAGGATAGGAAAAGAGAATGGGACAAGAACTGGAGCATGCATTAATGAGACACTCCAATCTCCAAGTCCCCCTGGCTGGATTGGGAGAGCTCTGTTGAGGGAAGTTGCTCCGTAATTCTAATCCTTTGGAACTCTGCCCCTCAATCTTTTGTGACTGGAAACCTTCCCTTGAGATTTACCAGCTGGATACTCTTGACACTGGGGACCACCTCTGGAGCTGTTGTGGAACACCACCTTTGGGGTGACAGGATATTTTGAGATGTGGAACAAGAATGTTTGATATTTGAACCACTTACCTAATGGCCCAGTGACCTCCTGGTCAATTGAAATGAAACTTTGTTGTATTTAACCTAGTTTTAGCTACTCAGATAGCTGGGTATTAAGGAGGTTCCCCCTCACACTGTCTCTCTCCTTCCTTCCTTCCCTCTCTCTTTTTCTTTCTCTTTCTCCACCCCCTCCTTCTTATTCCTTCTTCTCTCATTTGATAGCAGCAAAAGAACACAATACAAGGATGTAACTGGTGGGAAAAGATAGCTATTTCCAGACAAGCCAAGCATTTAATCCGGGCTGACATCTAACTGAAAGCATTTATTTTTATTATTACTATTGTTTACTCCACCATTTTGACAATGTAAAATGCTTTCTTGTGAGAAAATCTGTGTCTACTCTGATTTATAAATGCTTCCCTGAAGTGTTTCCTGCAATCATTACCTAAAGTGGTAAATAAAAGGGAGAGAACTTCAAGTATATACCTATTTCTAGCTCTATCTATATATACAGAGTTCTCTCTCTCTCTCTGTCTTTCTGGGGTGGAGAGAAATGGAAGGGAGAGAGAGAACTGTGTTGTCTGTATGTGTGTCTACACATGGATGGATGCTGTCTGTTCTAAGAGATGTGCACACTGTTGCAGCTGTGTCATATAGTGGAGAAGGAAGAGGAGCTTGAGAATCAGGTGTGACTTCATACCCTAAGCCCAGCTACTTCCTAGCTAGATGTGTGACCTTGGGCAAGTCATTTAACCTGTCTAGGTCTTATTTTCCTCAGTAGTAAAATGGAACTAGTCATCATTATTGCCTATTAACATATGAAGTTAATTTATTTGAAAAACAGTATTACACACACCCAGAATAGCAAGAGAAATATATTCCACCTGTTTCTTGTCACTTTATTCCATCAGCCTCTGTAGAGGAGCAAAGTAGCCCTGAATATAGAAGCAAATTGAGACTTGAATGGTGATATATTCTGAGCATCTGAACTTAGAATTATTTCAAAGCAAACATTATATAGCATCTGTAGCAGTCTTCTTGTCTGTGACCACTCAGATCAGGGGCATTTTAATCACAATTCTTGCTAAGAGTTGCTGTTTCCTTTTGTGTCTGTTTCATTCATCTGCTCATTAAATGTCAGCATTTATTGCAGTTGATTAGCTAGTAATATCACTGCTGTTTTATAAAAGGCCCAATTTTGAAGCTCTCAGGATAAACAATTTAGCAGGTACGGATTCCTCAATCATCACCATCATTAGTGTCATTGACTAATGTGTAACAAGTTTTCAGATTCATAAGACTCAAATTACTGAAGAAGTGAGATTTTCTGATTTGGCTGCTCCGGTAGATCACAGCAATGGTTTCCAAATCAGCCTGCAAGTCACACTTGTGAGACACATTCTAAATTGTGAAATATACACAATGGAGAAGTACATAAAATTAAAAATGTATTCTCTTAACAAAATATTTTAAAGAGGATACTGCTGCAACCATTCTCAGTTCAAAAAATAAAACATGGCCAGGATCCCAGAAGCCTTCCTTGTGCCACTTCTGAATCATGACTCCTTGCCCTTTGCCCTCCAAAACCACTGTCCTGACTTTTTTCTTTTTAAAAATAGTTTTACCACCCATGTATGCATCTCTAAATGGTGTAATTTAGTTTTTACTAAAAACTTTATATAAATCGAACTATCCAGAACACAGTTCTTTTTGTTCTGGCTTCTTTTCCAGACTATTAAGGTTTATTCATGTTACTGCATATTGGTGAAGTTTGTTTATATTTCATTCATGTAGGGTGGCCCATTGTGTGAGTCTACCACAATTTCTTTACCAGTTCTATCATAAATGGATATTTGAGTTGTTTCTAGTTTGGAGCTATTACAGACAACGTTGCTATGAGCAGTTTTTATGTATGCTAATGCATATAAATCTTTGCCCATCTTCAATTGGGTTATCTCTCTTTTTCTTACTGACTTATAAGGGCTTTATGTATGTTCTAGATATTAGTCCTTTGTTAGTCATGTGTACTGCAAACACCTTCTCCCACTTGTGGCTTGCCTTTTTGCTCTCTTAATGGCATCTTTTAATGAACTTATAAGTTCTTTGTTTTAATGTAATGGAAATTATTAATCTTTTCATTTATTTTTTAGTGGGGATTTTTTTGGTGCACGTCTTGCCTAAGAAATCTTTTTTTTTTTTTTTTTACCTTGAGATCACCAAGATATTCTATTGTGTCTTTTATAAGCTTGACTGTTTCGCATTTACCTTTCCAGCCCACATGGAAGTGATTTTTGTGTATGGTGTGAGAGACAACCCAACTTCACTTCTCCATATGGACAGCCAGCTATCCCAAATAGCATTTATTGAGAATGCTATTCATGTATTGAAAATCCCCCCTCCGCTTTGAAGTGCCACAGTTGTCATAAATCAAGAATCTGGGTCTGGGTCTATTTCTAGGCTTTCTGTTCTATTCATGGATCTATTTGTCCTTGTGCTAGCACTACACTGTTTTAATCACTAGAGCTTTATAATAAGGTCTGGTGTCTGGTAGAGCAAGTCCTCCCACACTGCTGCTCTCAGAAGTGTCTCAGCTCCTCTTGACCCTTTGCTTTGCTTTTATACAGTTTAGAAATCAACTTGTCAAGTTTCATAAAAACAAACAAGTGAAATAAGCCTCTGGGATTTTTATCAGGATTAATTATTAGGTCTTCTTTACTTCCTTTCAATGAGGTGTTTATAGTTTTTTCCAACAGAGGTCTCGTACAACTTTTGTTGGATTTATTCCTGATACTCAGTTTCTTTTTTTTATTTATTTTATTTATTTATGATAGTCACACAGAGAGAGAGAGAGAGAGAGGCAGAGACATAGGCAGAGGGAGAAGCAGGCTCCATGCACTGGGAGCCTGATGCGGGACTTGATCCCGGGTCTCCAGGATCGCGCCCTGGGCCAAAGGCAGGCGCTAAACCACTGCGCCACCCAGGGATCCCCGATACTTGGTTTCTAAATACAACTGTAAATGTTACCTTTCTTAAAATCTGGGGTTTTTCATGTTTTTTTGCTGGTGTATAGAATATAATTGCGTGTGTATGTATATTTATCTAACATCCTGGCTAATACTAGCAATTCTCATGAATTCTAATAATCATTCTGTAGGTTTCTTAATTTAAATTTTTTATTTATTTATTTTAGAGAATGGGGGGTGCAGGAGAGGGCAGAGGGAGAAGCAGTCTTTAAGCAGACTCTGCACTGAGTGCAGAGCCTGACACAAGGCTTAATCTCATGACCCTGAGATCAGGACCTGCGCTGAAATCAAGAGTCAGACGCTCAACCAACTGAGCCACCCAGTACGCCTCGTAGATTCTTTTAGATTTGACCAGTTCACCATCACACTATGTGTAAATAATGACAGATTTGGGTTTTTTTTTTTCATTCTAAACCTTTCCTTAGTACACTGGTTAGGACCTTCATCATAGTGTTTTTGAAAATTAATTTTACTTTTGGCCGATTTAATAACTAAAATTTATTAATTCTGTTAAATAAATGAACTAGTTTCTAAAATAGGAATATAACATTCAAAAAGTAGAAAAGGTGAATCTATCAAAAGTCTCTCTCCTGCTCCAGACCTTCATTTGCTTGTTTTGTTTAATTTCATCATTCTAACAATTTTTATTTGTACTGGTATAGACTTATTAAATATCACCTTTTCAATAACCTGTTCAGTGTCTATCCTGTCATCTTCCAGAAGTCAGATGCCTTCTTGTACTTGTCATATTGCCAGCACTTAGCTCTGTCAGCACACAGCATGTTTGCTGAATGAATAAGTAAGAATCTGTTTTGTGGATAGCTTGTTAAATTTAAACTGATTTATTTTAAGAAACTATTTCTTTCTTTCCCACAAGATGCTTTCCCTTCAAATTCCACTAGAATTTTTTTTAATCAAGAAGGAGGGGATGGGCACCTGTGTGGCTCAGTCAGTTAAGCATCTGCTTTCTACTCAGGTCATGATCCTGGAGTTCCAGGATTGAGTCTCACATCAAGGTCCCTGTTCAGTGGGAGTCTGCTTCTCCCTCCGCCCCTCACCCAACTCGTGCTCTCTCTCACATTCTCTCTGTGTCTCTCAAATAAATAAAGAAAATATTTAAATTTAAAAAAAAGAAAGAGGGGAATGTGCAAGCAACTGCTAGTCTTTTATTGGCTTATTAAAAATATCAAATCTCTGTCCCTCCCCTTGACTCACTGAATCACAAACCTTATCCAGCGGGGCTTCACCATGTCTGTGGTTTTATTTTTTTAATTTTTTTTAAATCTTTATTTATTTACCATACTCACAGAGAGAGAGAGAGAGAGAGAGAGAGAGAGAGAGGCAGAGACACAGGCAGAGGGAGAAGCAGGCTCCATGCACCGGGAGCCCGACATGGGATTCGATCCCGGGTCTCCAGGATCGCACCCTGGGCCAAAGGCAGGCGCCAAACCGCTGCGCCACCCAGGGATCCCTGTCTGTGGTTTTAAAGCTCTACAAGTGGCTCTGATAATTGGGTTTGGAGACCAATACAGAGAAGATTCACCTATGCAGAGATTAGTAGAATTGTTTAATACAGTGATTCTCAATCCTTGCTGCACATAAAAACCACCTAGGAGCCTTAAAAAAATTCCTGGTGCCTGACCCTTACCCTGGACCAACTGATCTGAGTCTCTGCAGGTGTGGTCCCTGACATCTGTGTTTTTTAAAATTTTTTTTTATTGGAGTTCAATTTGCCAACATATAGCATAACACCCAGTGCTCATCCCACCAAGTGCCTCCCTCAGTGCCCATCACCCAGTCACCCCAACCCCCCGCCCACTTCCCCTTCCACTACCCCTTGTTCATTTCCCAGAGTTAGGTGTCTCTCATGTTTTGTCACCCTCACTGATATTTTCACTCCTTTCCCTTTATTCCCCTTCACTAATTTTTATATTCCCCAAATGAATGAGTCCATATAATGTTTGTCCTTTTCCGATTGACTTATTTCACTCAGCATAATACCCTCCAGGTCCCTCCACATGGAAGCAAATGGTGGGTATTCATCCTTTCTAATGACTGAGTAATATTCCATTGTATACATAGATCACAGCTTCTTTATCCGTTCATCTTTCGATGGACACCGAGGCTCCTTCCACAGTTTGGCTATTGTGGACATTGCTGCTATAAACATCGGGGTGCAGGTGTCCCGGTGTTTCACTGCATCTGTATCTTTGGGGTAAATCCCCAGCAGTGCAATTGCTGGGTCGTAGGGCAGTTCTATTTTTAACTATTTGAGGAACCTCCACACAGTTTTCCAGAGTGTCTGCACCAGTTCACACTGTTCACCAACAGTGCAAGAGGGTTCCCCTTTCTCCACATCCTCTCCAACATTTATTGTTTCCTGTCTTGTTAATTTTCACCATTCTCACTGATGTGAAATGGTATCTCGTTATGCTTTTGATTTGTATTTCCCTGATGGCCAGTGATGTGGAGCATTTTCTCATGTGCGTGTTGGCCATGTCTATGTCTTCCTCTGTGAAATTTCTGTTCATGTCTTTTGCCCATTTCATGATTGGATTGTTTGTTTCTTGGGTGTTGAGTTTAAGAAGTTCTTTATAGATCTTGGATACTAGCCCTTTATCTGATAGGTCATTTGCAAATATCTTCTCCCATTCTGTAGGTTGTCTTTTAGTTTTGTTGACTGTTTCTTTTGCTGTGCAGAAGCTTCTTATCTTGATGAAGTCCCAATAGTTCATTTATGCTTTTGTTTCTCTTTTTTTTAAATTTTTAAATTTATTTATGATAGTCACAGAGAGAGAGAGAGAGGCAGAGACACAGGCAGAGGGAGAAGCAGTCTCCATGCACCGGGAGCCCGATGTGGGACTCGATCCCGGGTCTCCAGGATCGCGCCCTGGGCCAAAGACAGGCGCCAAACCACTGCGCCACCCAGGGATTCCTGCTTTTGTTTCTCTTGCCTTCATGGATGTATCTTGCAAGAAGTTGCTGTGGCCAAGTTCAAAAAGGGTATTGCCTGTGTTCTCTAGGATTTTGATGGAATCTTGTCTCACATTTAGATCTTTCATCCATTTTGAGTTTATCTTTGTGTATGGTGTAAGAGAATGGTCTAGTTTCATTCTTCTGCATGTGGATGTCCAATTTTCCCAGCACCATTTATTGAAGAGACTGTCTTTTTTCCAGTGGATAGTCTTTCCTGCTTTGTCAAATATTAGTTGACCATAAAGTTGAGGGTCCACTTCTGGATTCTCTATTCTGTTCCATTGATCTATGTATTGTTTTAAAAAATTTCCCGGGTGATGGTGAGGGCTGGTGCGGGGAGGAGCAGGAGGTAGGGTTTACAAAAGAACACAAGGAAATGTTTGGGGGTGACAGGTATGCTCGTGACCTCAATTATGGAGGTGGTTTCATAGGTGTGCACATATGTTGAAACTTACCAAATTGTACACTTTAAGTATGTGCGGTTTATGCACGTCAATTATACATCAATAAACCTATTTAAAGAAAAAGCTCCCCAGATGATTCTCACACGCAGCAATGGTTGAGAATCATTGTTTTAACAGAAAGAGTATACGACTGGAAGGTGAAAGTTGGATAGACTTTCGTCTGCTAACAGATAAGTAACTTCCTCCCCCTCTGGACCTCAGTTTCATTCTAGTTGGTGGGTTCAAATATTTCTGGAGTACTTTTCAAGCTCTGACATTTTGGTTCTGCTCAGCCTGGCTGTGTGGGCCAGGCTGTTGATGCACCTCCTGGCCACACGAGGGGGATGTGCAGCTGGCTGCCTCTTCCTCTCAACTGAACACTCTTGTGAGGTCAAAATAGGCTGGTCAGGCATCTGTCTTTCCCTTCTGCCTGTCCTTTGGTGAGAGCGAGCCCCACTTCTGAACCACCATCTTCAGCCGCCCTCATCCAGTGGTCCTGCTGCAGGTGAGCCTTTCTTTTTAAGCAAAGTAAATCTGTGAATCTCTGAATGTATAGAACAGCTTTTAAAAAGATTCCCCAGATTGCTTTGAAAATATCCAGCTCCTGCAAAGCAATGAAAGTAGGATCTAATTGAAGTATATGGATGCATACCTACATTTGTGTGTGTGTGTATATATATACATACATACACACGTGTATGTGTGTGTATCAGTAAGCACATTGATAGTATTACTCTACTGCCTCTAAGAAAATAATCCATTCATATAAAGGGCAGTTATGTGTGTGTTGCAGGTACAATATTGAGATCCTTCAGGCAGTAAACATTGCTTAGGTGAAAAATGAAATCAAGGTTAGCAAAGAAGCTAAGTCTTTTTCCATTGTATATGTGATATAAAGTACATAAGTGAGTAAATGTGTGAGACAGTGTGTGTGTGTGTGTGTTTGTCTCTGTGTTTACATAACCTTAGGAGAACAGGTTGGCTAAATATTTTAGAACCTAATCTATTCAGACACTCTGGGAATTAATCTCTATTTTTCTGGACTGGCAGGGAAAAACAATCTGGATGCCAGTCAGAAGAGCCTGACTATAACTGATGTTACAAAATGATCCAGCTATGTCATAAATATTGATAAATGCATTATTTTAAAATCCAGGTCAGAAATAAGAAAGCAAATGCTTTTCTGAAGTGCAACAATAGCAGGAAATTATTTTAAAAAGAAAAGACCCCTCCCCTTACACATACGGAATTTTCTAAATAATACTATAAAACCTTAACACTAAGTATCTCTGTCTTTTGTCTTGTTCATATTTCTTCCCTTTTGATTCCTAAATTTCAGATTATTCTATGAGCCAGTCACAACACCTTGTGGGCATACATTTTGCTTAAAATGCCTTGAAAGATGCCTAGATCACAATGCAAAGTGTCCGCTATGCAAAGATGGTCTTTCACAGGTAAGACATTCTTTCTTTCTTGATTAGGTTAGCTTATTTGGAATTGGATACTAAAATGGTGGCCTGTTGGATCCCAAGCCAGTACACTGTGCTAGGACAGACTACTCCCTCAGACCATCTATCTATTTTTCCTGTTTTAGAGCTACCTCTCCCCTCTTCACCCAGTCCTTCAGGAAAATGAGGCAACATCCAGCTTTTTATGAACTGTCAATAGTGAAATCGATTTGTGGTGGAAACCAAAGTATTCAATTGATGAAAAATAGGTATCCTGATGCTAAGTCTGTCATGGTACCTGCTTCACTGCAACCTTAGGTGAATCCTCTGTCCTCTCTGGGCTTGGACTAGATGAGCTCTGAAGTCTCATCATCATCATCATCATCATCATCATCAGTGTTTATTCTGTGGTTTGAAGGGATCACTCTCAGGTCCCCAGAAAAACCTCACAGATCTTCAGTGTGGTCCTTCTCCCCCTCCCCCCCAGGAGCCACTGTACTTATTAGCAGATACATGGCTACTTGGAAAGCTCTGTGGCTTCCAGGTCATCTAAAAGGAACCACACAGGCTGCCACTGTTGTTTTTCAGATGGCCTTGATGGAATTCCCAATAAAACAGGAATCCCTGGAAGCTCATCTTGTTTGCCCTCCCTTGGGGACTTATGCAGGACACATTACAGTCAATCTTAGTGTTCTTTGACCTCTGTTGTCCCCGAGAAGAGGTCAGACATGCAAGGCTATCTCTAGGTGAATATAGGTCCAGAGAAGTCCCATGTTGAGCTTTCCCAACACCCAAGCATTTGAACTAAGGAAATCGAGTGAAATAGTCATCCAGGATAACCCTGGAGGTATATGTGGACTTGGAGGGGAGGCTCACCATCACACCTTGCCTGGATCAGGGGGATGGGATCTGCTGGCTTGATTGTAGGTGAGGAGTCCATGGTCCTTAAAAAACACATTGTGTTGTGGTAACACTACAACACTCAAATAAGCAGAAAGAAGAAAAATCTACCCAAATGTTCAGCACCTGGAGAAAACCACTGTTAACATTTTAGTATGTGGCTTTCCTGGGTTTTTGTTTTAGCATCAGCGGAGGAGTCACCTCTTTCTTGGATTAGCTACCTCCTGAGTCATTGCTTTTCCCCCAAAGATTGGGGCTGGGCAAAGCAGTTCATCTTCTGCAGTCAGGTGATGGCAGTGACTGAGAAGGCGTCCTAGAAGCAGATGCTGTGGGGTCCCAGACTCAGAGACTAGAAGATCTTATTGTCTGCCTCTGTGTATTGACATAGGGGCGCACTTAACACTATTTCCAAGAGAGAGAAATATTGTATTCCAATCCTGTTCACTGCGGAATAGATACATATGGGCCCATACTGGGAAAGGAAAAAGGGTCTCAAACCAGCAATTTTTATACTCAGGAGCTCCCCCTGCTGGATCTGTGTGGGTAGTGTCCATAGCAAGCAATTGGCAGATGTTTTTAACTCCCATTGTCTGGTTCATACAGTTGAATTCCCACTGCTTACAAATCCCTGGATACACATGAAGCATGGGTATCCAGAAGGATAGTAACAGTGACAAATATACCTGAGTTTGCTTCTGAATTCATGGTTTATAACATAATTTCAGTGATACCTAGATGATACATTTTTAAAACAAATAGACAAAATCACCAGTATTTAGCTGAAGTGCAAGGGGGGAAAATATTTAGATTGGCAATATCCAGAAGCCGAGAATTGGGGTGGGGTACAGTGGGGGTGGGATAGGTCAGGAAAAGATAAGTGCTTGAAAATGGCTTTTTTGTTCCCTAAACCTTTTTTTTTTTTTTTTAATTTTTATTTATTTATTTTATGATAGTCACAGAGAGAGAGAGAGAGAGGCAGAGACACAGGCAGAGGGAGAAGCAGGCTCCATGCACCGGGAGCCCGACGTGGGATTCGATCCCGGGTCTCCAGGATCCCGCCCTGGGCCAAAGGCAGGCGCCAAACCGCTGCGCCACCCAGGGATCCCTCCCTAAACCTTTTGACCACAGACTTTCAGTATATCCCAGATGGAGACCATTTTTTTGTGAGCTTGTAAATGCAGTAAGCAGAAAAAGGAAAGGGAAGGGTTTCCTCCCCTTTTGGACAAGAACATAATCTCAATTTGGTGTTTAGGAAAGCTGTGAGACTTTTTAAAACTTCAATGCAGGTCTTTTTCCCTTATTAAAATATTTTTGTCTAATTATAAAAGTAATTAGTTGCATGTAACATCCAGAGAATATACACATTATGATGTTATTAGCTGCTAATGTGTGGGTCCAAGTTACTCCAATATGTGGGTCACTGAGCTATTCTACTCATTATATCAGAAGTGCTTTGTGGTTTTCCAATGACTGCATAATATCTCATTGCCCTGTTCCCCCTATAGTGCTTGGCATCCAGAAAATATAGCAAAAATGTCATAATGGAAGAGCTAATAGCTAAATTCCTTCCAGAAGAACTCAAGGAACGAAGGCGGCTTTATGAAGAAGAGATGGAAGAACTTTCTAAGTATGTATATGCATGTTTCTCTTTTTTCAGTTTCACTCATAGCAGGTCACAGAATTGAATGTGCACATTTCGTACTAACTTTTCACTTGGCAATATCATGTTGGTAGCTTGACATTGGCCTTGGTGGGAGTATCTACACTACAGAAATTGGCAAATGCTATAAGCCAGAGCTTTACCCCCCACCATAAGCCAGTTGTTCAGTGCTTACCAGCACACCACTGAAGAAGCATAAGTCAAACCACAGACCAGGTCACATCTTGGCCCTTGTGACTGGGTGTTGCTGGTAGGAGTAAGTTGTAGTAGCTAAATCAGGGGAACTTATGGAGCATACAGAAGACTGCAAATACATTAGAAGGTACTATGAGGTTAAGAACTTTGGTGCCAGACATACCTGGGCTTTTGACCCAGTTTTGCCACAAAGTGAGTATACTTCGGGGCCTTAGGCAAGTCAATTGACCTCTCTGGGCCTCAATTTCCTCATCTGTAGCTTGGGAATAATCAGTTCTTACCTCACGGACTTCTTATGAAGATCAAATGAGCTGGTGCACGTAAGTACTTAATCAATGGTAATAGTGAGACTGCTGTTTGTTCTATGCCTCCTCTGCCAGGCACATGGGAGGTGAAGGGTAAGGATGGGAGATGGAAGTAGGGCTCCAAGCTTTCTGCTTGTCTCGAAGAATAGCTCACTGAGGAAAAGCAGGAGGCAGTCTCTCACTTCTGCCTCTCCTACTGCTGCCCTTCCACCTCCCAATCCCTAGTGGAATCCTCATAGCATTCTGGGGGCAAGGTTCCCGATGGCAAAAACTGCTCTGGTTTTCTGCCCACCCTGTAGAGAACGTTTCTAAACTGCCCCTGGTTTATTTGAGTAGGCCTCTTACTTCAAATGATGTTTGCTTGGGAAGCTAAAAATTAAATCCTTTTTTTCCCATTGACTTATATAGTAGATCTACTCAGGGCATCTTTATTTTTGATTCTTAAATTTGCCTCGGTCTCTCTGAGCCCTTTTCTCCAATATCATTTAATGCCTTATTAATAAACACTGGAAGATACCAGAGAAATATCTATTTGAAGAAATCCTAAACTTAATCCTTTGGGGATTTGGGAAGATGGTCTTATATCTATTGATAGTTTCCAGTATTGGACTTACCAGACAACAAAGAAAACAGTGATTCAGGAGGAGCTTGCCCAGTTGGTGGTTTCCCATCAGTCTGGGTGTCTGCATCTTCATGGGCACTTGCTGAAGGGCAGATTCCTGGGTCCTAACTCCAGAGCTAATATACCAGTATCTCTGGGGGTCCTGTAACCTGGTTGTCTGGATTTAAGGGCCCCTGGTGACTCTGATGCACGGGAGTGTTTGAGCATCACTGGGCTAGATTACACTTGCCCCTCTGTTGCTCCCGTCTCCTTCTAGCTGAGCCTGCCAAGCAGATCTCCTGGGGGCTTTGCAAATTTGAAATGCTTATGGAGAACTTGCAGAGATTTTTCCACCATCCCCCTGGAGAGCTAGGTTCACTTTTACCACCAGCAGGACACCTGAAGAGATTGTTTTGAGTAGAGAGCAGGAAAGAAAGAAAAAAAAATATGAGGTATAACTATCACCTACAACATGAAGGTACTATAGGATGTCTTTAGCCAAATTAGAACGTACAGGGTATCAGTTTCAGTCTCTCAGTACTCAGGCTAACCTCTGCATCAGGCAGTGGAACTCAGCCTGTAGTGTCGGTTGCATCACAGTATTTTTTTTTATCAGCCATCAAAACTTGAGGTCTTCTTGCCTTCCTGTGGGGGAACCACAAGGTGACGTTTGACCAACCTTTCTGTGTTCTGCTCCATTGCTTTGAGAAATCCACGTCATTTGCTCTTCCTGACAGCTTAAATAAGAACGTGCCTATTTTCGTGTGTACTATGGCCTATCCCACCGTTCCTTGTCCCCTGCACATCTTTGAGCCTTGTTACCGTCTGATGATTCGTAGATGCATTGAGACAGGCACAAGGCAGTTTGGCATGTGCCTTGGAGATCCTGTCAAAGGGTAAGTGAGGACCTATGTGAGTAAAGGGAGGTTGGGTGCAGAGGGATTTGGGTTTACTTTGGGATGCTCCCAGGAGATGGGGAGGCACAGCTCCTGAGATTTAGCCAGTTCGTGACCATGTGTGTTTGTAGAGACCAGGGTCTCCCTGGTCTCTATTTTACCATGTAATACGCTGCCTACCCGGATTAATCTTTTGTTAAATGAGGGGTATATACTATAAAATTTGTTTTACTGTAAGACTGTGGGCACTGGAGTCTTACTGCCTGGGTTTATATTCTGGCTTCAGCCTTTGAGCAAGTTTGACTTTGGGCAAATTACTTAACCTTTCTGTGACTCAATTTCCTTATCTGTAAAGTGGGTACAATAATAGCGCCTACCTCATTGGGTTTTTTGGGAAGATTGGTGAGTTAATACACATAGAGCACTGAGCACAGTACCTAACACATAGTATATGCTCAATAAATGAGAGCAGTTATATTATTACATAAAGATTTTTCTTTGCACAGGCACTGCCTGTTGTGTAGTTGCAGCTGTGGACCCCAGGACAGGCAAATAGGCAGAAGTCCCTCGAGGCACAGCCTAGGATTACAGAAATGGCTGGGGGCCAGGCCACAGAAATAAATGAAGAATTTAACTTTTTTATACATGCCTATTAAGCAGGTTCGCGGAGTATGGGTGTATCCTGGAGATCAGAAATGTTCAGTTCTTTGCTGATGGTCGCTCTGTGGTGGACAGTATAGGCAAGAGGCGCTTCAGGGTCCTCCACCAGGGCCAGCGAGATGGTTACAATACAGCCGACATTGAATACATTGAAGACCAAAAGGTAAGGGTGGCCAGTGCCAAGAATCCCAAAGCCAGGCTACCCGATAGCTTGGCACACAAAGATGTTTGCAAAAGAATTTCTCAGCACTGTTGAGGGCCTTGGGATTTCTCACCAAATTGTTACAGCAACACTGAAGGCTGCTGGATTGCTGCTCAATTTTAGAATGGCATCAGGAGCACTCCATGTCCAGGCTTTCCCTGCTTCATTCCTGAGTTGTATTCATGCATAAGAAATGCCAAGCCAGACCAACAACGCTGGGGCCCATTCAGCCTAGGAGTTAGGTCTTTGCCAGAGATACCAAGGGATAGATCTGGAGCGATGTCTATACATGTGCACTTTATTTATTGAGTTATTTATATTTTCAAACTTTTTCTTTGGAGATAATTGTGGATTCACACATACATGTGTATTTTTAAAAAATATTATATTTATTTATTTGACAGAGCACAAGCAGGGGAAATGGCAGGCAGAGGGAGAGGGAGAAACAGGCTCCCCGCTGAGCACGAAGCCCAATGCTGGGCTCAATACCAGGACCCTGGGATCATGACCTGAGCCAAAGGCAGACTCTTAACCGACTGAGCCACCCAGGCACCTCCATACATTTGTATTTTTAAATGTGCAACCTGGTTAAGAGTTCTTCCCTATAACCCATCATCCTGTAAAGCAGAAAGACACCATGTCTGGTTAATTCTTGGTGTTCTGGACTAATGAATAGAAGAGGTAAATAACCCATGTTCATTTATATTTACATTCACTACACAATACAAGATTAGTAAATGTTTGATCAACGAATGAATACATTTGACTTGCAAAATAGTTACACAGTGAGACACAGATACACTCATGTCTCTCTTCCCGCTGGACAATGGAAAAGCAGATATAAAACATGAAAAGGAGAGAGGCATAAAGCAGCATAAGCTAGTTTAACAGCACGCCTCCACCCAAGCCAGTTGGCATCTCTGGTTTTGTCTATCTTGCTGTTTCAGCTAATTTACCCAAAGGAACCTTTCTCCATCCTCTACCCTTGGCAGATGGGCAGTTACACACAGCCCATCCTCTGGCTGAGGAACCTTTCACACACCACACAGGAGAAGGCTGGGAGGGTGAGCCTTCCTAGAGAGGCAGGCTGGATTGCCCAAAGGGAGTCAGTGTCAGCAGCGGCTTTGGGAGCAGTGGAGAATATAGAGCGCTTCATTTCCACTTTGATACTTTCAGGTTCAAGGAGAAGATTGTGCAGAGCTCATGGGATTACATAATTGTGTCTATGAGCAGGCATCATCGTGGTTTCATTCGCTCAAATCATCTCTGAAGAATCGGATACTCAGTCACTTTGGTCCAATGCCAGAGAAAGATGCTGATCCCCAGGTATATAAAAATGTCTCTTTGTAATGGAATGCCCCCACCAGATGAGAGAACCTAGGGTTTGGGATTAGACGGGTGCATGGTTGCCATTTGGCAGAGCAAGTGCAGAGAGGAAGATGAGTCCAATTTGATATTGTTTGGCTGAGCAGTGGGCATCATGGGTAAGACCCAAAGGATCCCAAATCAGAATTGAAGTAATAAAGTAAAGTGGTAGGAACTTAGATCCAAAGACAGGTTTTAAGAAAGAAGCCAAGTGACAGATTGGGAACACAGACACCAACAACAGAAGAACCTTCTGTGGGAGTCCAGATTCACACCACGGTAATGTGTGGGAGTGACAAGATTCATGCAAAGGCCAGACTTAAGAGAAGGGTATCCTGGGAGCTAAGACCAAAAGCTTCCACTTCTGGGGAGCTTCATAACCCTCTCCCCCATTGCTGCAGGAGCTTGGATATGGGACCAGCTACCTTACAGGATTCCAACTGCAAGACCACAGAATCTTTTCACACCTGGGTCTCTCCCTACTTAGCCCTGTAGGTCTAGACCCTTGTCATTGTCTTCATCAGGGGTGAGCCGGTCATGAGCAAATAGACACAATCTTTAAATTTACCCTTGGCTGAATTACACTAGAAAGCAGTTCATTAGGTTCTACTGGATCAGTCTGTTTCCTGGGAGGACAGATCCATTTGAGATATCAAGTTGTAGATCAGAAGCTCTTCAGGGAAGTAGAGATAGTTAAGTTTCACAAAACTTTGCTTGCTTGGTATAAATCAGACAATATTCTCTCTAGAACAAGGCTGGAGATAACCTAGTCAAATATTTGCCCATGATCACCTTTCCTACATTCTGAGCTGGCTCCTCTACATCAGCACTCCCTGATTTCCTTGATTCTTTACTTAAGACTCATTCCCGACTCTTTTACAATAGTAACATAGAATATGTATGTTCTGATTTCCCTGCCAAGAGACTGATCCTTACCATTCTAGCTGTGTGAACTTGGGTAAGTCCCTTCCCTTTTCTCAACCTTTCTCCCAGCTCTAAAATGAGGGAGGTAGATGAAGAAATCTCTAAAGTCCCCTCTTCCTCTTGCATCTGGGCTATAAGACACCAATCTGTTCCCCAATGAGCTGAAACATCTCACTTTCTCCAGACCACAAAGGTGGCTCTTTTCCCCCATGCAAAGGCATCATGAATGTTGAAGGGAGAAAGGCCAGTCAGTACTTCCCAGTGACCTAGCTCCTGGCTCTGGGCCACTGTGACTCAGGACTACATCAGAGCTCTGAGCAAGCTCACGATCAAGTGTAATGTTCCCCTTCACCTTCTGGAAAGCATTCTCCCTCAGTCAGGCAGAAGGTAGCAATCAGCAATGATACAGCATCTTCCACAAGAGAAAACACAGATGCCACGGAGTGATTCATAAGGGCTCGATGACATAGAAAGCTGAAATCTTGGGTTCATTTCCTTTCTTATTAGAACTGTTATCATGTTGCTTTGGCAGCAGCAGCAAAAATAATAATAATAATAATAATAACAACAACAACAACAACAACAGCCAGTTTGATCCAGTCAGTGCTGCAGCCCCAGTGGTCCCATTAATAAAAATGTTCTGAGCCTCAGGAGATTTCTCAGAAAGAACCACAAGTATTAACATCAGCTTAAATATCTTTGTTAATAGCCCTGGGAAAAGAAGTTTAGAATATGTTAATTTCACATTCAGAACTAATAATAGGAGGGAGAGCCTGTTACAGATCACAGTGAGGGACAAAAAAGAATTCAAATGAAGCTACAGGCACAGAGAAGCCAAGAAAGAGCAAGGTTTGGGGGAGAATTAGGTGAACCAATTTGGAGGCAAATAGTCCCACATGTAGGTGGTCTGACCAAAATGAAATTCTCTATAGTCTAAACTTCTGAGAGTTGTGAGCTGAGAGCCCATTTCAGACTTTGTAGGAAATAAGTCGGTAGTGACTATATCATGTGCCGGTGAAGCTGCTGACAAGCAGAATTGGTGAAGAATTCGTGTGGAATGGGAAAGCTCTTTATTAAAAAGAAACCTGGGGACAGAATACATTTCTAATGTGAAGGTGTTTTCAAATTGGACTTTTTGCAAAGTGGGATTGTTGTACTTTTGGGCTATGGATCATAAGCTTTGGTTTCAGAGGAGGAGAAGCTAACTGTGGCCTTCTAGAGTGACACGGTGTGTGTACTATATTGCCTTCGGCCAGAAGCAAGAAAATAAAGGGAGTTAAGAGACATGCCAAGCACAAGGGATCATGGGAATTGAAGGCTCACATGTGGTGTGTGTCAGTCCAAAGAATCTAAATGGAATCTTCAAAGTAGAACAAATGGAGTAGTGAACATTCTAGCTCACAGAATCACACTGGCTAGGAGGTATAGGGTATCTGTTAGGATATTGATTTGTTTACTTTGACAACTACTAAAAATAACTAGAGGTAGCTTGAGCCAGATAGAGGGCTAGAGCAGCTCTATTCGATGAGATCATTCAGAAATCCAGTCTCGTTCATCACAAAGCTCTACCATCCTTAGAATGTTGCCCTGTCTTCCTGATAGAAGAAGGCTGATCATCACCATGTTCATGCTCTAGCTGAGGGGAAGAGAGAAAGAGTAAGGCAGAGGGCACATGCCCTGTTCCCAGAGCATGACCCAGAAGTTGCACATAGAACTTCCCTTTACATCTCATTAGCCAGAACTTTGTCTCATCGCCTCCCCTAACTGCAATGCAGCCTTTGTTTTCTGCGTGGCTACATGACCAGCTCAGGCAAGGAGGAAGTAGACCTGGGGGGTAAATAGCAGTGTTTACCTTACACAGAAGCAGTTCCACCTGGGATATTTACCTTGTGGCTTGGGAAACCTGCAGACTGATCTCATTTCTGTGGGAATAGGATGAACCCATCGTGTTTTTCTGTTGTAGATTAACCCGAATGGTCCAGCCTGGTGCTGGTGGACCTTAGCAGTTCTTCCATTGGAAAGCCGAGCTCAGCTCCCATTCCTAGCAATGAGGTCCTTAAAGGATAGACTGAACGGTATTCGGCGAGTCCTGGCCTTTATATCCCGAAACCAAAACTAGTGAGAGTGGATTGCTGGAGAGGAGCTCCCATCCTCCCCACCACCCATGGGGGGAGTCATCTTGTAAATATATCTAATTGCAATAACATCTTAACAGAAGGAAGTATCAAATAGGCATTTCCCTGCTGTTGATCACAGAGAGAAATTATGTCGAAAGACCAAAAGCATGGGACCTGTTTGAAACTTTCTGTCTTAAGATGCTTCTTGACATGCTGCACAACTACATGCTCAGCAGAGGTGTTTAAAAGCCCAGAAAAAAAAATTAATTTGATTTCAACATAAACTTCTCTGAAAGTTTAAAGTGGTTTTGCTTTTAATTTTCTTTCTTGCATAGTTAAGTGTGTGATTGAAATGTGAAGAACAGATACTAATAATGTTGCTGTGTTATTTCACTGACTTGAGTTCTCATTCCAAATGGTTCAGGTTTTATACAGTATTGTGTAAAATAATGTTCATCCTTCTTTCTGTTTTAATAATTTATTTTTTGCACTACTGTATCCTTTTTTCTACAAGTATGTAACTATTTAAGTGTTCGTTACTGAAAAGCCAGTTGCTTTATTTATTAACGTGGTTTACCATTTACCAAGGGGGAAGTAACAGTATTAGAAATGTGCCATTTTTGCTTTTATCACATTTTACTATGTTTGATCCCAGTTCTTGAGCCATTTTTCTATCTACCCCATTGGATGCTTAAAGGAAGTTCAGAGTGACATTGAGATCACCAATCTTCACAGGTTCCATTTGACTTTCAGTTTGAATTCAACAATATAAAATACATAAGCGATTTGGTATACGTTATAGAATAAGCCATGGTAAAGTAAAATAAAACATGTTCTATATGTTATACAGAGCAGGGCTGAAGGAATGCTTTTCCTTGAATGAAGAGTTGAATCAGAGGAGCATCATTTAGTATGATCTATTATAGGCATTTATCTCAACAGTCTAATTCTAAAGGTAAATCATTTCCCCTCAGTGCAGTTAGGAGTGGGATTTTGAGGCAGGATGATATTTAACCCTTCAGAGGGAATGGTTTTCACTTTGTCACATCATAGCCTCCATATCCCACCTCTTCTCAGGGCTCTGAGATTCACAACCTGGCTAACATGTGTAGAAACACATGAAAAGGGGCTGTTTGTTACTACAAGTATAAAGAAGCCAGTAGAAAAAGTAAAACCCTTAAAAAAAACAAACTGTTGTTTTGGTTTGTAAATCTCTTTAAAGGAAACAGTGGTTTTTATCTAAGCACTGCCTTTCCTCCTAGCTGCTGTGGGCCAAAGATTTCAATATAGGGGAAGAATAGTGAGTAAGAAGGTAAGAAGGAGCTCCTGTTTAGCCTGCTTTGTGCTGGTGTGATTCCTTTAGTGCCAGGAGAATCTGAGAAATGCCATGAGAATGGGGTATACAGTGATGGAGTAAAGAGATTAGGGCAGGCAAGAAGTGAATCCTACCATTCGCACTGTCTTGCAAATGATCCCCTTACAGATGCTAAACGGATGCAGTGCAGCCCATCCACCTCATTGAGAAGAGGTGAGTGCCTCATGTAACCAATCTGACTTCTTCCGTCCTCACCTCTGGCCAGAAACAGAGAAGGGAGAGTGAGGTGATCCAGGCAACAGAAAAAAGATTCACATAAGCAGAAACCAAATGATCTTTTCTGTACTTCCTAAGTGGATGCTATATGTCAGAGCATTATGTTACCAGGCTTGATGTTTGCAGCCAGACTTAGCTAGTGAAGAATGGAAGTATAGGCATGGTCATTGCCTAAGCAAACTCTACAAGGCTCAGGGAGTGGGAAATTAAAGGCTCCCCCTCCCACTCGGTGCCCAACCACTAATCGTAGCACAGTCCTAGTAAAATATTCTCCTGTTATCTAGTGTAAATGCAGCAAAGAAAATGTCATAAGCATCTCCCCTTGGTAGATGTTTTTGTTTTGTGATTTAACTTGTTTTTGAGCCCACAGGTTCCTCATATAGCAAATGGTAGTAATTATCACATATAGGGTTGTTATGAACGTTATATAAGGTAGTATATGTAAATCACTTAGCAGAGTGCCTAGCACCTATGAGACATTAAAAACATAATAGCCATGATTAGGTTATTCATGGTCATAGAATATCATCAAGGGCCCACATTTGCATAAAACACTGGCTTTATACACAGTACCCATATCTACCCCCTTTAAATGTGGTTGGAGGGATCCACACCACTGATTCTGAGACCATAACTTGATGCTTTACAGTTAATTCCTTTTAGAGCCAGGTCTGCTTGGGAAAATGAAAAGACTAGAAAACAAATGAGGTTAGAGACAAAGGAGACTTCTAGGCCAGTACATTTTCCCTATTTCAGTAGGACTAAAAAGTAGTGCTCTTTGGAGGTCTAGAATTTCTGATATAGTGGAAACCTGAAGTTCTACCTCCGTTAGAATAACCAATTCATCGCTTCTTTTTTTAAGATTTTATTTATTTATGAGACACACAGAGAGAGAAAGAGAGAGAGAGAGAGAGGGAGAGAGGGAGGGAGAAGCAGGCTCCATTCAGGGAGCCCAACGACGTGGGACTCTATCCCGGATCTCCAGGATCACGCCCTGGGCTGAAGGCGGCGCTAAACCACTGAGCCACCCCGGCTGCCCATTTTGCTGCCAAGTTCTGGTATAAAGAGTGTACAGAGAAAAAACATAAGCCTAAGTCTAGGCCAGAAGTACAAGACTTCCCCTTTGGTAGATAGTGCCGTTTATTTGGTTAATTTTCTTATCATAACCTAGATTATTTTCTCTGTGTTTGTGTGTGTGTGTGTGTGTGTATATATATATATATATGTGTGTGTGTGTGTATACATACGTATATATATGGTACCAAGCAGATATTATGCCTTTCTGCTTTGTACTGTACCACTGCTGCTAGCTAATAACCAGCAAAATGTAGAAAATGAACAATGATAAACTAATTCTCTGTAGACATCCTGGAGAAAAGAGTGCCTGCCCCTGACTTAATGGAGCAGAGAACTGACTATGTTGAGAATTTGCCTTTTCCGAAGGCTGACTGCTTCTAGCCCCATGGCATTTCCAGCTCTGCCTGTGGGGCTGGCCTGGCTCAGATAATCCCCTGTGACTGGCCATTGGAGCAGTGGAGCTCCTGAGGCTGGTTCACAGCACCCAGAGGTCTCTTACTGTCAACAGATTGCATGCTGTTGATAGACCAAAATCCATCGGGGATTGTGTTCCCCCCTGCTAACTCCTTTTCCAAATTGGGAGCTTCATTTAAGGACTCATTCCTTGAGTTCCCAACATAATTGACTTTGCATCCATTTCTGTTTACCAAGGCAAAATCATATCAGAAGTGTATAATGTAGATACAAATGGAAGGCAGCCCAAATAATGGAAAAGGACACATTTTTTCAGCCCATCTGGGGCTTGAGAAATGAGGCTTTGATTTATGATTGAAAGCAGTTCTGAAAAGCAGCCAGCTGCATGGGTTTCAGTTTGTGGCCCTTCCTGAGTGCAGAGAGAAAAAAGGAAAAGGAGTCACATAAAGTGTACACATTCAGTTCCTCTTAGAACGATAGCTCCCACTGTTCAACTGTTTAAGATTCTGGATAGTGCACATCCAGAGGTGAAATAAAGACATTTTCACTTATAAATGCGCTAAGTTAACCTTGAGAGAGAAGTGCCTGTAATCTCTGTTTTTGGTGTCATTTGAAAGCTTTTGCTTCATGACTCTATAGCCGTTTAAAAATTTGTTGCAGCAAATGTGATTAACAGAAGTTTACAAAGCACCACTGTAGCTTATGCGTCATGTTCAAAATTGCCTAACATTTATCTATTGTCAAAGCAACAATAAACAACAAAATAAAAGGAGAGCAAATAGGTCAATGTGGCATCATAGGCTTATCTTAGATAAACTAGTTCCATCATTTCATGTAGCCCTCAGTCATGCCAGGATTAAAATATCAAGCAAACCACTCAAACAGTCACAAATATGTCTGTGTGTTTGTTAGTCTAGTTGTTTGTTCAGCAGCCATTTTATTTTCGCACTGTAATAAACTGAAAGGGGAATTAAGATAATGCTTCCCCCCCATTGCTATTCAACTACCTCTATATGCTTGGTTTCTCTTTAGGGATTTCTTTCCTCCGGATCTGTACAAAAATGCAGTTTCAGCTTATCTATGTTGTAACAACAATGTGATTGATACAGACAGTTGCTGTGAAAGCTGTTCATTCATTAGAAATGTTTACTGTTGTTTCACTTTGTATCTAACGAAACTGTACCCGTAACCTTAGGTCAAGAATGACCCAAAATAAGTTATCATTTTGTTGGAAGCAGAATAAAAAGGAAAGCTATCAGACCATCTATTTTGTTCTTGTTCCTGTTTGCTTATAATACATTTGACCAGATCTTTCAAGAAAGTAGACTTGCCCTCAGAGAGTAAGCTCTCATGTATTTGAGAGTGAGGCTGCCGTGAGTTAGTTAATGTGACTGATATGTTAGAAAATCTGGCCATAAACTGTTTTTTAAAAATGCACCAGAAAATCCTGTTAAAGACTTATGTTGTAAACATTTTTGCCAACAATCCACCCTGGGTTTGTTTGTAAATCTGTTCGTATGTTGAGTTTGCTTAAAGCAGAATACACTACCTACTCTGTTTTCTCTGCCATTATAAAATGTTTGTGAAAAACAAGTTACGTGTTTTTATTTCCATTAAACCAAGTCTCCACGATAGGCTAAAGCTAAGGCCCAAAGCGCAAACCTTTTGACAAGAAAATTGGTCAAACTGCCTGGGATAGTGAGCGATATTGACCGAGCTGAGTCCAGCAAGAGAGATTCAGCAACCTCTCCTTTTCGGTACCAGTTTTAGTCTCCTGCCATCAGTGACTTTGCACAAGTTCTGTTTTGCCCCTGGGAAACAAAGTACAAGTGGAGCTGGGACAATTAGAATGATAGCAAATCCCACTTGGCTTGACCTTTGTGTGACAAGGTCTTTTGGGTAATTGAGAAAAAGGAGAACTCCTGACCACGTAGATCCCAGTAGATCCAGGAGGAGACACTTGGCTCTTTTGGAGTTGTGTGCCCAGTCTGCCACTCTCTGGCGGTCAGGAGATAGAGCGCACCCTGGCCAAAGGCACGGTCTTCCCTCTCAGGCAGTCCTGCCCAGAATGCCTGCACAACCCTCTCTGGAGAACTGCATTGGGTCATCTAAAAAGAAGGTCTCATTTGCAGTTGTCTTCCTGGCCTTGAGCAAAGCCAAAACCAACACTTTCTGCTGCTTTTCTGGGATCCACCCTGGCACAGCTCCTATGAGTTCTCTGGGGCCAAAGATGCCACCCTGGAGGAACGCCCAGTTTCAAAATGAGATCAGAGCAAGAAAAGGAAAGAACAAATGCCCTAGACCCACAGGCTACCAGATACTTCAACTTTTCCTTCCTCTCTCTGATGATTTCATCACTCCCAGGAGGGGCTGAGGTGGGATGGGGAGGGACCGGTGTCAGTACTCCCCATATTGGCTTCTTCCAAGTAATGCAGGAATTTCCCAACTGTATTTGTCCACGTTCAGCCCAATGTAAAGGCATGCCCTGGTCAAGGAAGGAGGGTACAGGCCCCAAGGAACCCTGCCTCTGGATCTCTGAGCCCCCCTTTCCCCCCACTTTCTGGTTTTCTGTGATTGACTTTCCCATTCCAACCTATACTTGGATTGACCAGCCATCCATGTTTACTGCCCACCTTTATACACATGTATTAGCAAATATAATTATTACCTTTAAAAGCCCTGAAAAACCCTTCTCTTCCATCTACTGAAGTGCTGGCTCCAAACCCCACTGCAGAGTGCTGCCTAGCTTCCAGTGAGTTCATATTAACTATTTCTGGATGCCACAAAGTGCAACAAATTAAGTCCTGAAATAACCCACTCACGCGAAGTCCAGTTTTGCTCTCAAAATCTTGTTTCTCTTCCATTTTAGAGGTACATTGAAGGAATATTCAGCAGAGTCATGGGGGCAAGGGAGATCACTGCCCCTTTGGCCCTCAGGCTACCTATTGCCACTCCCAGCATACAGCTACATTCTCAGGGCCACATGCTCCTCCTATAAGCCCTACAAGGACCAGCCATGACGGGGGAACATTGTGCCCACAAGTGGCATCAAGCCCTCTGTTTAGGCCCTCTACAGGGATGAGTTCACTTGGAAGTGGCTAACTGTGATGACTGAAGTTGCTACATTTCACTTCCTGGGCAGAGCTTCATGCGTTCTCTTCTCATAGTCACTGGGTTTGGTCCTCCATCCTGATCAGGGAGGCTGTTTATGCCCAAACCCAAACAGCGGTCTTCTATTCAGCAAGCAGGAGTCATGTTCTTACACCCCGAGGCATCCACAGGCCCAGCTAATATCCATTAAATGTTCACTGCATGCCAG
This sequence comes from Canis aureus, assembly GCF_053574225.1. NCBI lineage: Eukaryota > Metazoa > Chordata > Mammalia > Carnivora > Canidae > Canis > Canis aureus. Next base: position 32,825,440 of record NC_135649.1, on the reverse strand, counting down.
GCTCTTTACTAGGGTGTTTTGTTTTGCTTTTTAAGCATTTAGCTTCTCATTCGAGCCTCACTATAATCTACAGAGTAGATCTCTATTCCCATATTCTGGGTAAATAAACTGCTGCACAGGGTTGGTTATGTGACTTGCCTATGGTCCTCCCAGTGAAAATCCGGGCAGTCTGATTCCAGAGGCCACACCTTTAAATGCTACTATGAGTCACCCATGATGCAGTGGCGTGGACCCAGGACAGCGGCTCAGCTCGTGGATACCCTGCGGGGGAACTTCCAATAATAATGACAGCAAAACAGCAGCACTAGCAGCCCCCATTTATTGGGGGTGCACTACAGGCTGGGGCACTGTGCTCATCACAGTCTGGGTTAGTCCTGAGGCAGGTGCTATTGCTACCCACTGTTGACTGAGGACACTGTGGGGTCAGACAGCCTGGATTCCAGGCCTGGCCTCCCTCCTTCCTTGCTTTGTGGCCTTCCATGAGTTGCTTTCCCTTTGTGAGCCCCAGGGAGGAGAGTGGCAGGCCTTAATTCCTGTGTTCTAGTGTATTCTTTCTAATTCTAAACCCCCAGAGACTTACCCCTCTTCCATCTTTGGAGCCCTCCTCCTAAGTGACTACAAACTCAGGGGCGCCTGGCTGTCAACACGGCTTGCCCAGCTAGCTCCTCTCCCCTACCCACTTCTGTGGCTACCTGACTCTTCTCCCGTCAGCGAAATACGAGTGTAGATTTGGAGATCCAAAAGGTAAAACAAGGGAGAAAATCCAGATGCTGCAACCACATGGTTCTAAAGTCATACATCCCAGAGCCGGAGGAGGCCTGAAGAAATCATCAAGCCCAGTTTCCTGCTTCTGGCTGGTATTGTTCTCCATGAGGTCATGGCCAACTTAGAACCTCATATTTGATGCACACTCTACACATCAGGGGGGCTCCCAGCTGCCCCTCTTCACCTGGTGAATGTTCTGATGGGGGCGGGTATCTTGGAGATGGAGCTTTCATTGGGAAGAACAAAGAATTTTTTTAAAGCAGCTACAGCCTAGTTGGTAAGGCCCCTTTGGGGATGATTCTTTCTCGGTGTTTCCCCCTGCCCCCATTCACCCGCTGCCTCGCCTTTTTCTCTTCAGATGGCTTCTCCATTCAAGGAGCTTGTATTTCTCCCAACCTGCTATTTGGGAGCAACAAACTCTAGAGTCAGGCTATTTAGGTTAGACTCTTGCCCCCTGCCACTTAATACATATGTGATCTTAGCGGGTGATGAATGGGTTCCTCTCCTCATTTACATTTTTGTCCAAACATGGCCTTCTGGGGCAGGCTATTAACACATACTCAGCTGATTCCCCCGAAGGGGAGGGTTTTGTTGACCATCAGCAATACAGGGTTGTAAGTCCACAGACAAGGAACTTTTACGGTTGGTTAAAGGTGCTTTGAATTTTCCTGGGAGCAGGTTGTAACATCTTACTGGTTGCCTTACTAATTAATGAGTTAAATAAAATCTTGAACATGTTTAACATTAAAAAATAAATGAAGTGGGAAAGGAACCTTCTGGCACTCACATCTATCTCAAAGTTCAGATGTGGGGGTGTTCACCACAGGCATTTCCACCTATAGGAACTGCCAGGAAAATAGAGGCTCAGCTATAGTGGCAATTTCTAGTTCAGGCTCTATACAGACATTAAAACCTCTAGCTCATTCACTTCTTTTTTTTTAAAGATTTTTTTTATTTATTCATGAGAGACACACGGAGAGAGGCAGAGACATAGGCAGAGGGAGAAGCAGGCTCCCTGCAGGGAGCCTGATGCAGGACTCCATCCCAGGATCCCGGGAGCACTACTTGAGCCAGAGGCAGACACTAGCGCCGAGCCACCCAGATGCCCCCAGCTCATTCACTTCTTAATGGAACAAATGTTTGCAGGACACATATGCTAGGCATTGGGGTACAGAGAGGACCACAACACTCTGCGCCCTTGAGCGGCTCGCAACCTAGGGAGGAAAACACAGAGCGTCACACAGAGCATAGTGGTGCCTCAGAGGAAAGGCACCTCATCTTGCTTGGGGAGGGCTTCAGGGAAGGCTTCCTGGAGGAGGTGATGCAGGAGCTGAATCATGAAGGATAAGTTTTCCAGATGAAAGAATGGAAAAGGGTTGAGGAACATTCCAGGCAGAAGATACATGTGAAAGGATCTGGCGGTCTATAGAAAGAGGACTTGCCAGCCGTCCAGAATATGGTGAGCAATTCAGCCTCTCAGAGCACAGGGCTGACGGCAGAGCGGGAAAGCAGGGCCCGATCTCGGACACTTTCTTTTTGCCCTGACTTGAAACCACCAGCTGGCCTCGGGAGACCTGGGTGGCACACCCGGCACGGCGGAGGGGCCTCGTGAACGAGAGCCCTGCTTGCTGACCAGGTCAGGGTTTGTTGTGTAACCGCCACGGGTGACCTCTTGGCACCGTCTGACTTCTGGCGCTGAGCCCAGCAGCCCCCTCAGGGTTGGGAGGGGAGGAAGACAACGAGGGTTTGTGGGAATGAGAGCCAATCGTTAAGGTTTCAGAAATCTTACAAGCCAGTTGTTGCGGCCTTTACTTTAAAGATAAATTGCATACACTTACAATGAAATAGATTACTTCAAAAACAAATATACACACAATTAAATAGATTACATTAGAAACAAAGTATATACTCAAAGCTCATCACATCCTAATGATTGTACCACTTTTTACTCTTATACTAAGCTCTTATTTAGGTCCTACTGTGCCCTTAGGGTGGAAATGCTACATAATAGCTTGCCACTGAGCATCTCTTTCCAAGTCCCTGTTCAGTAACAAGTCAGGTCCCTGGCTGAAATTAGCCAGGGTGGGGGTATTTACACCACACTAGAAACTAGGCTCCCCTCCCTGAGAGCAATTTGCTGCATTTTTACCAGCACACCCTTGGCTCTGGGTCCTTTTCTTTCTCCCTCTCTGTACTTACCTCCAAGGCCAATCGCTGTTTTCAGGAAAAAGAGCAATCCTGAAAACTAATTTATGTGGATATGCGAAGTGCCAGGAGTCTAGATTTCTGGCTTGGGCTCTTAGGTAATTTGTTCTTCAGCAGAGATCTTCTGGAGTGGCCATGATGGTATGATCAAGAGATATTTTTAGACCTGCCTTTCCAGAGGCGGTCGAAATGTAGACGATAGGAGTACCTGGGGGGCTCAGTTGATGAAGCATCTGCCTTCTGCTCAGGTCATGCTCTCAGGGTCCTGAGATCTGAGCCCTGCAAGGTGGTCCCTGCTCAGCGGGGAGTCTGCTTCTCCCTCTCCCTCTGCCCCTCCTTGCTGCTTGTGCTCTTTTTCTCTCAAAAAAAAAAAAAAGTAAAATCTTTTTTTTTTCAAAGAAAGAAACGTACATGATAGACTACAATCTCCTACGCTTCTGCTTAAGATCATCGGTCAGCACCCACCCCTTTGAACCACAGGCTGCAATCATTCCCCCTGCTTAGGATTTCAGTGGAATTAAGCCACTGAATCCCATCCATTCCCACTGAGGTCGTGACAAAAATGGATGTACATTTTGTTCCCAGCCCAGGTACTCCCAACTTAGGGAGCTTTCCTTCCACCACCACTACACAAGGATTAAAAATAATAATCATAATCATAGCTGGCAGCAGCTAATAGATATTGAGTGCTTACAATGTGCCTTAACACTCAACAACAGGTCTATAAGGCAAATACTATTAATTACCATCCTCATCTTATAGACGAGCAAACCGAGGCTCAGAGAGATTGAGGAACTTGCAGGGAGGCACACAGCAATCAAGCGGTGGAGGGAGATGTAAACGAGGCAGTCAGCCTGTTTCCAGAGCTCTCCCATCTCACCACGGCAGGGAGCTTTCTCCCATCAGGGCTGCCCTGGTGGCCCTCCCCATGGCTCGGCCTGGGCTCAGCCCTTGCTCTCTCTGACCAGCCTTTTCCTCCTGCCTGGTCGTTGCAGGTTGGCACACACAGGGGCACTAGCCGAATGGCTGAACTTGAGTGTTAACGTGAGAAAATCACAGAAGCTGAGAAAGTCCCCGATCCTTGCCATCGTATGATCCTTCCAAAGAATAAAAAAACAAACAAGCAAGCAGATCCAAACTCAGGGTTTATATAAAAATTAATTTGTACTAAGCTATATGCAGTATGCTCTGGAAATGGAACGTGAATTTTAAGTCAAATGGTGAATATTGGCTTTGTCCAGTCCTGTGGGTGAAGCTTGGTGAATGTATGAAAAACAGTGTCCGTGAATGCAAGGCCTCGATCAAATGCTGCCCATCCATGTTGTGTTCTGACATGTGGCTTTTGGTAGCAGACGGTTCCTCACATTTACCATCAGGGCTACTGGGTTTCATGGCCCTGGCTCTCCCCGTAGCTTCTGGAGAAGCAGCAAAAGCTTGAAAGACCTTCCAGGCCAAGACCATCTTGTCCTGACGCTTTGGTCGTCTGAGCAGATGGTTGAGCTTTATTCCATCGTTCTTTATATTGCTGTACCTCAGTGGTTGTCATCATGATTGTGTCACACACAAATGCAGAACATTACATATCTGCTCTTTAGAAAAAGACACGCCCACGTGAACACATGCACACAGACGCACTATTTTAAATATACCCTGTGTAGAGTTTACAAACCTCTGAATCCATGAAGTCCATTCGTGTATTTTCTGTAAATGAACTTGCTACACACTTAAGTCCACAATCTTGAACAGGAAGCTGTAAGCCAGAAGTGTTTTGAAGCCACCAAGGTTAACATGAGAGCCCATCACAGTCCAGGGACTTGGTAGTGGTTCAGCACATCAGGATGATATGCTGAATTTGGACTTGACCCAAACTCCCAACTTTTCCAGTTTGAGAAGTTCAAGGACAGCCCCCCACACCTCCCTCTGACTCAGTCTCCCTGACATGCTGGCTGCTGGGCTACAGCCTAGAATTGTTTAGCTGTAGACAAGCAAATACAAATACTCACCAAGTCTCTCTGGGGCCATTCTGTGTAAAGAGAAAATGTATATAAGTTTTTCTGCCTTTGAGAATCAGCTAAAAGCCATATACATAGGTACGTATATCTGGGGGCTCTCAGCCCCCTGACATGTATCCATCACCCATCGTTCCCTATTTGCTTCCTGGCTTCTGATGTGGACCCTTCTTGGAAATAGTCCTCTGACTCTAGGGTTGTTTTTTTTTTTTATGATACTCACACACACACACACACACACACACACACAGAAAGAGAGAGAGAGGCAGAGACACAGGCAGAGGGAGAAGCAGGCTCCATGCACTGGGAGCCCGACGTGGGATTCGATCCCGGGTCTCCAGGATCGCGCCCTGGGCCAAAGGCAGGCGCCAAACCGCTGCGCCACCCAGGGATCCCGACTACAGCCACGTGGACATTGACTTCCTGTCTTACTCATCTGGTTGTCTCTGTCCTTGTCTCGCCACACTTGAGCCCTGCTGTCCTGGATCCATTGTCATATTTCCTGTTTCCCTCCCCTGATCCTTTAAGTGCTTATGTTCTTGAGGCCGGCATGACACTGTTCTGTCCTCTCTTCCCCCAGTAGCCTCTGAACACTGCATGGCTCTCCCAGCCCAGGGTCTCCCACAAAAGGGCTGCACCTTATTCTTCTGAAGAGGTCCATTATGGCTTTCTAACACAGATTTGCATTGAGATGATGATTCCCATGGATTTCAGCTTTGCCAAAACAAAACAAAATCCACGAAGGAGATTACACTTAACGTGATGAGCATTGCAAGATGTGTGAAATTATTAAATCACTATATTGTACACCAAAAATTAATATAACATTGTTTGCCAACTATAATACTTCAAGAATAAAAAAAACTTTTTTTAACCCCACAACTCAGGAAGCCACAGTGACACATTTTTTTAAGTCTAATCTGACTATCCTCTCTTCCTTTGGCTTCTACCATTCAAATCTCCCCCATTGCCAGGAGTAGCAATGCACCTCTCCCGACCTCTCCCACCCCTGAGCTGGGCAGCTAAAGACTAGAACATTGTTTCTACTTGGCTAAAGGAAAGACATCATCAGATTGAACCCATAGGCATATATGTGGGGGCTCATAAACAAAGTGACCTCATTTCATTCTCTTCAAACAGCATTTTAGCTAGATCAATTCTACTAACAGCCATGAACGCGGGGTGGGGGGGAGAGAAGGACTATCAGTTTACAAAACAGGATTATGGAAATCTGCAAAATGGGAGCTAGATAACTGTTGGGTGAACATTCCTCATTGACCTAAAAGTACATTGCGGGAAGAAAATAGTGCATTTCTGATAATGAATAAATGGCATCTCTCCCTAGCCTTTTAAAATTAACAGTGATGCATATACACTGTAATTTTTTTAAAGATTTTGTTTATTTATTCATGAGAGTCGTACAGAGAGAGGCAGAGACACAGGCAGAGAGAGAAGCAGGTTCCCCTCGGGGATCCCGATGTGGGACTCGATCCCAGGACCCCGGGGTCACGCCCTGAGCCGAAGGCAGACGCTCAAACGCTGAGCCACCCAGGCGTCCCATACTGTGATCTTTTCAAGGCAGTGGAACTGCATTCTGAATCATTGTCTCCAGAACTTATCTTGAGGAACATGATAGTCAAATGTTCCTAAGTATCTCCACTCATCTGGTCCTTGGGACATGAGTTGATACTTGTACAGGAACAATGTGCCACTAACTGTGCCAGTTTGGAGTCTCAATAGTTCATCTAGAAAAATATCGGAGCAGGAGGTTTAAGAACTCCAGGTGTTTTATTTTGGGAAAGTGCAGCCACGAAGCAGGCTGGGACTTCGATAGAGACCTGGTAGAGAAGAGAAAGCAGCATTAGGTAAGATGGAAGGTGGAGAGATTGCCTGGTTTGCCCTTGGGAGGGGGAGAGGGAGTGGAGTAGCGAGCTGTCCCAAACCAGTGGTGGCCACGACAGAGTGGCAAACTTGGGGAAATAGACATTTGTCCCTGTTGTGGGCTGATTTGTGTGCCCCCCCCACACACACACAAAATTCACATGCACAAACCCTAAGTCCCCAGAACCTCAGAATGTGACTGTATTTGGAGATACAGCATTTAGAGAGGTAATTAAGGTAAAATGAGGCCATCAGAGTGAGCACTGATCCCATCTGACTGGTGTCCTTATAAGAGGAAGGGCCACATGAGGACACAGAGAGAGGATGGCCATCTGCAAGCCAAGGAGAGAGGCAGGAAGCACCAGGCCTGCCGGCTGGACTTCCAGCCTTTACAGCTGTGGGAAAGTAAATTCCTGTCACGTAAGCCCTCCAGTCTCTTATTTGTCATGGCAGCTCTAGCGAACACACCCGGTCTCTCTTTTTTACTTCCTAGGCTCTAAACCTCCTGCTTATGGGGCTGGGGGAAGCCTCCACTGATGAGCACTGGGGGGCGGGGGGCAAGGCCTCTCTAGCAGCAGCGAAAGGTGCATCAGGATGGAGTTCGTCATCATTCTTGCTTGCACTGACCTGATCTTGGCTCCCTAGCCCCCCCCCCCGCCCCGCCCCGGGACTCTAGGAGCTACTAAACACCTGGAAATAACTACATTTTCTCCCTAAATCCATTAGAAATGGTTTCTGCGGCTTCTAATCAAGACCACCAACTTCTATGATTCAGGTCTACAAAGTCTCCTGAGGGTCACTCAGTTACAGATGCTGCTAAGTGTCAGGCAGGTTCAAAGTCTGCTGGGGGTGACGTCAGGCATCTCGGGCATCAGGCAATTTGGGCAGTGCTCCAGCCATCTGAGGTGCCGGCAAGGGGAACACCCGGCTGAGGGATTTTTAATGTGACCTGAGGCTCTGACTCGGACTTCTGATACCTCCAACCTTCCTCAGCTGTGTCTTAGCAATCCCTTGGTCTTCCTCGCTCCATTCCAGCCTGTGGAGTCCGGGCATGACTTGGAAGTTAATCCTTGGGCAGCAGCACGGACAGCTAAGGGGGTGATTCCGGATTTCTTCCTCCTCTGGAGGAACTCAATAGGATTACTCAACTGAAAAGGTGAAAATGCAAAATAAAACAAAAAAACCCAGGGGGTGGTACCTGGGTGGCTCAGTGGTTGAGCATCTGCCTTTGGCTCAGGGCACGGTCCCGGGGTCCTGAGATCGAGTCCTGCACCAGGCTCCCCGCAAGAGGCCTGCTTCTCCCTCTGCCTATGTCTCCGCCTCTCTCTCTGTGTCTCTCATGAATTCAAAAACAAAACAAATAAATAAATAATAAAAAAACAAAACGTGGATGGAACTGGAGGGTATTATGCTGAGTGAAGTAAGTCAGTCGGAGAAGGACAAACATTATATGTTCTCATTCATTTGGGGAATATAAATAATAGTGAAAGGGAAAATAAGGGAAGGGAGAAGAAATGGGTGGGAAATATCAGAAAGGGAGACAGAACGTAAAGACTGCTAACTCTGGGAAACGAACTAGGGGTGGTAGAAGGGGAGGAGGGCGGGGGGTGGGAGTGAATGGGTGACGGGCACTGGGTGTTATTCTGTATGTTAGTAAATTGAACACCAATAAAAAAAAAAATTAAAAAAAAAATAAAATAAAAAAAAAAAAAAAAAAAAAACAAAACAAAACAAAACCAAAAACCCAGGAGACAAATTGAATTTGTCTGAAGTAGAAGGCCTTCGGGCATTCCCTGTATGAAGGAGCATATTATACTTAAAGTTTACCCAATCCCTCCTTGAATAGTTAACTTTTAAAAACAAACAAACAAATAGCTTTTTCCTGGGGGGGAAGAAAAGGTCAGTAGAGCAAAGGTTTCTATAGCAACCTGGCAGCTGTACCTCTTGTAACCTATGAAATCATTACATTATGAGGTGCAAGTAGTCAGAGAAGAGCCTTCTGGGAATGGGCTGACCAGTAGTTAGTTACGTAACTGGAGTGAGCGAAGGTTTCGCCCGGGCCACTCCCCCAGTGGCCGAGGAGGAGGCAGCAGGTGTTTACAAACGCCCGAGGCCGGTCAGGCAGCCCCGGTGTGGGAAGGCTGTGGGGACTGGGAGTGTGGTGGCGGCGGCTAGGTCTTCAGGAGGGGGGTGCCGGAGGACAGAAGAACACGACACAGCAGAAAGCCTAAGACCCGGCTCTGCAAGCCTGGCGCTCCTTGGCGAGGAGACCCCCCACGGTCTGCTGCGCTGGCAAGAGCGGGCAGGCCTCTGTCTGGGAGGCCAGGGCGCAGGCGAGTCCAGGCCACCGGCCGTGAGAGCAGAGCCATGCGTGGGCAAGACACCCAGAAAGCCCAGGAGGTGCCTGCTCGTGGGTATACGCGCGCAAAACCCCCAACCAAGACCAAGCCCACGCTTGGGGGGCCAGCGGGGTTTAATTCCAAGATTAAATGGGCTAATCTGCCCGGGTCGCCACATCCCCTGCCCTCATTCGCATGCCACGACCTCTGACAACCACCATGGCCCTTCCCGTTGTGCCTGCAAGTGTCAGGTGAAAGCCGAGGATTAACACGGAGACTGCGGGAAAGGAGTACCCACCATTCGTTTCTTTCATCTCAGCGACAGCTCTGCAAACGCGACGGAAATAAATTAATCAACCCGTTTTCGTTGGGTGTGGGGGCCTGCGGGGCATTATGTAAGGCGGTTCTTCTATTCTGCACCTGCTGCTAAGAACGGGGTTCGATTTAGGGAAATTTGTTTCCAGTCTGGGTCATACACTAAAGGAGAGAGAGACACCCACCCACACCCTCCTCCGCCTGGGGGGGCGGGCGGGGAGGAAGTCTGTCACCTGATCAACATCAGCCCCCTGCAGAGGGGTCAGAGTCCCTAACCTCGCCAGGCACGCCAGTGCAAAACCACTTCCCGGACCCTAGAAGTGGCTCCTCGGTCAACCTCCTTTGGGTCTCGGAACCCACCTCTCCCCTCTCCATCCCCCCTCCAGGCAGCCAACTTGGGCACCTTATTTGTGGTCCCATTTGATCCCATTTGTCCGAAAGCAGGTAGGAGTAAAGATGGGAAGAAGGCGAGTGTGGAGTGGTGGGAAGAGGTGGCAGCTGGGGTTAACAAGCAGCCCTAGCACACTCAAGCGTTGGCTCTCATGCTAAAGTCCAGGGTCATTTCCAACTTGCTCAGTGACCTTCAGTCTTCCCTGAGTCACCGGGAAGACTCAGCTGCGGCTGAGTCATAGGCAGGAGGCTAGAGACTGTTTGCCTCTCGCATGCCTTCTTCTCTCTCTCCTCCCCTAGTCTCCCTAGCTGCTTGAGGAGGGGGCTGTGTCCTCTCTTCCTTTTATGAATGTCCTAATGGATTGGGAGTCACACAGAGCTGCCATTTATCGTCTATAGATGACTTCCTCCACCCGAGGCTTAATTTCCTTACCGACCATGTGGGGATGAAACAGTACCTCCATATTACAGTGCAGGATTATTGTGAAGTTTAAATGAAATAAGTCACGTAAATGATTTTTTTTTCAGAGTTCCTGTCACAGGGTGAGTACCTGAAGGTTGTGAATCATTAGGAAGTCATGCCCCCCAATTATTTTGGAAAGCTTTTGGCAAATCAGTCTGTGATGAGCTTGGTTAGTGAGAATGTTTTCCTTGGAACCTAATCACCCCAGAGGAGGAGGCAGTGACCCCATCAAATTTCTGCCTCTTAAAACCTAAGGACCAGCCCCAAGCATGTGTTTGGTCACATCAAAGGGCACATACCCCACAGAGCTGTGTGTGAGACCCGGGCTTCTCTCTGTGCCCCCCATCCCTTACCCCTGTGCATGGTAAGAAACAGATCATGCTCTAACTACCTTCTGTTTGTCAGACTTCTGCCAAGGGCAGAGTTGTCCCAGGCTTTTCCACAATTATGCTAATGGAATGGTTTGTCCAACCCATTTAGAAAAGTGCTATTGTTCTTACAGTCAGTAGAAAGTATCCTTTGGCCACCTGGATGCCCCCTGAGCTCCCTGCACCTCTGATGTCCCTTATAGGTGTCTCTTGGTCACTCTCACATACTCAGACAGTGGAACTGACCAGTCCTCAAATTGAAGGCTATTTTGCTAGTTTCTTTCTCTGGGAATAGTGCATTAATCAAGATGTTTTTCACTGCATGTCTTCCTTCCTTCCTCCCTCCCTTCCTTCCTTCCTTCCTTCCTTCCTTCCTTCCTTCCTTCCTTCCTTCTTTCCTTCCTCCCCTCTTTCCTCCTTCCTTTCTTTCTTTCTTTTTTCCTTCCTTCCATCCTTCTTTTTTCCTCCAGAGAAAGAAAAGTCTGCAAGTGAGTTTCCATTAAATGTTACCAGGTCTTTCCCACAACAGGCTCAGAAAGCCAATTTCAGAGCTGGTTGTGCTTTGACTACCCACCCCCCACCCTCGAAACAAAATGACCGATTTGCCATAGCCTTTCTTTTTTTTTTAATTCTTTAAATTTAAACTCAATTTGCCAACATATAGTATAACACCCAGTGTTCATCCCATCAAGTCTCACCACATAACCTTTCAATCCCAGATCATAGTCAGAAGAAATCGCCAGGCTTCCAGGCTCCAAAGGCAGTTTTTTTGTTTTTTGTTTTTTTAAACCCAGGAAGGAAGCTTCAGTATGGTTCACACACAAAAAGCCAAAGGCAAGATCAACGTGGATGTTTTAATTGTCTCTGAATCAGTCATCAAAGAACTACTGTGTGGGCGCCTCTGAAGCACCCCCTTGGGTTCCAAATGCAAAGAGGAGAGGCACATAAATGTCGATGATAAGGCGTGGGCTCAATGGCCTCATGCGGCTCCCTAATGACAATGACGCACTGGTGCGCAGTGCCAACCCTTTTCGCCCCCGGGTTACTGCGGGGCTCCTGCTGTCCCCTACCTGTCACAGTGGACTGGGGGCATGGGCAGAACAGGGCTGCAGTCCTGGCCAGAAGCCTGTACAGGCTTCCTCCGATAACCCCATGGACATGTTTTTAAATTGAAGCATATATAATTAATATGCAATGTTGTATTAGTGTCAGGTGTGCGACATCGTGATTCAATAATTCTACACATTACTCAGTGCTCACCGTCGAAAGGGGAGGCATGATCTGTCACCATACAAAATTATGACAGGATTATTGACTATGTTCCCTGTGCTATACTTTTCATCCCCATGACTGATTTATAACTGGAAGTTTGCTCCTTTCCTCTGTAACGGCATTTGTTTTACCTTAAATGATAATAGCTAATTTACCGACCCTTCTCCCTGTGCACCAGAAATTGTGCTAAACATTTAAGTGCATGATCATATGGCATTCACAGAACAACACTAAGAGGAGGAGACTTATATTTTCCCTGTTTATAGGCGGAGAGATAGAGGCTTAGGGGGGTCAAGTGAGCCAAGGTTATACATCACACCATACCACTCTCTTAATATTTAATTTACTAAGCTAATCAAGCCAATCCAAGAGGAAGACTACCCAGACCAAAGGGAATGTTCACACTGGCTGGTGTCTCTAAGGCAGCACGATAGAATTACATGTGCATTATTTATTTTAGTCCTGAGAAGATAATTTCCTGCATTAAAACTTGTAACTCTATTTCTGGGAGCTTCTAGCCCCCTTCTGAATGCTCTCAATGACACTCACCACTATATCACATTTAGGAATGGTAACATGATGAGACAGAGCAAAGCAGATCACCCTCCCTAATGGTGGGCCTCATCCAATCGGTTGAAGGCCTGCACAGACCACAAAGGCTGACCTTCCCCTAAGTAAACGAGAATTCCACCTGTCTGACTGTGAGCTAGGTCATCAGTTTTCTCCTGTCTTTGGACTCCACTGAGACATCAGCTCTTCCTGGATCTCAAGGCTGCTGGCTTTCAGAAGGGGAGTATAACATTGGCGCTCCTGGGGCTTCACCTTGCCCACTCACTCTGCAGATCTGGGAACTTGTCAATCTCCATAATCATGTGAGACAGTTCATTATAATAGATCTATCATCTCTCTCTTTCTCTCTCTTTCTCTCTCATTCTCTTTCACTGTAAATATAGAAGATATATACATAGCTCATTGGTCCTGTCTCCCTGGAGAACCCAGACTAATACATTGTGATACTTCGGTTGGGGTCCAAATCAATCAATACTCAGCCCTCCACCCTGCTACCAGCAATATCCATACCTGTGAATACTCCTAAATCTCTCTCAGTCTCTCTCTCACTCACTCCTTAGCTCCCACCTCTTGCTTTTGTTCCAAATTTAGAGTTAACTTGCTCAATATTTATTGAATGCATGTCCTAGGTGCTGTAGATGAAGTGCTGAATAAGAAAAAAAACCAGGTCCCTGCTCTCAGAGACCTTCTTTAGAATTAAAGGAGAGGAAGAATATAAACAAAGTAAACACATGAGAAAATATCAAGTAGTGATAAGCTCTATGATGAAAATGTAACCGAACAAAAAAAAGAAAAAAAAAAGGAAAAGAAAATGTAACCGAGCGATGTGATAGTGATGGAATCAAGTCAAGGAGCTAATTTGGTTTGGGAGGTCAGGCCTTCCTGAGGACATGATTTTTAAGGCACTAAGCGAATGGCAATAATGAGCCAACCTTTGATAGCTGTGGAGGGAAAAAGCTTGTTAGGCAGAGAAAAGGGCGAAAGCAAGACTCCATGACTGTAATGTGCATGATGTATTTGAGACACCGAAATCCAGGTAGAGTAATTGGAACATAGTGAGTAAGAAAGGGGATGGTACAACATCAGGGCATAAGGATAGGAAGAGTCCATATTGTATAAAGCATGTAGGATATGATTTAGATCTTCTCCTATGTGCCAGAGGAAGCCATTGCCAAGTTTTTTTAAACGAGCTTTACTCTCAGTGTGGGACTTGAGCAAAGGACCCTGAAAGTTTCATGCTCAACAAACTGAGCCAGCCATGTGCCCCAGTCATTGGCAAGTTTTAAGTAAAGGAATACCATGATCTGATTTATGTTTTTACAAGACTGCTCTGGAGTCTTATGGAGACTCCATATGGAGAATGGAGTATGTGTGTGTGATGAATTAAAGCAGAGAAACCAGCTAGGAGGCCATTGTAGTCACCTGGGAAAGAAAGGATAGTGGCTCGGCTTAATGTGGTGGTGGTATGGAGAATGGAGATAAGTGGATAGATTTGTGATATGCTTTGAAGGTAGAGGAAATAGGACTTGCTGAGAGATTGTAGGTGGAAGTAAAATAATGGAAGGAAACAAAGGTGACCATTAGGTTTTTGGCCTGAGCCAAAACATAGTTGGGACTAAAATAGGAAACACTGATTGGAAGTAGAAGAGAATCAAAAGTACTGTTTGGGGCATACTAAGTTTGAAATGCTGTACAAGTGGAGAGCTAGGTATACAAGCCTGGAGTTCATGGAAAAAAGTGAACTCTGGCAATAAAGTTTTGAGAGTCATCAGCATCAATAGTATTTAAAGCCATGGGACTGGATGAGATTGCTAGAGAGAATTTGTGGAGAACAAGAGTCTCAGGACAGGGCAGTCCAACACTTAGAGATTGAAACAGAGCTGTAGGATCCTGCAAAAGAAACTTAGAAGAAGGGGTTGGTGAATTATGAAAAAAATCAGGAGAGTACTCTCTAAGAGTAAATTAAGAGAGTGTTTCATGAAGGAAAGTGTGGTCAAGCATGTAGAATGTTGCAAAAAGGTCAAGGAAAAGGATAGAAAAATGATCACTAGATTTGGCGATACATCAGATTTCATCTAAAAGGTCTCTGTAGTGTCGGCATGGGTTAAGGGGTTGAGTGGGCAGGAGAGGATGGTAGGATTGGAAACAGGAGTATATACGTTAGAAAATCATTGTTATTGCAAGCACAAGGGAAAGATCATAAGCACTGAGACGGAGGTAGTGGTACTGAGGGTGGACAGGAGGAGATAAACACAGAAAATCTCTTCCACAATAAAACCAAAGTTCTCTTACAAACACTTCTTCCGCTTCACTTCAACTGTTCCTATTTCAAGACCTCATTATCTGTAGAAGCACAGGGCTTGGAAAAAACCTAGAGATAATCCAGACTGAGCTCTGATACAATGCTTCCTGAATTAAATAGTAAGATGTCATGCCCCTCGTCAAAAGCCTTCCATAGCAGGAAAAAGATTAACATACAAAAATCAGTTGTATTTCTCTATACTAGCAATGAACATTCCAAAAATTTAACTAAGAAAACAACTGTATTTATAATCGTACCAAAAATAATATCGGGGCACCTGGGTGGCACCTGGTTAAGCATCCAACTCTTGATTTTGGCTCAGGTCATCTCTGGGTCTGAGGATGGAGTCCTGCTTTGGGCTCCTCGCTTAGTGAGGAGCCTGCTTGAGATTCTCTCCCTCTCTCTCTGCCCCTCCCCCCACTCATACGCAGACAAGCGCGCGCGCGCGCTCTCTCTCTCTCTCTCTCTCAAATAAAAAAATCTTTAAAAAATATAATACTTAGGAGTAAATTAAACCAAGGAGGTATAAGATTTGTACACTGAAAACTACAAAACTTTGTTAAAAGAAATTAAAGAAAACTTAAATAAATGGAAAGCCGCCCTATATTCATGGATTAGAAAACTTAATATTGTTCAATGGCATACTTCCCAAACTGATCTACAGATTCAAGACAATCTCTGTTGAAAGCCTGGCTGAATTTTTTTTCCAGAAATAGACAATTTGATTCTAAAATTCATACAGAAATGCAAGGGACCCTAAACAGCCAAGACAATCTTAAAAAAAAAAAAAGAACAAATTTGGAATATGCTCACTTCCCAGTTTCAAAGCTTACTACCAAAGCTACAGTAATCTAGACAACATGATACTAGCATAAATATAGACATATAGGCCAATGGCATAGAATTGAGTCCAGAAATGAGTTCATGCATCTATGGCCAATTGATTGTTGACAAGGGTACAAAGACAATTCAAGAATATGCTCTTCAACAAATGATGCTGGGACAATTGGATATCCATATGTAAAAGAATGAAATTGTGTTCTTACTTCATATTATATATAAAAATTAGCTCAAAATGGATCCAGGATCTAAATGTAATAGGTAAGACTATAAAGCTCTTAGAAGAAAATAGAGGCATAAATCTTTGTGATCTTGGTTAGGCAATGGTTGATTAGGTATGACACCAAATGCACAAGCAACCAAAGAAAAAATGAGCAATTGGATGTCATCATAACTGAAATATTTCATGCTTCAAAGGATATCTTCAAGGAAATGAAAAGACAACCCATAGAAATCAGAGAAAATATTTGCAAATCATATTTCTGATAAGGTACTTGTGGCCAGAATAGATAAAGAACTCATAGAACTCAGCAATAAAAAGGCAACTTACTCAATTTAATGGGCACAAAAGATTTAAATAGACATTTTTCCAAAGAGAATATACAAAAGGCCAATGAGCACAGAATAAGATGCTCAGTATCATCAGCCATCGGAGAAATGCAAGTCAAAACCACCAGGAGATTCCATTTCACACCCCCAGGATGCCCTGTAAACAAAAATACCAGGTAATTCCAAGTGTCAATGAGGCGGTGGAGAAATTGGAACCCTCCTAGCTTGCTGATGAAAATAGAAAATGGTTCAATTGCTTTGGAAAACATTCTGGCAATCCCCTAAAAGGTTAAACATAGAGTTGCCATATATACCAGCAATTCCACTACTAGGTATATACCCCAAATACTTCCACTCAAAAATGTGTACACAAGTGTTTGTAGAAGCATCATTCATAATAGCCAAGAAGTTAAAATGCCACATATTATGACTCCATTTATATCAGATGTCCAGAATAAGCACAAAATTAGTGAAGTAGTGGTTTCTTAGGGATGGAGGAGGGTCCAGTGAAGAATGATATTGATGGCTAATACTTATGGGTTTCTTTGAAGAGGAATGAAGATGTTAAAATGGATCGTGTTGAAAGATGCATAAGTCTGTGAATATACTACAAAACAGTTGCACACTTACAGTAGGTGAATTGTACGGTATGTGAATTATATATCAAACATGTGTTTGAGGGATGCCTGGGTGGCTCAGTGGTTGAGCATCTGCCTTTGGCTCAGGGTGTGACCCCGGGATCCTGAGATCGAGTCCCTCATTGGGCTCCCCACAGGGAGCGTGCTTCTCCCTCTGCCTATGTCTCTGCCTCTCTCTCTGTGTCTCTCATGGATAAATAAATAAAATCTTTTTGAAAAAAACAAAACATGTGTTTGAGAAAGCCTCCCGTGGCTCCTCCTGCTTGCCTTGTTTCTCACCACTGTTCTACATCTATCCTCACCTCCAGCCACGTGTCAGTAAACCCCAATTACCAACCACACTCTCCTCCCTCCTAGCATTTGTTCCGTCTCAGCTGACTCCTTCCCATTTCTCAGGGTAGAAATCTCATCCAGCCTCATTTCCATTCGCTTCTCAATGGGCAGATACTCTAACCTGTACTGTAGCTATTGGCCATTGTTTTATGTTTTATGCCCATCATTACACTTCAATTCCTTGCGATCATAGTTCACGTCTGCTTTGCCACAGCGTGCAGCACCTGGCTAGGCCACAGTTCAGAGCTGGAATGAATTCACCGTGAACTAACAGGGTCCTCAGACAGGATGTTTCCTCCAGCCCTTTTTATCTTTGAAGTGCTACAATTTGTAGTTACCGTAAACTTTGAAAGTTTAGTTCTTGGGATCCCTGGGTGGCGCAGCGGTTTGGCGCCTGCCTTTGGCCCAGGGCGCTATCCTGGAGACCCGGGATCGAATCCCACATCGGGCTCCCGGTGCATGGAGCCTGCTTCTCCCTCTGCCTGTGTCTCTCCCTCTCTCTCTCTCTCTGCAACTATCATAAATAAATTAAAAAAAAATTAAAAAAAAAAAAAGAAAGTTTAGTTCTTAAGCTCCACCAGTCCTCCAGCCTCGATAGTTGTTTCATGACCATATCTGGATTCCTGCTGAGCTTTTAGCCTTTTGTTAGTCATCTGGTCATGGAACGCTAGGACTTCTAATCTTTCACTACCATTAATTAAACGTGTGTGTGTGTGTGTGTGTGTGTGTAATTTAAAAAATAGAGAAGGATTGAGAAAGAAAGGAAAGGAAGGAGGATGGGAGGGAGGAAGGAAAGAGAGAGTATCAATTGTGTATCAAAGGATACAAAGATGTTGAAGTCATTAAGAGTTAAGACTCATCAGTTCTCTGGTGCCTGGGTGGCTCAGTCAATTAAGCGTTGCCTTCCACTCAAGTCATGATCTCAAGGTCCTGGGGTTGGGCTCCTCCTTGGGCTCCCCGCTCAGCGGGGAGTCTGTTTCTACTTCTCCCTCTGCCCCTCCCCCCACCCCCACTCATGCAAGCTCTCTCTTAAATATATAAATAAATGCACTCCTTTAAAAAAGAGAGAGAGAGAGAGTGGGATGGTTGGGTGGCTCAGTGGTTGAGCGTCTGCCTTTGACTCAGGTCGTGATCTCAGGGTCCTGGGATTGAGTTCTGCATTGGGCTCCCCAAGGGGAGCCTGCTTCTCCCTCTGCCTATGTCTCTGCCTCTCTCTGTGTGTCTCTCATGGATAAATAAATAAATAAAACCTTTTATTTATTTATTTATTTTAATAAAACCTTTTAAAAGAGAGAGAGAGAGAGAGAGAGAGAGAGACTGTAGTCTTCATGGGTGGAAATGAAGGTGGGCATACACAGACAGGATACAACAGACCTAGCAATGCACAGAGGAAGTAACAACCAGCGGTGACCTCCTCAACCTGCCTTGCCCTACAAGTACTGGGACCCTTCAGGCTGCCCCAGTATGCTTTGAGGCCACATCTGCTTTACAGATTGGCTTGCTTAATTTCCAACCACATTGCTTTTCTTTTTGTTCTTGGTTTTGTCTTTTCAACCACACTGCTTTTGAAGTGTCTCATTCTCATCAAGTGTAAGAGTTTTGGTTATTTTTTCCCCTTGACTATGTATTAACTTGCTCTTACACAGATTGATTTTGTATACTGATTTATTTTAGCCTTTCTGTTGTCCCTTTTCTAAAGTTTAAAAGCCAATATGTTGAGAACAAATTCTTAATATAGAAGACATGATCTCTAGTCATCGAATCGAGTTACACTGTTTTTCATGAGTAACATACAGAAATAGAAAATGCCCATTTTATTATCACTGGCTTTATCTGATTATGCTTAAGAATGTTTTCACCAACTGCAGGCGAAAGCTATATTTAAATATAGGCCACAGATGCCCTCAGAAATAAGGGGGACAAAGACACAAATTTGCTAACACAGGAGTTATCCAATGGTTATTTCTATTAAAGGCACATTTACTTACTTTCTTGAACTTACCATAAATAAAAGTTAAGAGAATCCTAAAATAGTTTGAGGTAATCACAACTTTCTTTATATCCCTACAATTCTCTTTTGCTTTACTCGGTACTGACACCGATCTAGGGGCAAAAGAACTCAAATGGGCAAAAACCAACCACTGGACATTCTTGTTCTGATCAATGGAGGGTAGGACACAATGTATACTTTACTTATGCTTGGGGCCTCAAAAAATTTCCCCTAAAAATGTATGAATTGGCTTTCTTGCCTTGGCCTAATACTGATACTCTTCTCTGAAGTCTTCCCTAGACCAGACCTCCTGCTTAAAAATCTCAGCTCCCCTTACCTCTACCTCCTTAGCCTGTGTGTCTTCCTATCACTTATCATTAGCTCATACAGGAGATGATTTTGTTTATTGTCCGCCCACCTCTATTCCAATGTTGGGTTCATCCACGACTGTGTTTCCTCCCAGGCCTTCATTTTGGAAAAGTTTCAGAGTTGAGAAAATATTGCACAGTACAGAGAATTCCAGTCTCCTTGCTCTACTTGGCACCCAGTTTCTCCCACTGCTATCCTTGTACACCAGAAAGATGCATTTGTTGCAATTAGAGAACCAATGTTGACACATTATGATTAACTACAGTTGATGGTTTATTCAGATTTCCTTAGTTTTTACCTACTGTCTTTTCTCTGTTCTAGGATCGCATTAGGATAGCATATCACATGTAGTCATTAGGCCTCCTTGGACTCATCTCGGCTGTGATAGTTTCTCAGACTTCCCTTGGTTTTGAAGATCCTGATAATTTTGAGGTGTACAGTCAGGTATTTTATAGCCTGTTCCTCATTGGGATACATCTGGGTTTTTTTTTTCACACAATGTTATGTCAAATGTATTCAACAAAAAATTAAAAATAATGATAGCTTTATAAGTCTTGATTTCATGGGGACAGTGTAGAGCCTGCATTCATCATTAGTATTAGTAGTATTTGGTGTTATCCTGGCTTTTTATTCTTTGGTATAAATCTTACAATTAGCTTTTGAAAGAAAAATTGTGTTGGAATTGTATTGGATTTACATCTGGTGCTGTCTGGGGTTTTTTTGTTTGTTTGTTTGTTGTTTTGTTTTGTTTTGTTTTTTTAAGTAGGCTCCATGCCCAACATGGAGCCCAACTCAGGGCTTGAACTCAAACCATGAGATTGAGACCTGAGCTAAGATCAAGAGTCAAATGCTTAACCGACTGTTCCACCCAGGTGCCCTTACATGTGATGTTTTTTAACTTGAGTTTTTAAAAAAGTGTGGGAAGAGGAAAACCACAGAGGTCAAGTGCCATTCTCCTCACATCATATCAAGGGTACATGCTATCAATGTACTTATCACCGTTGATGTTGACTTTGGTCACCTGCCTGGAGGTAGTGTTTATCAGCTTTCTTGACTGTAACTTTACCCTTCCCCACCCTCCTTTTCCATACCACACTCTCTAGCACTATGCCCAGCCTGCCCTTAAAGAGTAGGGAGTTATGTTCCATCTCTTTAGGGGCAGAATATCTACATAAATTATTTGGAATTCTTCTACATGGGAGATTTGTCTCTCTCCTCTCACATTTACTTATTTATTCAATCACTTATTTGTATCAGGATGGACCCATAGATATTTACTTTATACTTTAGGTTATAATCCAATACTAGCCTTGCATATTTGTTTTAGCTTTGTTCACTGGAAATTCTTGCAGATTGGCTCCTGTGTCCTTTTGACCTAACCCCATCATTTGGGAAATTTTTTTTAGCACTTCCTTACTTTCTGGCACAACAAGATGTTTCAGGTTCATCTTGTATATTCCCTGCCCTCAACCTAGAATCAGCTATTTCCTCAAGGAGCCTTTTTCCTTTTATTGGAGAATAGCCTTACAAACCAATACCAGGGGATTGGGTGTGCTCACAGCTTCGGGGCTGTTGTTGCTTCTGGATCCTTGCAACGAACAGAGCTAGAAAGCGTATGCATACATACCAACCTATTTATGCACACATATCAGTGATTATTTCTGTATCTATTCATCTGTATTTGTGTTAAGCTGAACATGAGTTCATACTCGTATCTCCAACTCCAGTTCCTTACCACATGGGTCATTCTGGCGTCCTCTCCTTGCTTCTCCTCCCTCCACAACCTCCCACTCCAGGTGGGAACCTGGCTCCCACCATCTGCCATCCATTTACTTATGTGCTTCACATAGGCATGTACAGCCATTTCAGAATTGTACCTGTACCCCCATGAGAAACAACCAGAGTAGAGTGTTCATGCACTCTTTAGCTTTGGTCTTTAGCTTTATATTAACCAGACAATACACCGTTTTTGCAAAATTACTTTGGTCAGCATCATTTTCCCACTCTCCCTTCAGGAAGTTATGTTGTCCATCCGTAATGCAGTGCAATCCATTACTCTCAGTCTGCATTTCACCATTGGATTCTCCAACTTCCTGATTGATTTTTTAAAAAATCTTTTTTCATACATTAGGGTTTTACTCTTTGTGCTACAAAGTTCTAAGGGTTCTGGCAGATGCACAGCATCATGTATCACCACCAGGGTGGCATATTGATTGGTACCATCTGACTAGAAAAATCTCCTGTGCCTCTCCTAATCAAATTCTCCTCCTCTCCAAACTTCTGGCATCATGAATCCACATGAATTTCTTTTAACTCTGTTCTATTACGTTGATTTGTTATTTCTTCCTGCACTAAAATAACATTGTTTTAATTTCTGTAGTTTTTCATATATTTTGGTATCTGGTAGGGGGCCAAGTTTTTCACTGTTGTTCTGTTTTCTACCTCTCTAGTTTTGCCTTTTCTGGAACAGGTATGAATGGAATCATACATTATGTAGCCTGTTGGTCTGACTTCTTTCACTTAGCCAAACACATCTAAGATCCACCCATAATGTTGTATGGATTAGT
The DNA here is from genome assembly GCF_053574225.1 of Canis aureus. NCBI lineage: Eukaryota > Metazoa > Chordata > Mammalia > Carnivora > Canidae > Canis > Canis aureus. Next base: position 32,803,275 of record NC_135649.1, on the reverse strand, counting down.
AATTGATTTGTATCATTGAATGCCATCGTATGGCATTACCACCTTCATTGTATGGAAGTACCACCATCTGTTTATCCCCTCACATATTGAAGGATGCCTTGGTTGCTTCTGATTTTAGCCTCAGCACAACTCTGTATTCGTTCCAATTTGAAACTTAAATTCGGGAACACTTGCTGGGTGTTGCTCTAACCTTCCTGGAAGTTTTTAGTACCAGTAAAGTAACTGGATCTCTATTGCTCAGCGCTTCAGTTTGAAATGAAAGAGTGGTATTAAGGGAGTAGGAACAGATGCACATTACCAGGTGACACCTTTCTCACTTGCACTGTGTCACCCACAGCAGGTCAACAAGGGACAAGTCAATGGGGGAAAACCACATGGCAAACAACTTTAGGCAACTGAAAGGTTGCACAGCCAGAGATAAGTCCTTCAGAACTGGTTTTATGTTAATAACTCATTAACAAGATAAAGATGATAGGATTGAACATTTTACTGAGAACACTTAACGTATTTCAAAAGTTTCTAAAATCATGGCACATAGAACTTCCTTTACGTTATTATACTGAGTGGGCTGCTCCTGTGCAAGTCAGGAATCTAAATTGGAAGTTTCAGAGATAATTGGTGCAGGAGCATGAATTTGAATGTGTTATTGTGGGTCTGTGATTTATTCATAACTAAGGAAATACTATAATCAGTTTTAGAAAAAAAATGTCACCGTGTTACTAATTGAAAAGATGATACGTCCAAATGTTAAAGAATATTTTTAAAAGAAAATATGTTTAATAGCTGTAATCAGAGTTAACTTTCTTTAAGAATGTTAAATTTATCACAGTTCAAATGGAGTATTTTTAATTACAAAGCACAGAAATTCTAAGTCCTATACAGAAATGTTCTTTCCAGTTCACAGTTTCATAATTACCATTAGCTGTATTTCAAATATTTGACATTATTACCTTTTAAAAGATTAAGTAAAAGTTCAGTTTTTTCTACAAGGGGCATTTTAATAGACTTGAAAATGTATTATGTAAGCATGTTCCTTCAATGTCGAGTAGGCACATGAAATAAAACTAAAATACGTCTATGTAGGAACAATTTGTCATTCTAAGTCATTTCATACCCACTTTTGACTTTCTAGTCCATATGTTATTTTGATGCTAGGGATATTGATGGCAGTGACTGTGCTAAACACAAAGCAAAATAACAAGATCAAAAATTTAAAATGTGACTCATATTATACTGAAGATAAATCACGTTAAAATGAAATGAAGTTAAAATGTTAAAGATAGAATCTACATGCATAAAAAGATAAACAGAATTTGACCCTACATTTTAAAATTTTTATTGTTTTGGGGGACTTTTTGATTGTTTTGGGATTTTTTTCCCTCCAAATTTTTATTTAAATTCTAGTTAGTTAACATGTAGTGCAATAGTGATTTCAAGAGTAGAATTTAGTGATTCATCACTTACATATAACACCTAGTGCTCATCACAAAAAGTGCCCTCCTAAATACCCATCCCCCATCTACCTCACTCCATCAGTTTGTTCTATATCATTAACAGTATCTTATGGTTTGTTTTCCTCTCTCTTTTTTTCTCCTTCCTCTATGTTCATCTGTTTTGTTTCCTAAATTCATCATATGACTGAAATCATACAGTCTTTCTCTGACTGACTTATTTCACTTGGCATAATACACTCTAGCTCCATCCATGTCATTGCACATAGCAAGATTTCACTTTTTCTTTTTTTTAATTTTTATTTATTTATGATAGTAACACACACAGAGAGAGAGGCAGAGACATAGGCAGAGGGAGAAGCAGGCTCCATGCACCGGGAGCCCGACGTGGGATTCGATCCCGGGTCTCCAGGATCACGCCCTGGGCCAAAGGCAGGTGCTAAACCACTGCGCCACCCAGGGATCCCGATTTCACTTTTTCAATGGCTGAGTAATATTACATTATATATATATATACACACACACACACCACATCTTTATCCACTCATTAGTCGGTAGACAGTTGGGCCCTTTCCATAGTTTGGCTATTGTTGATAATCGTGCTATAAACATTGGGGTGAATGTACCCCCTTTGAATTTGTATTATTGTATTCTTTGGGTAAATACCGAGTAGTGCAATTGCTGGATCATAGGGTAGTTCTATTTTGGGGGAACCCCCATACTGTTTTCCAGAGTGGCGGCATCAGTTTGCCTTCCCACCAACAGTATAAGAGGGTTGCCCTTTCTCTGCATCCTTGCCAACATCTGTTTTTTCCTGTGGTGTTAATTTTAGCCATTCTGGCAGGTGCGAGATGGTATCTCATTGTAGTTTTGATTTTCGTTTCCCTGATGATGAGTGATGTTGAGCATCTCTGGATCTTTTAGCTACCTGGATGTCTTCTTTGGAAAAATGTCAATTCATATCTTCTGCCCATTTCTTAACTGGATTATTTGTTTTTGTTTTTTGGCTGTTGAGTTTGATAAGTTCTTTATAGACTTTGCATACTAACCCTTTATCTAATATGTTATTTGCAAATACCTTCCCCCATTCCATAGGTTGCCTTTTAGTTTTGTTGACTATTTCCTTTGCTGTGCAGAAGGTTTTTGTCTTGACAAAGGCCCAATAGTTCATTTTTGCTTTTGTTTCCCTTGCCTCTGGCGATGTATCTTGTAATAAGTTGCTGTGGCCAAGGTCAAAGAGATTGCTGCCTGTGTTCTCCTCTAGGATTTTGATGGTTTCCTGTCTCACATTAAGGTCTTTCATCCATTTTGAATTTATTTTTTGTATGGTGTAAGAAAGTGGTCCAGTTTCATTCTTCTGCATGTGGCTGTCCAGTTTTTCCAATGCTATATGTTGAAGAGACTGTCTTTTCTCCATTGGATATACTTTCCTGCTTTGTCAAAGATTAGCTGACCATAGAGTTGAGGGTCCATTTCTGAGTTTATTGGTCTGTTCCGCTGATGTATGTGTCTGTTTTTGTGCCAGTAACATACTGTCTTGATCACAGCTTTGTAATATAGCTTGAAGTCTGGAATTGTGATGCCTCCAGTTTTGCTTTTCTTTTTCAAGATTGCTTTGGCTCTTCAGGGTCTTTTATGGTTCAGTACCAATTTTAATATTGTTTATTCCAGCTCTGTGAAAAATGCTGATGGTATTTAGACAGGGATTGTACTACATGTGTAGATTGCTTTGGGTAGTATAGACATTTTAACAATGTTTGTTCTTCCAATTCATGAGCATGGAATGCTTTTCCATTTCTTCATGTTCTCTTCAATTCAGAAGTGTTCTATAGTTTTCAGAATACAGATCTTTTACCTCTTTAGTTAAGTCTACTCCTAGGTATCTTATGGTTTTCGGTGCAAGTGTAAACGAGATCAATTACTTGATTTCTTTTTTTGCTGCTTCATTTTTGGTGTGTAGAAATGCAACAGATTTCTGTACATTGATGACCCTATATTTTACAACAAAAAATGAAAATCCATAAAATGTGCAAAATATTTTATCTTTTCATTTCAATAAGCATTAGTTTATGCTTACTATGCAATATGCTTTTCCCTGTGTACTATAATGGGTTTTCCTTAAAGATATATTTTTCTGATCTTAAAAGTAATATACATTCATTCTAGAAGATTAAAAAATTAGAAGTTACAAAGAAGAACATTAAAATTACCCAGAATCCGACTACCCAGAAATCACCATTATCTTTTCTAGTCTTTTTTTGCATATATATTTGTAATCATTTAAAAAATAAAATGGGAAGCACGTTGCATCTACAACATAATATAAGTGTCCTATACATACACGAGAAGCAAAACTATAACAGTAGGAATGAATGCACTTTCCAGCAACAAATTTAAAGAGTCAATAACTCTTGATAATTGTGTAGCCAAATAGAAACTGATTTTCACAGTTGGTGGATGTGTTAAACAGTTCAAATATTGTGGGAAAAATTAGACACATATACTGAAAGTGACAAACACACAGCTCCTTTCTTTCTCTCTCATGAGGACTATAGCCCAAGAAAGTAAGATAAAAACATAAATCAAGAATGACATTAGTAGTAAAAAACACAGCAACTAGGTGCATGGATAAAGAAAATGTGGTAACATACAATGGAACACTGCTCAGCCTCAAAAAAAAAAAAGAAGGAAATTCTTCACTATGCAACAATATGGATGAGTTGGAGACATTATGATTATGCTAAGTGACATAAGCGAGCCACAAAGATGAATACCATGAATTCCATTTATATGAGGTATCTAAAATAGTCAAATTTATAGAATCAAAGAGTGGAATGGTAGTTGCCAGGGCCTAGGGGCAGGGGGAAATGAGAAGTCACTAATCACTGGACAGACATTTTCCATTAAGCAAGATGAATAAGCTCTAGATATCAGGTGTACAATATCACACCTATAGTTGATAGTAATGTATTGTACACTTCTCAAAAAGTTGAGAAGGTAGATCTTATGTTGTGTTCTTACCATAATTAAATAAAATTTTAAAAAACACAACTGAAATGAAGTCAACAACCATGCTGGAAATAAAAGTTTTCACTTTTGTTTCACTAAAGATATATCTTTAGTATAACTAAAGAAAATTATATTCTTCTAGTTATAAAGCAAATAAGTTGCAGAGACGAAAAGTACAGCCTAGGGAATTTAGTCATTAATATTGTAATATTCTGGCATGGTGACAGATGGTAACTACATTTATGGTGGTGAGCACTGAGTAGTGTATAAAATTATTTTATTTACTTATTTATTTTTAAAAGATTTTATTTTTAAGTAATCTCTGCACCCAACGTGGGGCTTGAACTCATGACTCCGAGATCGAGAATTGCATGCTCTACCGACTGAACCAGCCAGGTGCTCCAATGTATAGAATTATTGAATCAATACATGGTACACCTGAAACGCATGTGATATCATATGCTAATTATACTTCAATCAAAAAAAAAAGGAAATAACACCTAAAAAAAGAAAACCATTGCAATCAGAAAGACATTTTGAAAATCACACTACATGGAGGTGCCTGGCTGGCTCAGTTGGTTAAGTATCTGCCCCTCAGTTCAGGTCATGATTGAGCCCCTCATGGTCATGGACAGGGTCCCTTCTCATCGGGGAGCTTGCTTCACCCTCTCCCTCTGCCCCTCCCCCCTGCTCGCATGCTCTCTCTCAAATAAATAAATAAATAAAATCTTTAAAAAACAATCACACTACATGGAATCCTGTGTCTATTGAAAAAATGAGACCACAGAGAACTATGGGAACCACAGAGAAGCATGGGAACAAAGTATGTGAAATGTTATAAATAAAAATAAGAGTATGACCACACACTATTAGAATTGCTAAAATAAAATATAGTGGGGTACCTGGGTGGCTCAATGGTTGGATGCCTGCCTTTGGCTCAGGTAGTGATCCCGGGGTCCTGGGATCGAGTCCCACATCAGGCTCCCCACAGGGAACCTGCTTCTCCCCCAGCCTGTGTCTCTGCCTCTCTCTCTCTGTGTCTCTCATGAATAAATAATAAAATCTTTTTAAAAAGTAAAATGAAATGAAATATGGGGACAACATGGGGATCCCTGGGTGGCTCAGTGGTTTAGTGCCTGCTTTCAGCCCAAGGCATGATCCTGGAGTCCCGGGATCGAGTCCCACATCGGGCTTCCTGCTGGAGCCTGCTTCTCCCTCTGCCTGTGTCTCTGCCTCTCTCTCTTTCTGTGTGTGTGTGTGTGTGTGTGTGTGTGGTGAATAAATAAATAAAATCTTAAAAAAAAGAAATATAGTGACAACAAATAGCATCAGTGAGGACAAGTATCAGTCATCTGTGACAGGGGAGCTGGCTGATGTCAGTGATACAGGAACTCCCCCTGGCAGCCCCTTCAAATAGAAAACTGCAGGTCTTTACATGCTTGTGATCCTATGATTTTTTTCCAGGTGTGAGAAAATTGATATTTGATGAAATGTGCAGGTAGCTACTTGGCAACATTTCCCAGGATCCAGGATTGCAGCAAAAAGTGAAACATTCCCAGCACACCCAGGGTTGGCTCCAGTTGTCGTAAAGGAGTATTTGTAGGATTCCCTCAAAATTAATTAATTGTCCCACTTCTCTCTATACCAAAAATAAATGAAAGCATAAAATTCATCATCCTCCCTCAAACCCTTTGATCTCAATTGTATTTTACCCTCCCTTCTTCTTCTTCCACAAAGCCTTCCTGGACTCACCTGGCCCACCGTGAGATCTTGCTGTGAGAATTCCTCTTGCATTTATGGGACAAGTTCAGATGGCGTTCCAAGAACCATGTAATTTCGCACTTTCTTCTGTGTCCGTGTTCTTGTTCTGTTTGTCAACGATTTGCCAGCTCACCAGTCAGTTTGTTCCCTCCCTGAGACAAGGATTAGTGTCAGATACTTCCGTTATACTGCCTCTTCCACCACCTCAGTGGGTTACAGTTTGGAACCAAACAAATATCCAGGAACAATGGAGAACAGGCCCAGCAGAGTCATAAACACAATGTCTATGTCCCTATAAAGCATTTAAAAAATAGCTACAGGGCAGCCCCGGTGGCTCAGCGGTTTAGCGCCACCTTCAGCCCAGGGTGTGATCCTGGAGACTCAGGATCAAGTCCCACATCGGGCTTCCTGCATGGAGCCTGCTTCTCCCTCTGTCTGCGTCTCTGCCTCTCTCTGTCCCTCATGAATAAACAAATAAAATCTTTTAAAAAATTAAAAAATAAAAAATAGCTCCAAGGGCGCCTGGGTGGCTCAATCAGTTAAGCATCTGATTTTTGATCTCAGGGTCGTGAGTTCGAGCCCTGTGTTGGGCTCTGCACTGGAGGTGGAGCCTACTTAAAAAACAAAAACAAAAACAAAAAAACAAAAAACAACTATAAGAGGGCTCCTGCATGAGCATTAACTGCAATTTTCTCCTGACACTAAGACCATAAGCAGATCATGTTGGGCTCTGTATTTAACCAACTTCAAGCTTGTACCCACCTCCCCTGGGCCCCTCATCAGAGATTAGAGAAAACCCAGTCTTGGATGAATGCCTTGTTAGGAAGTGCAAAGCTACCATCCAGGTGTTGGTGTAGGGACCGCAGCAGGCAGGAGTGTGGTCATTTCTTGAACTGGGGCATGGTCAAGGTAAAGAAAAAGTGCTCTGGGACGCCTGGGTGGCTCAGTAGTTGAACATCTGCCTTCGGCTCGGGGTGTGATCCTGGAGTCCCGGGATCAGGTCCCGCATCCGGCTCCCTACACGGAGCCTGCTTCTCCCTCTGCCTGTGTCTCTGCCTCTCTCTGTGTGTCTCTCATGAATAAATAAAATAAAATCTTTGAGAGAGAGAGAGAGAGAGAGAGAGAGAAAGTGCTCTGCCCAGTGGATTGTGGGATTGTGATTTGTCGCCACCAGAAGACTTTCTTCTGTCTCTGCAGCACCTGTGATCGTCTGTCATTTTATTCACCAGGCTTTGTCATATGAGGAGGGGCTGCTTTGGTTTCAGAGGTGTCCTAAATTGTTTCTGCGCATTTTTGAGATTAAACTGGGTGGTGGGTCTGCACCCACAGCCCTCAATCATTTAAGTGAGAATGTCAATATTCTCTAGCCAAACACACCAGCAGCACACCAAACAGGTATTAATTAATATGTAAGAATTCAAGTTTCGGTTGGGTGACTTGGGTGAAGGTCAAAGGAAGCTGTGGTTCACTCCAGGGTGGGTGCTCTCCGAAAGCAGAACAATCCTGTGATTGTTATTATTGTTACTATTATTTCCGTAAATTTTATCTGGGGTGGGGGAGGGCAGATAAGAATGAAGCAGAAGCTGCAATTGGTGAAGAAGCAGTGGTCACTCATATTATCTGAGAGAGAGAGAGAGATTCGGTCACTCTGTGGTTTGGACAATGTTCATATTTTGTCTGGGTTCAGACATTAGGGAAGCATCTTGTTTTCTTTTTCTTTTTTAAAAAAAATTATTTATTCATGAGAGACACAGATAGAGAGAGGCAGAGACACAGGCAGAGGGAGAAGCAGGCTCCATGCAGGGGCCTGATGTGAGACTCGATCCCGGGACTCCAGGATCACACCCTGGGCCGAATGCAGGCGCCAAACCACTGAGCCACCCAGGGATCCCTCGTTTTCTTTCTTTCTTTCTTTCTTTCTTTCTTTCTTTCTTTCTTTCTTTCTTTCTTTCTATATTTTCTTTATTTATTTGAGAACGAGCTAGCGAGAGAGTGCGAGAGAGAGCACGAGCTGAGGTAGAGTCAGATGGAGAGGGAGAGTCAGACTCCTGCCAAGCGGGGAGCCTGATGTGGGGCTTGATCCTGGGATCATGACCCAGGCCAAGGGCAGACTTCCCAACCAGTTGAGCCCCCCACGTGCCCCAAGCATCTTGTTTTTGTCTTGATTCATCATAGTTGTGGGGTCGCCTTGTCTAATATGGATGTCCTGTGAAATTGTTGGTATTCAGTGGAACACCAAGCCCTAGTTTCGTGTTGCTGCCAGTGCCGGGCCAACTCCTGGCAACACCAAGGCTTAGCTGACGGTATCAACCTAGCTCCTGGGTGTTAAGAGATGCTCTTCTCTTTCTTATTTTAGTGTTTTCCCAGAAAGCCACGTGCCAGGGGCTTCCGCGTGTGCATTTCAGATAGGCCTGACCTCCTTCTCCATCCCATCGGCATCTCCATCTCTAAGCCCACATTCTCTTGTCCCCATTGCATTGACCCGTCTCCATCTCCCCAGCCCCTGCCGACAGCCGTACCCCTTCCACGAAGCTATCTCTGACTATTCTATCCCCCAGAAGGCTCTCTCACTGCTCTGATCTTGGTGTCTTTATTGTTTGCTCTACCTCACTGGCACTTTTCAGGTTATACCAAGACTGTCTGGGTCACTACCATGTCTTAGAGCCCAACACTAACGTGCAGTCTACGTGCATGGTGCTAAGTGGCGGCACGTACTATTTTTTTTTTTTTTTTGGCGGCACGTACTATTAATTGCATTTTCCTGCATGAGTCTTACCTTTCCAGATGAACTTGTAGCTACTTGAGGGGTGGGAATTGTGTGCTTAGAGCTCATCTATGTCCCAGGCTCTGTCCTAAGGGTTTGCATTAAATACAACAAGTCCATGAAGTAAGAACTACTATTAGCTCCATTTTCAGCTGAAAACAAAACACTACTTTCTAGTCCTTTTTGTTAGCCCTTCTGCCCCTTCCCCATCTAGTACAGTCAGAGGCTGGTTCCTGATGGACAGCAAAGGGCAGGGGAGCAGCATGTATGGATTTTCTCCCCAAGTACTATTCAAGTATAACTCACATTACATGATGCATGTTCTTGAAAATAGGCATTCATAAAATGTGTTTGCCTAAACGAGGTAGCTACCACTACTATGTGGGTCAGGGTAGCAATGCTGTGAAAGTCTATGAACACACTGCATGCCGAGTAAGAGCAATGTGACTTGGCATGCAGTATGTCCTTAGACTCTCACTGTGCTACCTTTATCCTCATTTTACAGGTAAGGAAACCAAGGCACAGAAAGGTTCCCAGGAAAAGAGGAAGATGGGATAAAGAAGCAAAAAAGAGGGATGCCTGAGTGGCTCAGTGGTTGAGTGTCTGCCTTTGGCTCAAGGAGTGATCTGGAGGTCCTGAGATCGAGTCCCACATCGAGCTCCCATGGGGAGCCTGATTCTCCCTCTGCCTATGTCTCTGCCTCTTCCTCTGCATCTCTCATGAATAAATATAATATTTAAAAAAATAAAAAGCAGAAAAGAAGGGGAAAAACGTGGGGCTACAGATCTGATGCAATCTTATTAAAATCCCAATCGCATTTTTCACGGAAATGGAATGAACAATCTTAAAATTCACATGAAGCTGGGATCCCTGGGTGGCGCAGCGGTTTGGCGCCTGCCTTTGGCCCGGGGCGCGATCCTGGAGACCCGGGATCGAGTCCCACGTCAGGCTCCCGGTGCATGGAGCCTGCTTCTCCCTCTGCCTGTGTCTCTGCCTCTCTCTCTCTCACTGCGTGCCTATCATAAATAAATAAATAAATTTAAAAAAAAATTCACATGAAGCTACAAAAGACCTCGAAGAGCCAAAGCAATCCTGAGAGAGAAGAACAAAGCTGCAGGCATCACACTTCCTGATCTCAAAGTTTATTGCAAAGTGACAGTAAGCAAAACAGTGTTGTACCTGCATGAGAAGATACAGAGGTCAATTGGACAGAATCAAGAGCCCGGAAATAAACCCACCCAAATACAATCATCTAATATTTGATAGAGGAGCCAAGAATATTCAATCAGGAAAGGATTGTTTATTCAATAACAGTTGTTAGGAAAACTAGATATTCACATGTGAAAGAATGAAATTAAATCCCCTCCTTGACACTGGTCTTGGCAATGAGTTTTTGGATATGAACCCAAAGTACAAACAACAAAAGCAAAAATCAACAAGTAGGATGACATCAAATCTTAGAGTGCCTCTGTGCTTTTGCACAGGAAAGGAAGCAATTGAAAAATGAAAAGGCAACCCTATGGAGTGGGAGAAGAAATTTGAAGGCCATATATCTGATAAGGAGTTAATATTCAAAATATACAGAGAACTCATAAAACTCAGTAGCAAAACAAAAACAACACCAACAGTTTAATTTAAAAATGGGCAAAGGACCTCACTAGACATTTTTCCAGGGAAGACATCTACATGGTCAAACAGGCACATGAAAAAATGTTCCACCTCACTCACTAATCATCAGGGAAATGCAAATCAAACCCGCAAGAAGCTATCACTTCACACCTGTTCGAATGGCCATCACCAAAAAAATAAGAGAGGACAAGTACTGGAGAGGTTGTGGAGGAAAGGGAACCCTCGTGCACCATTGGTGGGAATGCAAACTGGTGCAGCCGCTCCAGAAAACTGTATGGAGCGTCCTCCAAGAGTTAAAATTAGAGCTACCATGTGATCCAGCAATCCTCCTTCTGGCTATATATTTGGAGTGAATAAAATCACTATCTCAAAAAGATCCTGCACCCCTCCCCCGTTCATTGCAGCATTATTCACAATAACTAAGACATGAGAATAACCGAAGTGTCCATCAATGGATGAATGGATAAAGAAAATGTGGTATATATACAGTGGAATACTATTTAGCCATAAAGAAATAGGGAAATCCTGCCATTTGTGACATGAATGGACTTTGAGGGCATTATGCCAAGTGCTATTAAGTCAGACAGAGAGGGAGATCCCTGGGTGGCTCAGCGGTTTAGTGCCTGCCTTTGGCCCAGGGCGTGGCCCTGGAGTCTCAGGATCAAGTCCCACATCAGGCTCCCTGCATGGAACCTGCTTCTCCTTCTGCCTGTGTCTCTGCCTCTCTCTCTCTCTCTCTCTCATGAATAATAATTTTAAAAAGTCAGACAGAGAAAGACAAATACTGTATGCTCTCACTTATGTGAACTCTAAAGAGGCTGAACTCATAGAAACAGAGTAGCATGGTGATTGCCAGGGGCTGGGGAGTGGGGAAATAGGGAGATGTTGATCAAACGGTACAAACTTCCAGTTATAAGATGAGTAAGTCCTGGGGATGCAACGTATAGCATGGTCACTATAGTTAACAGTCCTGCCTTAGACACTTGAAAATTGCTAAGAGAATAGATCTTAAACATCTTCACTGGAAAAAGTGGTAGTGTTGTGACATGTTGGAAGCATTAACTTGTTAGTTAACAAAGTTAATAATTGAATGTAATCATTTCACCATATATATGCATATCAAATCATCACATTATAGACCTCAAATCTGCACACTGTTATATTGCAATCCTACCTCGATAAAGTTGGGGAAAAAGAGGTCAAGAGGAGGTCCAGAGGTGAGAAGATGGTGGCCAAGCTTTGTGGGGGTGGGTTAGAAGACGGGAGGGAAGCTCTAGGTGGGTGTCCTTGTATTGTCAACCAAGGGGGACAGGGGACACCCCAGAACTATAGCTTTCCTGAAGGCACTGGCTAGCCAACGCCCCTGGAGTGGGCTGAGGTCAGAGTCGCCAAACAAAGAAAAACGAAACAATGGCAACAAAATCCCCAAACCACAAAACCGGATTTGTCTTCTCCAGCTGTCACAAAGCCCAATCTCTAGTCCAAAACACGGTCACGTCTCCCCACCCAGTGGCCATGTCTAGGTAGTGCATCCGGAGTGTCTGCCGGAGCCACCCAGACGGAGTGCGGACCTCCGGTAGTGGAGAGGACTGGCTCGGTGTACATGCCTGTACATGCCGCCGCTCCTTAGGACTTTCCTCCTTTGTCTGCCACCTCTGAGTGCAGGACCGCGCATCGGGTGCTGGAGACACGGTCTTGCCCCCGACAGTCACGGAGGTTACAGGGAGAAAGAGAGCCAAGCAAATCTGTACGTTCAAACCGTTGATGAGCTCTATGAAGAAAACAGATCTACCGCGGTGGAGAAAGCGACAGAGGTCGGAGAAGGCCTCTTTGAGCAGGTGGCATTGGAGCCAAGACTTGGAGAAGGAGAAGCCAGGTCCGGGAAGGGCTGACGCAGGCCCTGCCCCAGCCCGAACGGTGCCTTTGGTCTGAGAGGAACATGACCTGCCCTCCGAGCACACAGAGCCCGTCTGACTCGGCCAGGTGCTCGCTGGCACTTGAGGGTCACCAGATAAAGATCTTTCCCCGGGCAATTACCACCCCACAGCTGGGCACGAGGCTGCCACAGCGGACTGTGAGCTCCATCTCAGCCCACCGTGTGCCTCAGCTCCATGGCCTTGTGTAGACCGCAGGCCATGCAAGCTCACACGGGAGTCCAGGGCCAGGGCGCCACCAGGGCTGACCTCAAGCAGATGGAATTGCACGTGCGGGAAAGCGCTTCCCGCCTTCTAGAAACTAGAAGACCAGTGGCAGGCAGAGGCCAGATCACACAGGGCCTTACAGGGTCGAAGAAGCGGTTTGTATCCAATTTAATCCATGAGGAGCCAGTGAAGGCTTTTAAGTAGAAGGAGTGGAAGAATCTGTGGTGTGTGTGTATATATATATATTTTTTAAATCACACCGATAGCTGTGCAGAGGATCTACTGGAGGCAACAAGATCCCTCCGATGCTGGCAACCCTGATTCCATCTGCAACCTGAATTCTCCTTTGCCATGTAACCTAAATACAGTCCCAGGGTTGGGGAGATGAGGATGTGGACATCCTGGCAGCAGCCAATACTCTACCTGCCACAGAGTGTTTATGACAAAAGTCAGTGGTGGACTCTAAGCTGGGTAAGGAGGCAAAGAGAGAAAATAGTAGACAGATAAGAGGCGAGGGGCGCCTGGTGGCTCAGTTCATGAAGCTTCTCCTTTTGGCTCAGGTCATGATCCTGAGGTCCTGGGATCAAGCCCCGCAGTGGGCTCCCTGCTCACAGAGAGTCTGCTTCCTGCTTCCTATCACTGTTCTCTCTCTCTCTCTCTCTCTCTCTCTCTCTCTCTCTCGGCTTGATGATCCATCCCACTGCCAGGGACTGGGCTCCAGGTCCTGGGCCTGTGCTGTGACTCTCCTGGGACAAGGTCTAGGCCCAAGAGACCAGCACTCCTGTAGGTCCCCCGCCCCTCCCATGGCTTCCACAAACAGCAGGAGGTGCTGGGCTTGAGGACCTTTCCCCTGAGGGCTTGGGGCTCTTGCAGGGGATGGCACCCCTGTATGGGTGCTTCTCTCGGCTGAGCACCCACAGTGCAGTCTGGCTGTGACACACTGGGACTAGGAGACCAGGGATGGGCCGAGTCACTCTGTGCGGGGCCAAGGCAGGGTCTCACCTGGGGGCTGCGGTCCCTCACTGCTCGGCATCACGGCACCACAAGCGTCACACCAGCCACAGGAGCAGGAACCTCATGGGAGGCTGTGGAGAGGATCTAAAGAGAGAGAGAGGAAGGAGGATAAGGCCCTTTGCAGACGGTCAAGCCCTAGGTGGGTAGAAGAGAGATGCCGTCGATCATGACAGTGACTGCAAAGCTCTTGGGAGTCCGTCAACAAACGTTTGCCAAACGCTTGCCCGAGCAAAGACACCATGGGTGTTACAACCTTGAAGGTCCGGATGTTTCTCCCCAGTGGCCGGTGCTCACAGGGAGCTAGACAATGTCCACACACGTCACTGTAATTCAGGACAGGCTGGGGGTGGGGTGGGGTGGGGTGGGGTGGGCAGCAGACACAGAAAAGAAGGCTGCCTGGAGGTGGTGAGTTTTGGACCGGGCTGGGCTGTGAAGGAGAGCTCTAGATTGGTTTTTGGGGAGTGGCCCTGGCCATGCCTGACATTCAAGGGAGCCCTCTGCAAGTTGGTGTGGCCTTGGGTCTTTCCCCCTGTCCCACTCTGACCCTGGTGACAGGACTGCAAAGGGCAAGGACTCAACCACTTCTGTTGACCAACAGGAGGAGAGGGGTGAGGAAAGAGCGCCTTTCCCTAAGGAACTCTGAAATCCCAGGTTGTGCCAATTTCCTGGCTAAGAGAAGATCAGAAGTTAGGGGGAAGAGGCTAGAGATGGAAGTCAGGCCTCAACTGCACCCCACAGTTAGGGAGTATGGCTCCCTGGTTTGATCTGCACCCCCTGGGAAGGCTCAGGAAGATGGCTGAGGCCCTAGATACTGTCCCTAGGACCTCTGGGCCACATCTTTCTCTGGAAGAGAGCCTGGGGGTGGAGCTAGAAGGAGACTCTCCCTCAGTTTTGCTTCAGGTTATTTCCTGAAGGCTCAGCTTTCTCTTTTTCCACTGTCTGAGGCTGCTAATTAGTTCTCCCTCCCAAAGGCTTGAAGTCCACTCCAACCATGGGGGGAGCGGGCCTGCTGCCCGGGTGAAAGGACCATTTCTCCCAGGGTCCTCCTCACTCCCGGCGTTTCATAGCCATGGTTTTTCATTAGCAGCAGCTCACTTCATGGCACCCCTAGTGCCCTGGCCCTCGTCCCTGAGTAAAGAAGAAGCTCAAGGGGCACACCTCTTTACCAGAGACTGCACGATTGATGGGAGTCATCATCTGTGTTTCAACCATGTGTGCGGACCAGTGAAGGAGGCAGCCGGAGGGGATATGACAGAGTAGATCGAAGTCTTGGCAAATCTATCAGAGCACTGACACTGCATGCAGCTGGGAGAGCTTGGCTTCCAGAGGTTTTTTTTTTTTTTTTTTTTTGGCTTCCAGAGGTTTTAACCACCCCTATCCCGGAGGCGCACAGGAGTGATGACGGGGGAGGCTCTAGGTTGGGGACCACGGACAGTTCTGCCATCTTTGGGCTTCGTGTGTCAAACAAGAACAGGCACAAGTGGCAGTTCCAATGGGACATGTTACCGGTACAATGGAAGGTACCCAATACATTTGGTAGGTGTGTAAATGCATGATTTCATAAATACAGCTGATCAGCTTGGGTGGGAGGGGAAGAAGATGGGAGGGCACCGTGCTAGGCAATGGGGGAAGGAAATGGTGGCACAAAGAGGGATATGTGCTTATACAGGAAGCAGAAGACTTTCTTAGTAATAATTATTAGCAGTACTAATTAATTAGTAGTAGTAGTAATGATGGCCTCAATCCACTTTCCAGACCTATCTGCCACTCTGGCCATGCTGGAGCCATTTAATTCTCTGGACAGATACACACACACACACACACACACACACACACAGGTGCACACATACATATATCTCTTGCACTGTTCATGCTGTTGCCTCTACCTGCAGCGAACCCCCTTTTTATCCCTCCCTTGCCATCCTTCATCACTAGGTAATTGAATGATCCAGGTGAAATGTCTCCTCTTGAGCACCTTCTCAGGCACCAATCCATTCCCCCAGCCCTGCCACGTAATCATTTTCTCTCATACCCCTGGTAGCACTTTGTGTTCATCCCTGTTTTTAGCACTTGCCACCTATGTTATCAATGTCCAAAGTGTCTGTTCTGTCCCTCTAGACCACGAACTCAGGGCAAGCCATGAGTCTTAGGCATCTGTGAATGGGAACTCATTAGCATAACTCCAGGCATACAGTAGGTGCTCAATACATGCCTAGTGAATGGATGACTAAGGTATGCAGCATATGTCCTGGAGCTTCATGAGTCATCACATGTTATTAATATGGCTACGTTGTTGTTTATTTGAATAGTCAATGCTGAATTATTGGTGGGTTGTTTTTGTTTTTATTTTTGTTTTTACATAGCGTTTCTGGGACTCTTCATATATGGGTTTTGTGAAGGGCAGAGTGCATTGGACAAGATCTTTCTGAACAAGTCCATAGAACTATTGTGAGGCTTCTCACCTCTGATCATAAGAGGTAGAGAAGTTTTCTGATAAACAGTGAGGTATTGTGTTCATTCATGAATAAAATACTTACCTGGTAGCTAAAATTATTGACAATAAAATGTCACAAAGAGGGCAGCCCGGGTGGCTCAGCGGTTTAGCTCCACCTTCGGCCCAGGGTGTGATCCTGGAGACCCGGGATCCAGTCCCACATTGGGTTCCCTGCGTGGAGCCTGTTTCTCTCTCTCTCTCTCTCTCTCTCTCTCTCTCTCTTTCTCTCTCTCTCTCTAATAAATAAAATCTTTTTTAAAAATGTCACAAAGAGAAAAGGCAGAAACCATTATATAAAGGCCAGCATACCCCTTGTGCTCTTCTGCGAATAGTGGCCATTTATTACTAAGTATTTTGACAGTGGTTTGTCTGAGTTCCTTAAATGTCTTTGGTTTAGCTGTCCTGTGTCCACTGCATATTGAGTGGCACAGAGAATTGACTTTGATGGTGGTAAGCCATGTAGCAGCTTATTGTTAAGTTATGGTGTGGGGTAAGGGACTTGGACATAACTTGGACTTAAAATGGAAGCTCACTTTCCATTGTATGGACTGAAGCAGTGTTTTAGCACCAAAGCCTATACTCGCACTACTGTCCCTCATGTGTGATTAGCCACTAGTGACTCAGCTCTGAGAACTAGTCATGGTACTCTACAATCATTTCATAGCCATGGTTTTTCAATGGCAGCTTTCTAACAAGCTCGTGTTTGGGATGCCAGTGGCAGACCTATGGACTTTTCTCAAGAGATTTGAGAGATGCAGCTAGTCAGATAGCATTATTTACTTTGGGGAAGCTTTGAGTCCCAAGACCTGCCTGCCCCAAGACTGTCCCAGTAGTACTTGCACTGACAAACCATGTCAAAAATTTCATATTTATCATCCCAAGAATTTGGCAATAATAGGACTGAGCAGACCAGGACTGAGAAGTTGGCAACTGCTGAGTTTAAAGTGACTGAAGAATTAGTATCTATGAATAGTCTGCAGGGAATCACTCTGGGGAGAATATTTCTGAAGAAGTTGAAAAAAACACTTACTATACCCTGCAGTGGAATCTGCTAAGATGTCTTACAACTCATGGTGGGAAAAATATGTGTGGAGCAGAAAAAGAGTTAGTGAACAGATCTTTTAAAACTTTTGAAAATGTGGGGCACCTGGGTGGCTCAGTGGTTGAGCATCTGCCTTTGGCTCAGGTCATGATCCCGGGGTCCTGGGATGGAGTTGCTCATCGGGCTCCCCACAGAGAGCCTGCTTCTCTCTCTGCCTATGTATCCGCCTCTCTCTGTGTGTCTCTCATGAATAAATAGATGAAATTTAAAAAAAAAAACTTGTGAAAATGTAAGGTCTTTAATGGTTTTATTCATGATACTTTTATCAGCAGTTACATTGAAGGCACTTGAATGTCTCATGTGTTACTAAATCAATGGGGAATTTCATTCACTGTCATGAATTTAACCATGGCAGTTCTATGAACTTGTGTCAAAAATGGAAGCTGGATACCCCGACTTGTGCTATCACACATGAGACATTCAAGTGGTAAAGGGATGTGTGAGTGCGTGTGTGATTTTTTGAGCTCAAGGTGGAGATTGAATTATTTTTGATTGAGAAAAATCTCCTGCAACTGTTATTATTGAACACTATATATTTTTGGAAAATAGCTTTTGTTGTGGATTTGGTAATATTTCTTAATAAATTCAGCTTAAAACTACCAAGTGAACAGTGCTTTTATACAAAACTTATACTTTGGCAAAGTCATTACAATGACAACTAGCATTGTTTGGATCAAAGTAATGTCAGGCTGCTTTATATACTTGCCATGTTGTCAAAAGGTAAAATAAGTGAGATTTCTATTCTTATACAAATTTGCAGTGGATATGTATCCAAGCTCAGACTATAGTTCCAGCAGCTTTTATCAGATCCCTGTGAGAGTACAAAGGAAATTTTCATATTTCAAACTCAATTGTGCAGTTGAAGAGCTTCCACATAAACTTCAAGTGGAAGTGATTAATCTGCAGTGTAATGACATGTTAAAGGCAAATATCAAAAGAAGACTCTAACAGAATTCTTTAAATGTCTTCCAAGAGATGAATAGGCTCAATGAAAATCATGTTTGTGGATTGATACGAGTATTTAGAAGGACCAACCTAACGGATTGATATCGATATTTGCCAATATCTCTGTGAAAAGACGTTTGCAAAGATGAACAGAGATCTCATTAGAGATCAACAGATGAACATACGCAATCAATTTTGATGACAGCACAAACCGTGAACCCTAACTAAACAAAATATTTTTCTCTCAAAAGAATTCCATTCTTCTCATTAGTAGGCCTCTACTATTAAAAAGTGTATGTAATTGTTATTATATTTTTAGTTTCAACAATCAAATATTTGTGTTAATTTGTTTTCTCTCTTTTTTTTTTTTTTTTTTTTAATTTTTATTTATTTATGATAGTCACAGAGAGAGAGAGAGAGAGGCAGAGACACAGGCAGAGGGAGAAGCAGGCTCCATGCACCGGGAGCCTGACGTGGGATTCGATCCCGGGTCTCCAGGATCCGCCCTGGGCCAAAGGCAGGCGCTAAACCACTGCGCCACCCAGGGATCCTGTTTTCTCTCTTTTTATAGAAGTACCTACGTAATGGTCTTGATTTTAACTCTGAGCTTCCCCAAACCCAAATGTTAACTATTTGCCCTTTATAGGAGTTTCTCCAACTTAGCCGGCAATATATTGGATGATTATGCTTTTTCAGAGACTTGTAAAAATAAAAGGACTGCAGTTGCGTGGCCCTAAAAGCCGTGGAGGGCCTAAGGCCTCGAAGCACAAGATGGTGACCAGGAGCAGCCCGGAGGCCAAGGGCCTAGGCCCTTCATTGGCGGCTGAGCACGTCAGTCCCTGCTTGTCGACGAATGAGCGCGCGCCCATTGTTGACGCGCCAGGCCCCGCCCCCCGCCGCAGCCTCGCAGAATCCCGGCCGCGCCGTCCGCTGTCCCCCGAGGGGAGGCCTGGGCGGGCCGCTCCTGACCTCCGCTCCCTTCCTTTCCCGTCGCGGACCTCCCCGGGCTCTGCCACAGACTGTCGTCCCCTCGGTGGGCGGCTCCTCGGCCGCCCGGCCCGCCCCGCTTCGGGCCGCGCTGCCCAGGGCCTCCGGTCGGCGGCGGCCCAGCCGACGGCCACCGTCTTCGCCCTCGGCGTCGCCTCCGCGCGGCCGACGCCCCAGCGAGGCGCTGCCCGGTGCCATGTCCGCCTCCGGAGACCCAGGCCAGGCCCCAGGAGGCCAGGATAGCCCCGTGGGCGCCGTGGGGGCGTGGGCCCCAGTGGCCGCTGGCGGCGGCGGCGGCGGCGGCGGCGGCAACGGGGTGGTCCTCGAGTCCGGGCCCCAGCAGGCGCAGGCGGCCGGAGTCGCCGGGTCGGCGGGAGGCGTCGGCCTGGAGGTCGTGGGTCTCCATCTGGCCGTCGACCCCGAGGGCGGCGGCGCCCACGCCGAGGAGGCCGAGGACGACTCGGACTTCGGGCCGGCGGACGAGGACGGGGAGGAGGCGCCGGAGGACGACCTGGACATCCTGGTGGACGCCCATCAGTTCCCC
This sequence comes from Canis aureus, assembly GCF_053574225.1. Taxonomy (NCBI): domain Eukaryota; kingdom Metazoa; phylum Chordata; class Mammalia; order Carnivora; family Canidae; genus Canis; species Canis aureus. The sequence continues at coordinate 32,783,434 of NC_135649.1, read as the reverse complement.
ATGGTCAGTTTCCGTTTCATGTTCCTGGACTTGGTGCACTCGCTGCTGCACCGCATCAACTGCAACAACCATATCCTCGTGCGGCCCCGCGGCGGCGGCATGGTGGTCCCACCCCAGCCTCAGCTACGCGACAGCCTGGGCCAGCACCCCGTGCCCCTGGCTGCGCTGCCTACACCTGCAGCGGCCGCCGACGTCCACGAGTCCGAGGCCTCGTCCGAGGAGGAGGCCGACTGGGAGACGGCGGAGGAGCCGGACGAGGAGCCGGAGATGGGGCCGGCGGCCGCCGATGGTGAGGGGGGACCCGCGCGCTTCCTCCCGGCTGCGGGCGGCCCTGCGGGCGGAGGGTCGGTCGGGGCCCCCCCAACCCAAGCCCAGAGCCCCCCCCAAACCCAAGCCCAGGGCCCGAACAGGAGCCCCCTTCCCTAGCGACCTAAGGTTTGGAGAACCAAACTTGCGGCCCTCTGGCAGCCTCGGCCAAGAGACCCGAGGGCCGCGGGGGCAGCGCGCGAGCACTCAGGTCAACGTTGGCTCAGAGGGGAGGGGAGGGGGCGGGGCCAGGCGGAGGGTGGGGCTGGGGAGAGGGGGCGGGGCCATATGAAGGGCGGGGCCAGGGAGAGGGAGGGGCGGGCCAGGCAGAGGGCGGGGTCGGGGAGGGGGAGGGGCGGGCTAGGAGGGGGTGGGGTCAGGCGGAGGGTGGGGCTGGGGAGAGGGGGCGGGGCATATGAAGGGCGGGGCCAGGGAGAGGGAGGGGCCGGCCAGAAGGGGGCGGGGCCAGGCGGAGGGCGGGGCCAGGCGGGGCGGGGCCAGATGGAGGGAGAGGCCCAGGAGAGGGAGGGGCGGGCCAGGAGGGGGCGGGGCCAGGCGGGGCGGGGCCAGATGGAGGGAGAGGCCCAGGAGAGGGAGGGGCGGGCCAGGAGGGGGCGGGGCCAGGCGGAGGGCGGGGCCGGGGAGAGGGAGGGGTGGGCCAGGCGGGGGCGGGGCCAAGCGGAGGGCGGGGCTGGGGGAGGGGCGGGCCAGGCGGAGGGAGGGCCAGGCCGGGGAGGGGCCGGGCCTCGAGGGAAAGAGCCTGCCAATGGCACACCTCGTTTTTGTGCGTGGCTTTTAAAAATGTCAAGTCTTAGTTTGTCCCCATCATGGTGAACTGATACGTGGTTGAGGAACTAATGAGCTTCACTATAGAATGTGTCGTGGGGGCAAAACATTTCTGACAAAAACTTAGAGAATGGGGCAGACCCTGATGATTCCAATCCCTTCTCTGAAGGGGCCAAAAATAGCAGCACAGGGTGGCAGGTGGACTGGAAAGAGTGTCACTGCGAAAGTAAGTGATACAGCGGCGCAACAGTGAGGGCCCTGGAGAGGCTGCATCAATGAGTAGGAAGCTTCCCAGCTGTTATTTTCAGAGTTACTGCTATCCTCCTGCTTCTGCGGGTAGAGTACGGGATGTCACTATTCGCTATGCATCGGGTTGGTTTTTCCTGTGAATGTCTGCTCCAAAGTCTGTATTATTCTTCACCAAAGGGACAACTCCATACCAGTATGAAAACTCTGACAAAGAGGCCCAAGGCTCTGAGAGGGGGAAAGAAAAAGAGAAATTTGACAATAAACAAGACGGACCTAACTAGAAGGGATCCGGCCCAACAGAGAACAGGGCCAGAAAATCCAGGTATGGGTATAGCTTTGCACATCACCCGACCATTCCCGGCATTTACCTGTTACTGACAGTCTTCTTCTTTTTCAGTTCTCCTAGTAAATTAAGAAGTTTGCTTAAGATCAGTTTAAAAATTCAGTTTTAGCTGCTCAGAACATTAATAGAATACTAATGTATCTAGTAACAGAAATCACAGTATATTCTGAAATATATTTCCGTGGCTGCACATTCGTTCTTGTGAGGTCTTTTGTCCTCTACCTGTGAGACTACTAACGACCGGTAGATGTATCAGTAGCCGAGACCAATATTTGTTTAGAGAACAGTTACCGGAAGCAGCAGCGCAAGTGGCTGGGCTGTGCACTAATTGGACCTTCCTTACTTGGCCATGGAAATGTACTGCCTTGTGCTAACTAGGAGACGATGCCTTTGCCAATGTGATTACATACAAATAGCAAAAAGTCGAGAATTTCAAGTAGGACCACATTTAATGATTAATACCTAATATTCAGGTGTAGATTTTTGTATTTTATGTGAAAGTCTAAAGCAAGTTAGTCATAGTATGGTGATTACTTATCACTGAATTGGTAATGAAGTCTTGAGGTGTATCTTGTCTCTGAATATATTTAAATGATTAACTTTTTTTTTTTTTTTTTGCATTTCCACAGCTGTGTATTTCATTATCACAGCTTCTTTTTCATATGGTAGATATGGAAACCGAGGGTCTGGGAGAATAAGGGAGTAGCATTTGTGGAATGAGCATAGGCTTTTAAGGTGAAGAGATTTCCTTAAATCTCCGAATGGCCTCTCAAGGGTGGAGGGAAGCATTTACGGTGCTAGGCAAGAGGGAGACAAGGTTGGTAGGCTCACAAAATTGAAGCCATGGGTTGCACGAGCACCCTATACACAAGGGTACAGGTTACAAGAGTTAAATGTGTGGTACTCAACTTGAGATACAGCACACAAATGCAGCATGTACATAGAGCTATTTTCATAGGTTTAGAAAGTCACTGGTGCTGGTTAATGCTGTGGAACTGCTAATTTTCTCTCATTTCACCCTGCAGTTGGAAGAAATAGAAAGAAAATGAAGAAGCAAGAAACTGCTGTTCATTATTTTTAAGATTTTCTTTTCTTTTTTTTAGAAGCCCGTGGGAATTTTATTAACACCAATTCGGCATTCCAAACTGCATCACCAAAAAGACTCCTCTCTTACTTGTGACTGGTATATTTGACAGCATTTGTTCTGGTTAAAAATAAATTTGTTTTAAATTAATAAGATGGAACATAAGCAGATTTTATTTAGATAGATTATCCTGACTCAAATCTTTTTCCTCTGTGTTTTGATCCACTTCACCTTCACTGACACGTATCGCCCTCCACCATGCGGTGCGCCTACTTTAAATGGTTTTATTACAGTCCAAAATAAGTTAAAATGTTAAGTGTAAAACAATTTTTGTAAGGAGAGAGATGTAGGTCAAGCCTTTAGAGCTACACTGTCTACTACGTTAGTGATTAGCCATACGTGGCTACTGAAATATGGCTAGTCTAATTTGAAGTGTGCTGTTAAGTATAAAACATTACATTTAAGTCACTGATGATTTTATACTGATTACATGTTAAAACAATAGTATAGGGCAGACCGGTGCTGCAGCGGTTTAGCGCCGCCTGCAGCCCAGGGTGTGATCCTGGAGACCCTGGATCGAGTCCCACGTCAGGCTCTGCATGGAGCCTGCTTCTCCTTCTGCCTGTGTCTCTGCCTCTCTGTCTCTCATGAATAAATAAATAAATAAATAAATAAATAAATAAATAAATAAATAAATAAAATCTTAAAAAAACAAATTCATTTTGCCTGTTTCCTCTTACTTTTGAATGTGGCCATTAGAAAATTTTAAATTACACATGTGACTTGCATTATATGTCTGTTAGCACTGCTCTAGAGCAGGGTTTTGAAGGAAACCTCATGGATGGCTGAGCCAGCCCAGAGGCCAGATGGGGCGGCTGCACCTGGGCCCAGATGCTGATTAGAGCAGTGGTTCTGGAAGTTCAGTTCCCACAGCAGCAGCAGCAGCAGCAGCAGCACCCAGGAATTCTTAGGCTCTACCCAAGACCTACTGAATCAGAAACTCAGAGGGGAGGCCCAGCACTGTGTTTTAACCAGCCCTTCAGGGGATTCAGATGCAGCTAAGGGTCTCAGAAGCACTGGTTAAGAGCCACAGGGAAAGAAGCCAAGACTCACCAACCGTAGAACCAGCCTTGATTTACTAGCTTGGGGGTCGCAGGTAAAGTGAAGAGGATGGCAAAGCCTGGGCTGGGGTAGGGGTGGGGAGAGGCCCAAGGGCTGAGACACAGAAGGGGCTCAGATCAGCAGAAAGCTGCACAAGGGGAAAAGCTGGTGCCACAAGGATGCACAATGATCACCATGTGTTGATTGTGGATACAGATGTCTGGAGTAAAAAGCACGCATAGGAGAGACGCTTACACATGTAGCATGTGTGACAGTATGCGTGGGAAAGGTAAATAACTCCTTTAGGATGGTGGTTACTTCTTGGGGAAGCAAAGGGAGGGGAATCCTCTTGGAGAAGACTCCACAGTGGCTCAACTATATTTGTAATGTTACATTTCTTAAGCTGGGTGGTGGGTACGTAGATGTTGATAGGGTATTCTAATTCTGTGTAGATCTGAAATATTTCCTGATAAAAAAATGAAAAAAAAATAGAGGAAAGAGAGAGAATGGGCTTAATTTCTAGACTCTAAGGGGGAAAGAAGGTACAGTTGTACCTGAGCAGTGGATCAGAGAAGAGGAAAGGCCAGAGGGGAAGGGGCTTGAGAAGAGAGGGTCTCATTTCTGCATTTAGTTAAGGCCCCCCGGGGGGTACCCCTGGCAGCACTGTCTTCTCTCATATTCTGTGCTAGCACATTTCAGAAGCTAACTCACAATAGCATTATTGTTGAATTGATGTGGAATTCACTTAAAACCAACCATTTAAGGGCACCTGGGTGGCTCAGTGGTTGAGAGGCTGCCTTCAGCTCAGGTCGTGATCCCCAAAACTGGGATCGAGTCCCCGCATTGGGCTCCCCACATGGAACCTGCTTCTCCCTCTGCCATGTCTCTGCCTCTCTCTCTGTGTCTTTTTTTTTTTTTTTTTTTTTTTTTTTTTTTTCTCTGTGTCTTTCATGAATAAATAAATAAAATCTTCTAAAAAAAACCAACCATTTAAGAGTGAGCGATTCACTGACATCACAATGTTGTGCAACCACCACCTCTTTAATTCCAAGACGTTTTCATCAGCCCCAAACTCTGTACCCATTAAGCAGCCACTCCCCATTTCCCCCTCTTCCAGCCTCTGGAAACCAGCAGTTTGTTTTCCAACTCTATGAATTTCCCTATTCGAAGGGCATCTGGGTGGCTCAGTAGGTTAAGCCTCTGCCTTCAGCTCAGGTCATGATCCCGGGGTCCTAGGATCGGTCCTAGGATGGAGCCCTGCATCGGGCTCACAGCTTAGCAGGGAGCCTGCTTCTCCCTCTCCCACTGCTGCTCCCCCTGTTTGTGCTCTCTCATGCTCTCTCTCACTGTCAAGTAAGTAAAATCTTAAAAAAAAGTTTCCCTATTCTGGACATTTCATAGAAGTGAAATCATACAAATGTGAACTTTTGAGTCTGGCTTCTTTCACTTGGCATCATGTTTTTGAGATGCATCCATGTTGTAACAGGTATCCGTACTTCATTCCTTTTTATGACTGAATAATATCTTAGTGTGTGTATGCACCACAATTTGTTTATCCTTCTGCTCGTAGACATTTACTTTGTCTCTGCCATCTGGCTGTGGTGAATAGTCTCGCTATGAACATGCCTGTTTGAGGATTTGTGCATTATTTATACATGTGTGTGGATCCCTCCTCCCCCCTTCCCTCACCCCCCAGGATGGTGAACTTCTGAATGATTGGGACTATAAAAGGTTTGATCTTTTTTCCCCCTAAACCTTAGGCACTGAGTTTTTCAGTTAGTAGATACTCCACACTCAGGCCTCTTAAAGTGAAGTAAACCAAACACTTTGACGATCCTTTTTTTTTTTCTTTATCACTAGTGTTGATGTTTTACAATGTATTATATGCTCCTTAAGGCTCCACCCATGTGGTGACACAGAGGCACAGACGCCTGGTTATCATCACCTAAACTGAAAGGCCAGGTCAACAGAGAGTTTTCCGTACAGTGCGATTTGAGGGCCTTCAAACTGGTTCTGGTTGGTGTGTGTTGATGCTGTGCTCGTTGTACTATACTAGTGTTTTCAGACCCAAGCAAGAGGGACCCGCGTCCTGAGCTCCATGCTACAGAGGCCCCGCTTTGGTCCTCTTCCAGCCACCCCCTCCCTACAGGACTAGGATCCCAGCTCACGAGAAGGAGGGGTGTGCCCCTGCTAGCCTGTGCTCCTGGTACGTGGCGCCCCAGAATAGTCCCAAGCCTGTGGCCAGGGCCTGCGTGCTCCTCTTGGTGCTGTCCTCGGCAGGGCTGGCTGCACTGTGGGGGGGGGGTGTGTGCTCCCAGGCCTAAAGGGGAGGGGGTTTTGTGCCTGAAACAGGGAACAGGGCTGGTCTAGGACACGGGGTGAGGGGGCAGCTCTTCCTACACCATCGGGGCAGGACATAGAAGAGTCTGAGAATTCTAAATCCTTTCAGGTCATTATGAACATACACTTGTCGTGGAAGGAGATAAACCATTCAATAAAACATGCTGATCTAGACATTTCAAAAATATACATATATGGTATGTGGATCCCCAAATGAACTCTTTTTCTGACCCCTCCAAGTTTTACAAATGTTACGGCCAGTCCAGGTTAAGTATCTGGTCTATTAGCCCTTGCCCCTCTTCACTCCATGTTACACTTTATTACCTGGGCATAGTGAGGCCCCTGGCTTCTGAAAATATTTGTTCTTTTTAAATTTTTTATTTATTTATTCATGAGAGACACAGAGAGGGAGAGGCAGAGGGAGAAGCAGGCTCCATACAGGGAGCCCGATGTGGGACTCCATCCCAGGTCTCCAGGATCAGGCCCTGGGCTTAAGGTGGCACTAAACTGCTGAGCCACCTGAGTTGCCCAAAAATACTTGTTCTAACAGCCAATCTTGCTTCTAGTCCCTAGTCCAGGCTGGAGGACAGCCATCAACCATTCAGCTCCCTCTACTCCCCACTGGTTCCTTTCTTTGCTCGCCAGGTGTTTATACACAAAACCTCTCTTTAATACCACTTCCCTCTACAAATATCCACCTGGGGGGGCCATCAGCATGGTCAGGGCACATTTGTCCTCTGCACAGTCTCATAGGAACATCTTGCTTCTCTGACAACCCTCAGGTCTGAGTTATCAATATCTTAGTCAACTTCCCTCCCCACATGACAAAGTGACAAAGACAGACTATGGAACAAGCTTTATTGACTTTATTTGCTTTGCAGATATATACTAAAAATCAAGAACGCTGAAGGAGGGTGAAAACTTGTTAGAATGCGCATCTAGGTGTTAAAAACTTAACTTCATAACTTAAAAACAGTTGTGTTAGCTGTGGAAAAGAAATTATTAATGAAGAGCTCTCAAAGTGAGAAAAAGCTAATGGGGGTCTACTCTGAGGGAAGGGGGTAGGGGAGGTGTTACAACTAATTATGGGGATCACCTGGGTAAAGGGCATCTACCTAAATCAACTGTTCACTGTGGAAGTACAAAGGAAATCAAATCCAATCAATCAAAAACCCAGCATTATTAGAACGGCAAAGATACAGTATCAGGAAAAAAATAGATGCTTTATAAAGAAAATGCAAAATCCAGCATATGATCGTACAATGTCACGTTAAAGCATCCCCAGCAAAACCAAGCACCACGGGTTCAAATTAGCTCTGGCACCTCACTGCCTCAGTGAATCTGTTTGCAGGAGGCAGCATCCCACTCAGAATTTAAAGGCACAGTTAGTTGTCTCGGCTTACATTTCTGTTTTAGCAAAGTGGCCCTGTAGTGACAGAAGCAGACACAGTGAAAGGTAGAGCAAGACGCTTCTGGGTCTCCTAAGGAAATGAGCTAGGTATGTCCGGGCACCCAAAAGAAGCCTCCGTTGGTGTTTGGTGTGTTTGCAGGATGAATTAGAAGGAAAGGACTTGCGAGAGTGGTTCATGGGGGACGGGGTAGCCGGGGAGGCGGGGTGGGGACCTGTCTAGCCTAGTAACTTGTGTGAGGTGTGTAGCTCCAGGAATGAGGGCAGGGAGAAGCTAGGCTGATTTGAGCACCTAAGGCTTCTAGTTTGCAGAAAGTTAATTGTTCTATGGCTTTGGGGTTGTGGTCTTGCTTTGGGTTGAAATCTTTTGAAACAGAGGCTGCTGAGGGAACAGACAAGAAACTGGGCATGTGGAGGTTCCCTGTTAAAGCTGCTAAAAAAGTTAAAGCTTGTTAAAAAAAAAAAAAACAAGATATATATGCCATTCCAGTACATTTCTCAGCACCTAGAGAGTCACAGTGGCATTGGGGCAAGAGATCAAGCACTGATGAATTAGCCATCTAGGGGAGCCCTATAATCCCTGGGAAATGTTCAGCCTCGTAGGGAGGTGCTTACTGCTGCCAGGCTGGTGGTGCAGGGCATGCTCAGAGAGGGCTTTCTATAAGAGGCATTGGGGGGCTCCAGGGATACCAAGGTGGTGTCTCAAAAGGCAATGGCTAATCAGGGGACTAGCTGTGTGAAACTTTTCTTGAAGACCCAGAATTTTTACTTCCACCACCTCTTCTCAGGGTCTTCTGTGAAGCTTGAAGCAGCAACCAAAGAACTGAAGCATTTAACCAGGCTCATAAAACCTAAAAGCCAATCCTTGGGCCAAATCGTTTGGCCATTTCCATTCAAATTAATTTATTTGATCAAGGGAAATGACCAACCCCTCTTAGTTACTCCCACAAAATGTTTTTGCTTTCTCTCTTCTAAAATTCATTCATTGTCCAAAGTTAAAGATTTCCCAGTTCTATGGCTGTGCATTTTCCAGTTTTTATAGAGGAGATGCTAGGTTGTCAAATGTTGGCAGTGACTGTACTAAAAGTTAGGCATTCATGGCATTTGTTACATTCAAATAATTGTTAGCTTTAGTTGAAGGGTCTTTTGGTTAATAAAAAGTGGTTATGGTAAATAAATCACTACATGGCATTAATGAAGCTATTGGCAACGATCATTTGAAATGCTGAAGCTCCGCCCAGGAGCTATTTATTGCATGATTTCTGCTATATGGCTCCAAGCTTTGGCTTTCTTCTTGGCCAGGGAGAACCAAACTGGCTCATCTGGCTGTGCTGGCTCTTGGAGCACAGCTGGGAGAGTTGAAGATCGCCTGGTTTCTTTTTCCACTGCAGGCACTTGAACTATCTTCGGATCTTCAAATCCTATGAGAACCACAGAAGTAAGAAGCTCCAGAGACACTCGGGTATGTTAATGGGATATAGTAGATTTTTTCCTCCTTTCCAGTTTCCTCTGGCTTCCAAAAGTCAGTGCATGTGCACTGCTATGGGTGGTCTGTCGAAGGGATAAAATCTACATGGCTGTGGCCATGAGGGCCTGGGCATGGGAAGGCCTGAGAGAAAATACCTAGAGCTGGAACGGCCAAAGTTTGGGTGGTTATTATTAGATTATCTTACATTTTTGAATTGAGACCATAGAGGAAACAGACAATATGTTACCTATTCAGTTTTTTACATTTCAAATCAGGTAATGTTATTTTTGTTTGGCTGATCCATGTCACAGGAAATGACTAATGACTTGGTAGATCTACCCAGTAAAAGTCTGTGCTAAAGAACACCATACCACCTACTCTGACCAAGCAGACAACCGCCCCATCCCCCAGTTCTACTCCTTACTTCATCCTGCTTTATGGCTGACTGACTCAGTGGCTTAGACTCAACCAGTGTGCAGGCTACACATTAGAATCACCTAGGGCTCTCTCTCTCTCTCTCTCTCTCTTTTTTAAGCAACCAGACTTTTATTTGGTCAATTAGAATTGCAATTTTGGAAGACACAGATTTGGGTAGAAGCCTGACTGGTGTTATATAGCTAGAGCTTTTTAAAAAAATACCAATGACTAGGTGCACCTGGGTGGCTCATTTGGTTGAGCATCTGACTCTTAATTTCAGCTCAGGTCCTGATCTCAGGGTTGTGGGATCGAGCCCTGAATCAGACTCCATGAGCCTCCTTAAGATTCTCCCTCTCTCCCTCTTCCCCTCCCCTCCATCTCTAAAATAAATGAACAAATCTTTAAAAAATATATAAATGAATAAAAGTGCCAATGCCCACACTATTTCCTGAACTACTGGAATTAGTTAGCAATGGAGCTAACTAAAAAGCTCACCAGGCAATTCTAGCACAGTTAAGAACCACTTGACAGGAGTACAGTGCCCATGAGATTATTAATAACTATCAGCAGGTCAGGTGTTACTATTTCATGGCCAGACAATGGCTTCCTAAATTCCTAGTCTAATTTCTTCATGAAGGGGACTAAGGGAGAGGACAAAGATGATTCAATACATATCCATTCTCCCCTCCCCCTGCTCCAATGGAAAAGAAAATCCCTCTGGGACACAACTCTACTATTGAGACCATGTTCTATTCTATCCCAGTCCAGTGTTTGCTGGACTTGGAGAAACAAGACTTTTAAATAGTTAAAGGAAACAATTGGACACCACTGGGCCTTTACAGTGGATTACTTTAAAGTGTCACTGGGGCTGTAGCAGGTAAGAAAGTACTGCTTTGCTGTAAACTGGAAAGTAGCTTGGTGCTTTCCTCTTGAATCTCAGCCACAGGACCATTCTACCGAGTGATCACAGCTCTGTGCCTATATCAGCTTCCTCCATGCAGCAGAAGACTAGGAGACCCTCTGAAAGTTACATACCGGACTCAGAGTAGTCCTAACAATTAGATTTTCCTGAAACAAGCTAATATCTGTACCTAATGGAAGAGCCATGGGAATCATGAGGCCGATTTGAGGTGTGGGAGGGGTAGGGAAAGACATGTTGTCTGAGATTGAAATTGCTAAAGTTGCCCAATATGCTGCTAGGGCTCCTTCTTTGGGGGGGGGGGTGGCGGGGGAGGTGTTTTTACCTGCTTTGATGGACTTGATGGACAGCTTCTTCTGTGCCATCTTCTCCTGTTTATTGACAACAGAAGTAAAAATCTTTCTGGGTTGGTTTTCATTTGCAAGGCCAGCTCCCTTTAATACAAAAATGAAAACAAAAAGTTTGTTAAGTCCCAAGGTGGAAAAGAGCGAATTACTTATTCAGAATACCACAGAGTGCAAGTGCTGTTCCCTGGCTATTATGAGTTCAACATTAGTCAAAAGGAAAAAGAGAAAGACAAGGAAGGAAATAGCACTGTGAGGACCTTGGCTTAGAATTTAGGTTCACAAAACCTTAGCTAGGTCCAAGTTTACCACGTTTGAGATCTGGAAGGAAAGGTTGTCTAATCACACAAATAGCATAAATGGGCTAACAATTATTTAACTTGAGAACAATCCTTTCCCTAGCATGTTGCCAACACTTAACAACGAGCCAACATGTACTCCTTGCACTAGAAAGGGATGTAGCTACAAGTCTCTTCAGAACTGTACAGTTTTTAAGCTTTTCAAATGAACCTCTCCACAACTGGTCTAAATTAATGAGTTTATATACACTAGTGCATATCTCTTCATATGTACATGTGATGTTTTCTTAGGTCAGTGTTCTGTCATTTTGACAAGAAGGGTTCTCATCCCAGTACCTCCAAAGACATCACAAATGGGACAATGAAAGCAAAACATCATCCCGTCATCTTTGGTACACTTGTGGGAACATTAGTCTAGATCATCACGTAACTTTGCTTCTAACCTGCAGGGAGGTGCCACACCAAACCAAACCAATATGTAAAGCCCCAAATATCAAACATTACCTTTATAAGGTCAATCATTATGTATGATATAGAAAGGTGCCCAGAAATGAAATGTCAAATGAAAAATAGTACATATATTTTGATTCCATTTATACTGTCTTGAATGCATACATATATTCACAGGCATAAAATGCCTGTAAGGATAGTTACTCAACTCTCACCTCAGTGGTAACCTTGGGGGTTTTTTCCCCCGTAACTTATTCCTCACTGTTCAATCAATTTCATGGAATCCTGCTCTAGAATATTTAGGACAGGATTTTATTTACAGAACCTTCTCATACTCATTACATTTCACAAACTCTTTCAGAGCAAAAGTAGGGCACATTATTGTATGTGTACCAGGCAAGACTCTTCCCCCGAAGTGCACCCCCCGCTCCACCGCCTTGATTAATGTACCCAAAGTGTACACTGCACACTTGACAAAATTCCAGGTACAAGCTTAGTCAACCAACTCTAGTAACCTTTTGGAGTGATTTGTAGGGAGGCTCTACCCCTCTAGGCTCTTTGGCCTCAGCCCTGGCTCCAGCTTTGTTCTTGGTTTTTGCCTCTTTCTTAGGAACATAGACCTGGGAACTCTTCTGCCTCTGCTTTACCATGGTTATCCAAGCTGGCTCGAAGGTGCCATAATCTGCCTGTCGACCAGGAGCCTTTCCTGAGAAAGGAAAGACAGGAGTTAGTACTGAAGTGGGGCAGACAGGGTCTTGAGCCAGGTGGGGGCCTAACCCGCAATCATGTACCAGATGGGGTCCTTGTTAATTGCCAGATGAAAAGAAATAGAGATCATATAGAAAAGGGCCCCCTTCTTTTATGCCATCCTCATAACCTGGCTAAGCAGGAGCTACTTGTGTAGATAAGAGGCTGTACCTCAAAGTTTGCATACTGTCCTCTTACTGGTCCCATTCCCTCCCTTGTCCATCCCTCTTCCTATCCCCAAATCAGGGTAGGACCATGGTTTCCAGGTGGGCTGGGGAAACTCTCAGGAGGCCAGAAGCTCAGGCTGTTGATGTCATTCCTCTAACTCCAAGGAACATCCTATAGTATTTGGTATTTCATGGTCTCTCATGTGAGTGTGGGGCTACAGGGGCGTGGCTGTAGGCATGAAGGCCAGGTGATGGTCAGCGTGAAGGCACAAAGGCTTTGAGGGAGATTAGTCCCCAAAAGATCACCTCACTCTGGATTCATAGACATTTTAGGTGCGTGAAGAAGCTATGGAAGTATAAACATTTATAGTAAAGTAAGATTTCAAGCTGAGAGGCTGAACATAGTGCTCTACTAATGAGTTGGCTTTTAAAAACCACATGCTGGTGTGGGGGCAGCATACTATGTGTAAAGGTGTTTTGAGAAAAGTATAAAATTCCATCTAAATGCAAGGTGCACAGAGGGTTGGGGGAGAAGGAATAGGGAGATAGTAATGTGTCCATCACAGAATGTGGATGGATGTCCATGGCGGATCTCCTTGGGAGAGGGAAGACTCAAAATTTAACCATCTCCAAATCCATTAATTGAGAATGGGGCACCATCCTGTTCATAATATCCACAATCCAGCCCTATCAAAGCAACAACTAGCAGGCAAGTCTAGAAGAGACTCTACTCCCACCCATGCATTCAAGACTTTGATTTCTAGCTCTTTCCTCCACTTGGTACCTATGTGCCCTCTGGCAAGAGAAAGTCTCACCTGGGACCTTGTAAGCAGGTTGCTTCTTGATGAAGCATTCAGATTTGGGCCTGCTCTGTTGCTTTTCTGCAACTTCAAATGGGTAGGTGAGGTACTGTGCGGTGCCCAGGAGCCCCTGGGAAGCACTTCTGATTCGCTGTTCTTTACCTGCTGAAGATGAAACTGGGCCCAAGAAGAATGAAGAAAGCTTGGTAAGATCATCTTGTTTCTCCCTCTTGTACTTCTTCAAGGAAGGGACCTTTCTCAGGCGAACTCCAAAAAGGTTTTCCACACTAGCCCTAGTGGTGGACACATTTGGATGGCTGTTATTTTGATTGCTGCCCTCAAGACCCTCCTCCTTAGAGACAGTGCCCCCCAAAGTGGGCGCCTGCTTGGCAGGAGCAGTAGTGAACCTCACTGGTTTGGTAGCAAAGGTCAGGATATTCTTGATGGGGTCTTCAGAGCCTTGTTTATGTTTCTTGGCTTTGTTTGGAGAAGCTGGGCCTTTTGGTTGTGACCAGCTGTCAGAACCACCCTCAGAGGTGGTTCCCTCAGTGGAGGCGGCCCACACTGGACCTGAACGACCCTGTGGCTGATATTCAGGGCCTGCAAAAGCCTGACGAGGGTGTCTGGGAGGCTGAGGCTCCTCAGACCTGCTCCGCTTTACAGGTACGCTCACTGGGCCTGTTGAGAAAAGCTGTGGCTGTAATTTGGCCCCCTCTTTGGCTTGGGGAGGGCCTCTGAAAGGCAGCTGCCCTTGAGAACTCTTCCGTTCTTCATGAGAGCTCTGAGAGACAGAAAAGGAGATCCCTTGCTGGTACTCCAGCTTTCCCAGTGCCTGGGAAAGGTGTCCGGGGGGCAGCTGATCCTTGGAACGGCCCCACTTCAGGGGGGCACTCTCTGGATGTGAGAGAGCTTCTTTTGGGCCTTCAGGCTTCCCGGAGGGCTGTATAGGGTGTGGTGGCATAGGCAGTAGCTTCGAAGAAGTGCCTCCCTTGGTACTGGCATTCTCCAGCTCTGAGAAAGCTTGGTACTGGACTTTTGACCTCAGCAGAGGTTTGGAAGGTTGATTTGCAGGTGGAGGATTCCTAGGGCTTCTCCCCTCAGCAGTGGGCCTCTCTGAAAAGACCTGTTCTGCCATAAACTTCACAAATGACTGGGAAGGCTGCCTGGACACTGAAGCTTTCTTAGACTTGCCTCCTTCAGCAGCAGTGATCTCTAGACGTGAGGACAGCTCCTGAACCTTAGACCTCCCCAAGGGCTGGGGAGCTTGTTTGGAAGGCACTGACTTCCCTGAAATGGCTACCTGGACAGCATTCTCAAAAGTTGATGACATTTGCTGGACTTTGTATCTGGTGGGAGGCTGGGAAGGCTGCCTGGAAGGCCCTCTCTCTGTAGAAGCAACCCCCTCAATGGCAGCGCTTTTCAGAGCTGCAGGAGCCAGCTGCTTGCCCAGCGGTTTGGTCAGGGGCTGAGAAGACATTCTGGGAGGGGGCTGCTCAGTAGAACTGCTCCTCTGGGCCACAGAGCCCTCTGGAGCTGCCGAGGCTGGTTGCTTGCCCACTGGTTTGGTCTCAGGCTGAGAAGACACTCTGGGAGGGGGCTGCTCAGTAGAACCACTCCTCTGGGCCATGGAGCCTTCTGGAGCTGCCCAGGACGGCTGCTGCTTGCACACTGATTTGGTCAGAGACTGAGAAGACATTCTTGGAGGGAGCTGCTCCATAGAACTGCCCTTCTGGGCCACGGAACCCTCTGGAACTGCCCAGGATGGTTGCTGCTTGCTCACTGATTTGGTCAGGGACTGAGAAGACATTCTTGGAGGGAGCTGCTCCATAGAACCGCCCTTCTGGGCCACAAAGCTCTCTGGAATTGCCCAGGACACCTGCTGCTTGCTCACTGATTTGGTCAGGGTCTGAGAAGACATTCTGGAAGAGAGCTGCTCCATAGAACCCTCTGGAATTGCCCAGGACACCTGCTGCTTGCTCACTGATTTGGTCAGGGTCTGAGAAGACATTCTGGAAGAGAGCTGCTCCATAGAACCCTCTGGAATTGCCCAGGACACCTGCTGCTTGCTCACTGATTTGGTCAGGGTCTGAGAAGACATTCTTGGAGGGAGCTGCTCCATAGAACTGCCCTTCTGGGCCACAGAGCTCTCTGGAACTGCCCAGGACACCTGCTGCTTGCTCACTGATTTGGTCAGGGTCTGAGAAGACATTCTGGAAGGGAGCTGCTCCATAGAACCGCCCTTCTGGGCCACGGAACCCTCTGGAATTGCCCAGGACACCTGCTGCTTGCTCACTGATTTGGTCAGGGACTGAGAAGACATTCTTGGAGGGAGCTGCTCCATAGAACCGCCCTTCTGGGCCGTGGAGCCCTCTGGAACTGCCCAGGACGGCTGCTTGACTTTTGCGCTCCCTGGGGTCAGGGAAGCGCCTCTGGGAGGCTTTGGCTCCACCGGAGAGCTCCGTTCTCGGGCCGCAAGGCTCCTGGATTCCCGGGAGGCGGCTCGGGCCGCCGCCCGCCTCTTCCGGGTCTGAGAAGGCCTCCTGGGAGGCAGTGGCTCCAGAGAAATGCCCCACTCCAGAGCGGCGCTCTCCAGACTCGCAGAGCTCTGCTGCTCGAATGGGGAGCTCTGCCAGGACTGCAAGACGCTCCTGGGAGACGCCGGCCCCGCGGGTTGGTTGCACGCGGCAGAAGCGCCCGCCGTGTCCAGAGGAGGGAGCTGTGGCTGGAGTTTTGGCCTCACCGAGGGCTGGGCCGGGAACCCGGACGGCAGCTCCACAGACGCGCCCTCCTCGGCGGCGTTGTCTGACTCTTGCTGGGCTTCAGGATTCGGCAAGGACGGAGGAGCAGAATGTTCGGGGAGCGGTGGCTCCATTGCAATGACCTTCTCGGTGGCGGCACCCTCCAGGCCGGAGAACACGTCCGGTTCCACCTTGGGGTGCACCAAGGGCTGCACAAGCACTTGCAGAGGCTGGGGCTCAGCAAAGGGCACGGCGCTTCCCGCGCTCGCGGGGACCTGCCCCTGGACCAGAAGCGGCGCCGGGCGCTGGGAAGCATGTCTGGGCAGCGGCAGCGGCTCCACCACGACGTTCTCTTCGACCGGGGCGCTCTGCACGCTCAAGAACACTTGTTCCTCGACGGCTGGTCTCGCCAAGGCCCGGAACGGACCTCTGGGAGGCACCACCTCCACGGAGACGCTCCCCTCCACGACTGGGCGCTCGGGCCTCTCGGGGACGGCTTGCTCGGGTTTCAGCGGGGGCTGAGAAGGCTGTTTCGGGGGCAGCAGCTCCGCGGCCCTGCCCCCTACGGCAGTCGCCATTTCTGGACCTTTGGCGACTGGTTGCTCGATCCTGGGCTGCCCGGTGGGCCTAGAGGAGACTCTGGGGGGCAGCGGCTCCAGAGAAATGCTGCAGTCCTCAGCCGGGTTCTCGCGGCCCCCGGGGGCCTGATGCTCGGCCTGGGGGTGCAGCCAGGACGGGACAACCTTCCCGGCCGGCGCCGGCTCCACCAGGCTGCTCCTCTCCGACGACACTTGCTGCTGAAGCTTGGGCCTCGAAAAGGACCGAGCGAGCCCCTCCACGGAAACGCCCCAGTCCTCGGGGGCGCTCTTTGAACCCGAGGGGATCTCCAGTACGTCTGTGGGCTTCCCGGGGGCCTGGGCAGGGGGCCTGGGGCGCACATCTTCCTCCGAGGTGCTCCAGTCGTCAGCGCTGCTGTGCTTCGCGCCGTAGCTGTTGGATTCGGCGGAGGAGGCCCAGCCTTCCGCCTCCCCCAAGGCCCGGGACGCGCATCTGGGAGTCAGCTCCCCCTCTGAAGCCCTCGGGTCCCCGGAGCTTTTGGAGACTGAGAAGACTTGTAGGTAATCCTCAGGCATCCCCAAGGACTGCAAGGGGTGCCTGAGGGCCAGGTGCCGCCCCGAGTCGCTCTCGCCCTCTGAGGGACTGGCCGAATCCGAGGATGCTTCCTGAACTTTGGGCATTGTCAGGATCAGGGAAGAATACCGCGGAGCCAGCGGCTGCTCCGGCCTGCTCAGTTCCACAGCCGAACTTTCCGACTCTGTGAAGAATTTCTGGTCATCATCTCTGGGCTTCGCCAAAGACTGGAACGAACGGCCGCGAAGCAGCTGCAGCTCAGACCCGCTGGCCTCCTCTGAGGAGCTCTCTGAAGCCGAGGACCGCTCCTCAGCCTCGAGGTCCGCCAAGACCCAGGAGAGGCTTCTGGGAGGCAGCCTCTCTGCAGACACGGCCCCCTCGGCCTGAGTGCTCGTGGGACCCGAGATGCTGGCTGTAACGGCCCGCAGAATGCTTCCGGGAGACTTTTCTCTGCAGACCGCTGGAACATCTTGAACTGACTCCATTTTAAATTTGATGGCTTGCAAATCAAAGCTGAAAGCTTCCTCCCTTTCTGACTGGATATGAGAAGGATCCATAAACACTTGAGCCTCCATTGCAACTGAGAAGATGACATCTTCTTGGGTTGTGGACAGAGAAGCTCTGGCTGCTGGCTTCTCGGCTTCAGGGCATGGCGATGGATCGCTGACCGTGGACTCTGCCGAGTCTTCCGGGGTGGCTGGTGAGGCCAAGACTTTTCTGACTTTCAAATCGACACCGGCACCTCTCTTTCTGGTGGCATCTTTACCTGAAAGAAGCTCCTGAGGAGTAGGACTTTCTGCCTGTGGAGTCGTGGGCTGCTCCAGAACTTGCTGCTCCAAAGACAGGTTCCAGAGAAGATGATCTCTGGCACTCTGATTGGCAGGTGGGGATCCCGCCCTATCACTGCGGAGCCCTCGACTGGATTGTTTGAAGCTTCTTCCTCTGGGCACACACTCACTAGTTCCTGAAGCACTCGAACCTTTCTTTGCACCTCGTCTTCCATGTGCCGCTGACAATGGGTAGCTCTGACTCCCAGCAGCATCTGCACTTGCGGCCTGATCTACTGTCTTCTTATCGTAAGTTTCAGTTTTCTTGCTCTGTTCCAGGCCTGAGACACCTGTACCTAAGAAAAATAAGGAAAGGAAAAATATACATGCCTTTCACTTCCTAAAATTTGAACATTCTGCCCTGGCCCAGCGGGTACCTATTCACTACTGAATTCCTCCTTACAGAGAAGCAGCCATTCCGAAGAAAGTGAGTGACCTGGTCACTAATTAGCCTCTGCAGTTGGAAATTATTTTTGAAGATCTTTTTTTAATATTTTATTTATTTATTCATGACAGACACACACACAGAGAGAGAGAGAGAGAGAGAGGCAGAGACACAGGCAGGTGTGTGAGCAGGCTCCATGCAGGGAGCTTGATGTGGGACTCCATCCCAAATCTCCAGGATCACGCCCTGGGCCGAAGGCAGACGCTAAACCGCTGAGCCACCTGGAAATTTTTAAATCAAACTGAAATCTCAGTTTTATGAACTGATTGCAAGGTCAGCTCATCAACAGCAAATCAGTAGTTGGATCCACCTTTACCTGTGAGACACATTGCAAGTCAATTCCCCATTATCCAGTGATTATATGGAAAACCAAAGTAACTGCCCCCACAAACACAGAATTGGTCCTAGCCTCTGTGTGTAAAAGGGACAACTATTAAAAATAAGTAAGAGAAAAATATTTAAAAGAAAGAAAATTTGATTTTCATTTCATTTTCTTCTGTGTGTGTGTGTTCAAGACAGTTTTGTGGTTTTGTTAGTTTTCATGGATTAAACAAGCTGATAAACAAGCAAGCGCAAAATACCTCTCTGGTTAGAAATTCACTTAGATAGGATAGAGATCCAGGTAGAATCTTTTACCTTAATCCCATGCAAGTGGTAATGGTATTAGTCAGGCAGTATAGATGGAGAAACCTGGACCACTTTGATATGCATCTTAAGTTGAAAGCTCTCTGAGGACCAGGGGCAGACAGCAGCCTGGGTAAATCTTATATAGCTCCTGTCAAAAAGCACTGTGCAATTAAATTCATAATACACATTTCTGAATGAGTGTGCGGCTGTGCCAACCTGGATTGTCTTTTTTCGGCTTCTTTCGGTCAGCTTCTTTTGGTTTGGTTGTACTCTTCTCTTCTTCAGAAACCAGTAGAAGCATTGACTCCTCTTGCTTTGGTTTTGCCTGAAAGAGGGAAAGAAAGAGCTTCAGACTGAAGTGCTTCCCACTCACCCCTCCATGGTTGCCAAAGAAAATAACATTAGGAAAAAAGTTCTTGATATCCAAATAGCTCTGCTGGGAGCATAACAATAACCATAGAAATTATTTCCAATGGCATTAATTCCCTGGTGATCATTTCACCTACTATATGTGATCATTTTACCTATTGGAAGTGATTCACCTAGATTGGAAGTTTCTGGTCTCTAAGTGATATGCTGCAGAGAACCCTCTGTGACACCCCGGAAACTGCTGAACCACACTACAAGGCCATCAATCCAAAAGTGGGGTTGTTGGGCCTGATGGCAATCATATTCTTGGCAACATTGGAATTCCCAAATTGGCTTCAGCAGATTTGGGAGCCAAACTCAAATCCCATTTGGCTTCTTTTCAGGGAATTTAATGAAAGCATGAATTAAGCCTTTCCAGCTCAAAAGAAGAAAGAGAATCTGGGTTTTGCTGGGAAAGTAGAGGGAAAATAATGAAGGGTTCAACCCTTATGCTGAAAGAGTTGAAATTGATTTCATATAAACAAGGCTTGCAGATGATTACAGTGCAGCTTTGGAAATGTCAGAGTAGCACTGCACTGAACGGCTACCAGAATTTGCCTCATGTGAGCCTTTCTGCCATGCATCTAAAAGCAAATGTCCTACTCTTTACGCTACTACTCAGGGTGCCTGTGCAAACATACTCAGCTCAAAGTAATTTACTTTTGCATGAATGAGGTTGAGATAGGCCTGGGTTCGAATATCGGCTCCAGTATTTACTCACTGTGTGAGCCTCGCCAGGTTGTTCTCTAAATCTCTATGCCCACATCTATGTCTAAATCTCTATGCCCACCTCCATAAATTAGGGGTGAGGGGGAACCTAAGAAACTCCAAAGCAAGGAGCAAGTGGCAGCAGCCTCTGTGTCCAACATGATCCTGGACCCTTTCATATTCATCCATGTGTCAGGGAGAGTCACATGGAAGAAGACGTCCTGACCTTCTTAGAAAGTGATGCCCAGGCCTTTTCTTAATTAGGCTATGCTGAAGGAAGAGAGTCAGAGGCCCATACATCCTTTCCCTGAGCCAACATTCCCCATCTCCCAGGTTTGTGGTGAGACGTCCAGGTGATAATGCATATATAGTGTTTAGTGCATAGTAATTGGTCACCTTCTGCTTGACAACCAACCAAGGAGATACTCTCAGGGCCACCAGAGGGCCCCCCAGACCTGCTGTCCCTGACTGTTCTTCAATTCATATTTTGTTCTCTTTCTTTTTTTAAAAAAAAAAATTATTTATTTTTAGAGAGAGAGCATACAAGTTGGGGGAGGGACTGAGGGAGAGGGAGAGAATCCCAAACAGACTTCCTGCTGAACTGGGAGCCTGACGCGGGGCTCAATCCCACAACCCCAAGATCTGACTTGAGCTGAAATCAAGAGTCAGATGCTTAATGAACTAAGCCACCTAATTTCTAAAGTTAAATTGAGGTGTCTAAGCTTGATGCACTGTGGGGTGAAAAGAGTACAGGGCTGGAGGTCAACACTGGGTTCTGGTCCTAGCTCTACTACCATCTGGGTGTGTGACCTTAGGCAACTATTTGTACTTTAATGTCCTCCCCTGTAAAATGCTTATAACTACAAAATCTTTTAGTGTCTTCCAGTTCCAATTTACAACCCTTTACTTATACCCCAGAGTCACTGAAGAATTGAGTGTTTGACCAAAGTGAATCTTCCAGCTAACTGACACATCTTTTTAAACACCAACATCTTTTAGCAAATTAAAATTTACAACACCAATATCTTTTACCTTTTAGTAAAAATCTTTTCCAAAGGCACTATTTCCCTATCTTCTTAAACAGATATCAAACACAGATAAACTTTTCTTGATGACTTGGATAAATAAGGAACATGATCGATTACACTGGACTATGATATGTTGTGGCCCTGAGAGATTTAGATTTACTGAGGTGGGCATGGTTCTTGATCCCTCTACTAAATGGCCCCAGATCATTCCTGCCATCTTTCTCTGCTATCAACTGTCACTTCTCCTTGTTGTCAGATCTCTGAGTCTCGTGGCCATGTTTTTAACATAATTGGCTTGCCTAAATGTAGTTTTGCCTGCTAGAAAATCATGTGACACAACTTTGGGACATCTATGTGACAATGAGATTTCTAGGGGCATTAATAGCTGAATTCTGAATGCTTGGAGTTGCTGGAAGCCTTGCCTCCAAATGAGTTGAATGGGGCTGCAATTTGTAACTCATGGGTCTTACCTGATTAATAATTTCCTGATCTGGGCCATGGTTGAATGTCCTCTACAAAGAGGGCTGAATGAATTCCCAGACGCTAAGCCAATAAGCAATTCCTGGGGTTTAAGCCACTGTTTCTGCTTTCTTCAGTCCATTTTATGTAAATACCACATGGGTAGTACATCCTACCCACTAGATACAAGTTTGCTCACCT
Source organism: Canis aureus (assembly GCF_053574225.1). Lineage (NCBI taxonomy): Eukaryota > Metazoa > Chordata > Mammalia > Carnivora > Canidae > Canis > Canis aureus. Next base: position 32,761,634 of record NC_135649.1, on the reverse strand, counting down.
CTGGCGGGGTGAGGGGTTGTCAAACTTGGGATAGTGCCCTTGACTTTACCATCCTTACTTAGGGCATGGATCCCCTAAACCATAACACTCCCCAAGAAGCAGTTTGTGAAGGTTGGAACTCCTCTTTCACTATATGGGAGTTTGTTCTTAGGCCTCTTGAAGGACTTACACTGGTTTGAGGGTTCTTCTTTTTCTTTTGTTTCCGGGGGTTTAAAGCCATCTTGTGTCGAGCAGCTGAAGAATCCAAACAGCCCTTGGTGGTGGCCGGGGTGTTGAAACTCATGGGCAGGTGAGTGCTGCCAGGAGAGGCAATCATGGCAAACGTGGTCAACGACTGTGAGCGGATCGGTCCAGGTGAGGGCTCAAAGGAGCTCTGGAGAGAGGGGGAGAAAAGGAATGAGTCATCTCCCTATGCTGCCACTGGTCTCAAAAGCTGGAAACTTCTCTGGCTGAAGAATTCCTAAAGAAAAAAATCCTTCTGGTCAATAGACTCCTTAGAGGCAAGGCGCACACTTCTGCTGGGTCCCTTGTAGGTGAAAACAAGAAAGGGGAAATGAATTCAGGTTGCTCCCCTGCTTAGAAAGGATTCAGGAGCTCCCTTTTGCCCTCAGGACAGGAACTCAACCATTTAATGGAGTTCACAAGGTCAAAGGATTTGTGTTTTCCCTTGTCCTATACCCCTTTAATTAACAGGAGGGGCTGATTGGGGTGAGAGGCACAGTCTGTGTCAGGAAAACCCATCAGGGCTGTGGGGTTTCTCCATAGGAGGGCTGGGTAGAGGGGAGAAAATCAGGTTCAAAGAGGGCTTGTCTGTAAGCTGCATTTGCAGAAACAGCACACTACCTTTATTTAAATTTACTGTTCAAGGGCGCCAGGCTGATGGGAGGACCTGAGTACCCCCACCCCCAATGAGGTGAGGATGGAGCCTGTCACCTTGTCCTCATTATGGCTGGCTTCTACCTCTCTGAACTATCTGGTCCCTGGGGCTCCCAGTTGAGTTCCTCCTAGGAGCCTCAAACTACTCTCCTCTAGGCTTCTTGACATAGCATTTTCTACACCTCAAAAACACACCCCAGAGCACCTCCCACTCCTGAGAAGCTCCCAATATTTGCGTCAGGAGAGCCCCTTGGAAGGCCAGGTGATAAGCCATCTCTCTCCTGCACACCAATGGAAAGTGATACAATTGAGCAGGTGGACACAATCTTCATTTCTGTTTACTCACTAGCTCTTTCCAAACTAGCTTTACATAGCACTAGGGTCCCCTTTGGTATTTGCAGCTCTCACATCTCTTCATATTCCACCCACCCCCCACTACTTTGTGTTGGTTCAGTGATAACCTTAGCTACTATCTTGGTTCCAAATATGGTTCTTTTATGGCCAGAGATTCCAATGCCTGGGGTGTAACACAGTGCTAACGGGTCAGGCCAATGATAGATCCAGGTCACTGTTCTGTTTTTTATTCTAGGAAAAGGGGAAGGAATGGAATGCTAGTTATCTTTTGTGGGGTCAGTCACACAGAATTAAAAGTGGTTCCGGAGGCCTTTTCTAACTTGTTCATGCAACTCTCATCCATGAATTTATAGAACACCTCTTCTGGGTACTATATATTTGCTTGTGTGATCTGGTGGAGTTGTTAATTTAACATTCAGTGTACAGAGTAAGGTCTCTTGTTTTGTTGTTCTGAAATGTGTTCATACTTCAGGGCAATCTTATAGTTCCGGTATTTGGGGACTACATGATAAGGTCCATACTCCCACTAACCTCACATAATCTATCTCCCTGTTACCTCTGTGACTATGCCTCCCATCACTTTCTGTTCCAGACATACTGCTGGTTTGCTGAACTTCAAACATTCCATGTGTGCTCCTCCCTAAGGGCATGCTCTTCCTTCTGCTGGGCATGCTCTTCCCCCATGTACATGTGGCTGCCTCTCTCACTTCCTTCAAGTCCCAATACAAAAGCCACCTTCTCGGTGACATCTTCCCTGGCTAACCTATTTAAAATTGTATCCCTCCACCCTGACACTTCATCATCCCCTTCCTATGTTGTTTTTCTTTTCTCCTTGGCACTTTTATCACTAACATACTGTATATTTTGCTTATGTATCTTATTTATTGTCCACATCTCCCACTACACATATAAACTCCATGAAGAAGAGTTTTCATTTGTTTTATTCATGACAGTATCCCTAACCCCTAGTACTGTGCTTGGTACATAGTAGTTGCTCAATAAACGTTTGCTGAACTGGCAAATTGATTATGCTAAATGTTTCCGCCAGATGTTTCCTTTCTGAGAAATTGCTTGGAGAAAGCCCCTCTGTTCTCTGTATCATTTTAGTTACTCTTTCTGAGACCTCACTAGTTCCACCTGAAGGTAAATGGAAAAGTCAAGGAGGTCTATGGATCCAGAAGCCCTAAAGGAACACCATGTAACTGGCTTTTCATGAAAACTAACTTATGATGCCTAGACAGCAAGTAAATGCACATTTAATTTAAAATTTTTTTTTCAATTTCTTTGGCATCCTAAACCTTATGGTGTAAGCACTATAGACAAAAGCACTGTTTAGTGAGACTCTATAGCATAACAACGAAATCCGGCTCAGCAAAATTCTGGCAACTTGTAGATTGAGTGTGTGCAGGTGAGAGCTTAGCTGTTCCCAGCAATAGCTTAAACCAAGAGTCCATCAAACTTAAAAATAGCCACTAGTCTCGCCATGCCTGATTGGCTCTCATTAAGAAATCTCTAGGTATTAGACCTAAACACAGACCCATAGCTATCTTCGAAACTGGGCTAAAAATAAGAGAGCAGAGCCATCAAGCATTATCCTCACCTGACTATGGCACTCAAGTTCAAGCATGTGATTCAAAATAGCCCTAAGGGAATCTCTGTTGTTGAGTTTAGAGTATGTCATCTGGCTATAGAGTATGTGTATATTTTACAACTTCCCTTAAACTCATAAGTGAATTAAATAAACAGTTAATAAAATCAATGATTCAAATAGACCCTCTGGAACTCTGGGCAGTGAAAATATGGTCTAGGATCTCCCAACTCCCAGCATCAGAGTCACCTGTAGTGAATACTGAAAAAAATACATTTCAAAAGATATAGCAAGACCTGATGAATAAGACTATCATGGGAGGGGCCTTATAATAGGCTTAACAGGCTCTCCAAGTGAGTTTTCCGAGTTGTGAATCACTCCTAACTCTGGTGTGACAGAAGGCTCTCATTTTCAAACAGAAGCACAGCAAAATCAGGGGCGTCTGAGTGGTTCAGTGGTTGAGCATCTGCCTTTGGCTCAAGTCATGATCCCAGGGTCCTGGGATCGAGTCCTGCATTGGGCTCCCCACAGGGAGCCTACTTCACCCTCTGTATATGCTTCTGCCTCTCTCTGTGTGTCTCTCATGAATCAATAAATAAAATCTTAAAAAAAAGAAACTAGAAATCAATAACAGAGGGAAAGCTGGGAAATTTGCAAATAGGTGGAAATTAAACAACACAGCCTTAAGCAACCAATAAATCAAAGAAGAAACCAAAAGGAAAGTTACAAAATACTTTGTCGTGAATAAAACCTAAACCACAACACGAAATAATTTATGTGATACAGTAACAGCAGTCCCTGGAAATTCACAGATATACATGCCTATGTTAACAAAGAAGAAAGATCACAAATCAATAACCTAACTCCCCACCGTGAGGAACTAGAAGAAGAGAAGACTAAACCCAAAGCTAGCAAAAGGAAGGAAACGGTAAAGATTAAGGTGGAGATAACAAAAAAGAGAATAGAGAAACCATAGAGGAAATCAATGAAACCAAAAATGGGTTCTTTGAAAAGTAAAACAAAATGGACAAATCTTTAGCGAGATTTACTAAGGCAAAAGGAAGGAAGATACAAATTACTAAAATCAGAAGTGAAAGAGGACAATCACTACTGACCTTAAAAAAAAAAAACAAAAAGAACGATAGGACAATACTATACATAAATGTATGTCAACAAATTAGATGACCTAGATGAAAGGGATACATTCTTAGATACACCCAAATTACCAAAATTGACCCAAGAAGAAAAATAAAATCTGAATTGACTTGTAACAAGTAGAGATTGAATCAGTAATCAAAATTTCCCAACGACAACAAAGACCAGGACCAGATGGCCTCACTGGTGAATTCTACCACACTTTTAAGGAATAATTAAAACCAATCCTTACATATTTCAAAGACAAAGAAGAGGGAACACTTCCTTATTCTGCAAGGCCAGCATTGTCATGATTCCAAAGCCAGATAAAGGTATCATGAGAAAAGAACACTAGAGACCAATATCCCTCATAAAAACACATGCAAAAGTGCTAGCAAACCAAATCCAACAGCATATTAAGGCTATTGTATAGCATGACCAGTTGGGATTTACCCCAGGATTGCAAGGAGGTTTGCATATGAAAATCATCCGATGTAATACACTGTATTAATAAAATGAAGAAAAGGTAGCATGATCACCCCAATTGATGCAGAAAAGCATATGACAAAATCCAAGACCAATACCTATTCATGCTAAAAACACCTAACAAAATATGGGTGGAAAGTATATATGAAAAAATCTATAGCTAACATCATAATCGATGGTGAAGGACTTAAATTCTTCCCCCTAAGATCAGGAATAAGACAAGGATGTTCACTCTTGCCACTTTTATTCAACATTCTACTGGAAGTTCTAGCCAATTAAGCAAGGAAAAGAAACAAAAACATGCAAATTGGAAAGGAAGAGGTGAAACCAAATCTATTTACAAATGACTTGATCTTATGTATAGGAAATTATATACTAATAGGAAATTATATACTATATTATATATATTATAGATAGATAGATATAGTCAATACAATTATAATGAATAGTCAGGTGAGGGGTTTCTTTTTTTTTTTTAGGTGAGGGGTTTCAAAGAGAAATGCAAACTTTAAAAAAGCAACCAAACAGAAATTCCTAAAATTGAAAATTACAGTGTTTGGGGAAAAAAATTCCCAGATAGATTTTACATTCTTCATAAAAGCAGAAGAAAATACCAAGAGAATTTATACAGAGAAGTCAATAAAAAAGGTATAATATGAAAAAAAAGAAATTAAAAAATTAACAAAAAATAAAATTCTAAAGAATCTCCATAAATCTACAAGAGCTAATAAATGAATTAATCAAAATTAAAAGATACAGGATCAACACACTGAAATTAGTTGAACTTCTATACATTGGGCATGAATAACCTAAAAAGGTAATTAAGAAAACACTTCCATTCACAATGGCATCAAAAAGAAATAAAAAGTTAGAAATAAGCTTAACCAAAGAAATGCAAGATTTGTACACTATAAACTATAAAACATCCTGAAAGAAATTAAAGACCTAAATAAATGGACAGACATCCCATTCATGAATTGGAAGGCTTAATGTTAAGATGGTGATCAACTCCCCAAAGTGATCTAAAAATTCAAAGCAATCCCTATCACAATCCCAATGTGCTTTTTAAAAAATATTTTTAAAGATTTTATTTACTTATTTGACAGAGTGAGAGAGTACACAAGCTGAGAGACGGACAGAAAAAGGAGAGGGAGAAGCAGACTCCCTACTGAGCTCCCCATGGAGCCTGACGTGGGGCTCGATCCCAGAACCCTGAGATCAGGACCCTGAGATCAGGTGACCTTCCCGATGTGCTTTTTAGAAGATATAGAAAAACTTATTGGGATCCCTGGGTGGCGCAGCGGTTTAGCGCCTGCCTTTGGCCCAGGGCGCGATCCTGGAGACCCGGGATCGAATCCCACGTCAGGCTCCCAGTGCATGGAGCCTGCTTCTCCCTCTGCCTGTGTCTCTGCCTCTCTCTCTCTCTGTGTGACTATCATAAATAAATAAAAATAAAAAAAAGAAAAACTTATTGTAAAATTGATATGGAATTGCAAGGGACCCCAAAAAGCCTAAATGATCTTAAAGGGGAAAAAAGGAACAAAATAGGAAGATTCCCACTTCCTGATTTTGAACCTTACTACAAAACTAGATAAATCAAGACAGTGTAGTACTAGCATAAGGACAGACATAGAGATCAATGGAATAGAATTGGAAGTCCAGAAATAAATCCATTCATCTGTGGTTAACTGATTTGCAACAAGCATGCCAAGAACATTAAATGGAAGAAATAAGTCTTTTCAACAAATGGTGCTGTGACAACTGGATAGCCACATGCAAAAAATGAAGTTAGATCCTATCTCATACCATATATAGAAAAGAACTTGAAATGGATCAAAGACCTAAATATAAGAGCTAAAACTCTTAGAAGAAAACACAGGGGTAAATCTTCATGATCTAAGATGGGCAGTGGTTTCTTTGACATGACAGCAAAAGTACAAGTACTAAAAGAAAAAATATCAATAAACTGGACTTCATCAAAATTAAATTAAAAATTTTTTAATGTTATTCTTTTGAGAGAGTTAAAAAAGACAACTCACAGAATGGGGGAAGTGTTTGCAAATCATATACCTGAAAAGGGTCTAGTATCCACAATATATAAAGAACTCTTAACAAGAGAAAAACCAAACACAATTTAAAAATGGGCAAAGGACTTGAATAGACATTTCTCCAAAGGAGATCTATAAATGGTCAATAAACACATTAAAAGATGCTTAACTAACATCATTAGCCACTAGGGAAATGCAAATCAAAACCACAATGAGATACCACTTCACAGCCACGAGAATAATTTTTTTTAAATTGGAAAATAACAAGTGTTGGCCAGCATTTGGAGATATCAGAAGACTTACACATCAGCAGGAGGGAATGTAAAGTGGTGTAGCTGCTGGGGAAAACAGTTTGGTGGTTCCTCAAAAAGTTAAATGTAGAATTACCATACGATCCAACAGTTCCACTCCTAGGTAGGCACACAAAAGATTTGAAAACAAGGGCAGCCCAGCTGGCTCAGCGGTTTAGCACCTGCCTTTGTCCCAGGGTGTGATCCTGGAGTCACAGGATCAAGTCCCACATTGGGCTCCCTGCATGGAACCTGCTTCTCCCTCTGCCTGTGTCTCTGCCTCTCTCTCTGTCTTTCAAGAATAAATGAATAAAATCTTAGGAAAAAAAAGATTTGAAAACAAGTGTTCCAACAAAAACTTGTATATGATTGTTCATAGCAGCACTATTCACAATAGTCGATAGGTAGATAGGACCCAAATGTCTATCAGTGGATGAATAGCTAAACATGGTAGATCCATACAATGGAGTGCAATTCAGCCACAAAAAGGATTGAAATACTACAACATGGATGAACCTCAGAAACATCGTACTCAGTGAAAGAAGCCATTTGCAAAAGGCCATATACTGTATGATTACATATATATAAAGTGTCCAGAATAGGCAAATCCAGAGACAGAAAGCAGATTGGTGTGGTTGCCAGGGGCTGAGAGGAGGGAGGAATGATGAGTGACTGCCTAATAAGTATGGGGCTTCTGTTTGGGGGAACCAAACCTATTCGGGAACTAGACAGTGGGGATGGTTGCATAGCATTGTGAAAGTACTTAATGCCACTGAATTGTATACTTTAACATGATAAATTTTGTTATGTATATTTTATCACAGTAGAAATGTTATGTAATTCAGTCTTCCTACCAATTCAGACTAATTGGTCTGATTTAGCATATTCTGCAGAACATACATACAGTCTAGATCCATAAATCAGTGAGCATCCTTATCCACCTAACACCTGCCTGTGCTTTAACTTTGTTCCTAACTTGACCGCTTTTTTTTGTTGTTGACACATCTAACTGAAGTCTGCTTCCCTCCATAGGATCTTCTAACATCAAAACAGTTTTGTGCTGACTGGCATATTATCATCATTATCAATTACCTTTCTGTTTACTTTTTAAGTCCCAAAGGTTAATTATTCTAAACTCCATTTCACTTTAAAAGTCCTTTTAAGAGCAGCCCCTGTGGCGCAGCGGTTTGGTGCCGCCTGCAGCCTGGGGTGTGATCCTGGAGACCTGGGATGGAGTCCCACATCAGGCTCCCTGCATGGAGCCTGCTTCTTCCTCTGTCTGTGTCTCTGCCTCTCTCTCTCTCTCTCTCTCCTTCTCTCTCTCTCTCTCTGTGTGTGTGTGTGTCTATGAATAAATAAATAAATCTTTAAAAAAATAAATATCTCCTAATTATTAAAAAAAAAAAGTCCTTTTAAGTTTGGGTTGCCTGGGTGGCTCAGGTGGTTGAGCATCTGACTCTTGGTTTCAGCTCAGGTCATGATCTCAGGGTCGTGGGATTGAGCCCAAGGTTGGGTCAGCACAAAGTTGGCTTGTCCCTCTTCCTCCCCTTCTGCTCCTCTGCTCTCTCTCCCAAATACATACATACATACATACATATACACATACATAAAATCTCTAAAATTCCTTTCAAGTTCAATAACAACCAATTAAATTAACCACACATTAGTTTGAGAATGGAGGTACTGATACAGGCACAATCTACTAATTTTCCAATTGTATTGGATATTATTGGTTGATAAACCTACCTGTATAAAATGCACATACATGCCCTCTCATGTGTCAAATGATTTTTCATATAGGTGTATATCTACTAAACAATACTACATGCCCTAACCTTTGAGATTTTGGCATTCACAAACATAGAGGATTTACTTCCATAAAAATCTCCCTTGTTTTCTTCCTAAAATAACTGAAAATATCTGCAAACTATTATTGTTTTCTAAAATACCGTCTTCCCTTGCTTTCAAACAAAAGTGCTGATTATTCGGTTTGTAGAATTGGACAGAAAATGTAAATCACCATGCAAATCAAAAGTCAAAAATGGCCGTGGCTTCCTCAGATGCCCCCCTAGTGCTAAGCCACAGTAGAAGGAGTGCAAGAGATTATGCCTCTGACCTGTGCTCCCCAACAAAACCTACCAATTAGGATGGGGCTAACACTCACCTTCTTCAATGTCAAGATATTGTGTGGTAAAGCTTTCCTCCATGAGCTCTTAGGTGACTCTTCATCAACAGAGCTTACTTCAAAGTCATTAGAATTTGTGTCAGATTGGATTAGAGGTGGGCTGATGCTGGGTTGGCGTGGGCGCCGTGTTGGGATCTGTCAAGGACAGTATAAGGAAAAATTTAAAACTTGTGTGCTTTCCTCCAAATTATTGGTGTTTTCTTGTTGCTTAATGGATGGAGAGACTAAGAACCCAAAGTGAGAAAACAAGCCAAGAAAAGAATCTCCTACCTCCTTGTCTTCACTTCTTGTACCTATGCAAACCAGACCAATAGCCTTGGGTCATGCCCTGGATTGCTGCACACTTTTGCCAGTCCCCAAACAGAAACAGAAATTTTGAATTGCTTAATTGATCAAAATCAGAATTCTGGTGTTATCTCTCAACTAATGCTTACTATAAATCTTATTTCGGTCTGATCTTTGTTTTGGTTTTGGCCCTGTCTTTGGAAGTCTGGTTCTTGTGGAGGTTAAGTTTTAGGGTTAAGATCTAGGCTTCGCATCCAAACTATAACCCTTGCTCCTGTCATTCCAGGAATTGTCTGGATCATATCTTGACTCTATTGGTTGTTTATCTTAATCCTGTCAAGATTGGTCTTCTGTAATTATTAGAAAATCTACAGAACTAGCCCTGATTAGAACTGTTTTACTAGTTTTCCTAAGGGGATAAAAATTGATCATTTGGATTTTCCTTGGGCTTCAGCAGACTAATTTAGTTCATTCCAACTTGAACTTCATAGTACACTTGAATCTGAGGCACTGGTCTCTGCCATGGTCATTTCGATGTGGATCAGAATCTCTGATTTTATCTTTAACAAATGCCAGCTAAGCATCTACAGTGTGCCACAGCCCACTGTAAGCATTGGGCCTATAGCAATGACCCAAACAAAATCTTTGCTGTCATGGAACTGACATGCTTTCTTCTGTCATAGTCTCTGCTCCTGTTCAGGACAGATGGTCCTCAAATTCTCAAAGCCAAAGGAGGATTTTTCCAAGGTTCTGCCCCTGGAGCACTCCTGGCTAGAATCTAAGGTGCCCTCTTATTACTACCAGGCCCGCTGAGGGCTCTTGAGAAGAAGTCTCAAAGATTCACCAACCCCAAGTCCAATTCTAATAACAATAATGGCAATCATGACAACTAACTTTTACTGAGGGCTTTACTCTGCTTTAATCTGTATTCTTTCCTTCCTCTCACTAGCTTTGGGGTTAGTTTGCTCTCCTCTTTTAAGTTCCTTCAGGTGAAGAGGTAGGCAGTTACATTATTGATTTGATCTTTCTCCCTGTCAGGCAGGGCGCACTCTAGGTAGATGTATTTCATTTGAACTTTACAACAGTTCTTTGAAGCATCTGATCTTGTGATCCTCACCTTCCAGGTGGGGAAAACTGGGTCTGAATGAGGACGTGACTGGCCCTAATTCTCATGGTGGCAGAACAAGCATTTGAAAGGTCTGCTTGCCTTTATGGTCCATGTTCTTAACTATTGTGCACTCCTATCTCCTAACTATAAGGGCTCGGAAGGGGTGTCCCATGCTCAAGTTCAGGAAGTTTAAGGGCAAGAACCAGATGGTTGAGCATCTGCCTTTGGCTCAGGTCATGATCCTGCGATCCTGGGATCAAGTCCCACATCAGGTTCTCTGTGAGGAGCCTGCTTCTCCCTCTGCCTATGTATCCACCTCTTTCTGTGTGTCTCATGAATAAGTAAATAAAATCTTAAAAAGAGGGGGCCTCAGAGGGAGACCCAGGTCTGTGACTTTGCACCCTCTGTTCCTAAATTACTGAATTCAGTTTGATTCCACAAGAAGATGCTAACAATCTGCTAGTAAATCTTCTCATCTATTTTCCTCAAATAAAAGGAACATGAAATGTCTTGGAGAATAATCAAGGCACGCACATTCCTAACACTTCAGATAAAACATCAGGTGAAAATCTGTCAAGGGATAAAACGCTGGTTCAGTCTCAGTATTTCTGACAGAACTGTACACTGGGAGTTTGTCTCCCACAATCTTCCAGTTGCTCTGAATGTCACAGAATCCATTATGACTCCTGCCCCTTCAAGGGACCCAGCCATTGGTCAATTCCATACTTTCTCAGCTTCTATGCAGCATGGGGTATCAGGACCCTCAACTTAATGCTCTCAATGACCCTGTCATGGAGGGTTGTCACCTTGGCACCAAAAGGAAGATTCCCATGCAAAGGTGGATCTGGTGGTTGATGGCTCAGGTTCTGTTAACACCATACCCTGTCTTCAGCTCTGTTTCTCAGAAGAGGGACTGAGGGAACAGGCCAAAGATGTGAGGAGTGAGCCCAAACCAATCGTTTGAGAAAAATTGCCTTGGGACTATTGTTTGGCTTTTCCTAACCCCTTCATTGTGAGAGGAAATGCCCCTAGAATCTTTACCTTGAATTTTCACACCTCCCCCTCCACCCCCAACAAATCACCTTTTTAGAGAAACAGCATGTCTCTGCTATGAGAATCTCTCTGTCTGTTGCTGGGACTAAGAGAAGAAGGAGAGAGGGAGGCATCCAGGAAGCAGAATTCCCCTTTCTGAATGTGAGAAACAACTGTGTAGCACTCAGTCATGCACATCTGGATTTGTGCCCCTGAGTGGTGAGGGAGTGCAGCCGTGGAGACAAGTAAAAGCTCGTGTTGAGGTTCAAGACTGAGGACAGGAAAGTTTGCAGAAGTGACCTTTGCTGCTGTGGTGCAACAGGGCAACAGTCTGCTGACCCAGGGTCTGCTATACAACCATAAGATGGGCACCGTTGGCGACCATCTTGGTGTTTGCTTCTCTACCTTCCACGGTTAATGTAGCCAGCAGAGCTGCCACATACAGTACAGAAACCAGAACGGGAGATAAAGAGTCTTGAGCAGACATGTCAGAAATAAGCCCCAGTCACCTTTTGCCAAATGCGAAAGTAGAAAACGGGCTCCTCCTGGTATGGCCTTCTCAGTCACACAGGGATATTTGGGTATTATCCCACCCCCAAGTTGAGAGAAGGAGAAAGGTAGCTGCTGAGGGTTATGTCCCTGGCAATATTTCCAGCTCCCCCTAGAACATCTCTAGATCAGAGCTCCAGAAGAGTCTAACTGAGTAATGGTTAGGATTATCAGGAGGTAAGAGGCTGTTCTATGCATAGGCTACATCTGATGAAGACTAAAGGTATATCCTTCTCCCTGTTGAGGCAGGTACAAAGAAACTGAATATCTTAAAGCCTGGGGTACTAGAAAGACTGGGATACTAGAAAGACCATAGGTTTTGAGGTCAACGCATCTGGGTCAGATTACCACTTACTACCTGGGTGAGATTGAGCAATTTCTTTAACCTCTCTGAGTCTTTATTCTAGCCTCACAAACAACCGTTTGAGGTAGATATTAAATTTAATATTAATATTAATATTATACAGTGGGTATAATATTAATATACACTGGAAAGGAAGGCTCAGAGAGGTTAAGCAATCAGCCCAAGATCACATAGCCAGCAAGTAGCACGAGAATTCAAGCATAGGTCTATCTGTTTGACTCAGCTGCCAAACTTTGCACAATTCCACTCTATTACCTCAGGGGCCTTGGAGCCTCCAACCCAGATTCCACTTTTGGGCACATATTGGGGCATAGCCTCAAACATAAGTCCAGAAACATCTCCATGCACATTACTAGTTCCAGTTCTAGGCAGAGTTCGGGAAACCAGAGTTCGCTGTTGAAGAAAGAAAAAACACGGCAGTTGGAATGCCTGCACATTGACAGTGGAATGTCACCGTCTTAATACTTAAAGCATTCTTGAGGTGCGTCAAGAAAAGTGAATATGGTTATGCCAGACAACACTGTGTGCTGGGCACTAGGTAATCACACCATATATTTATACACTCTCCATTCTTTACAATAACTCCGTGGGGTAGAATCAGCTGAGAAACAAGGCCAAATTCCCCACTCCTTGCTTTTTTGGCAGATTAGGACTAGGGAATGGAAGAGGAGTAGTCTAATTAGGCACTGATGCTTGAGTTCACTATTACCTGTAGAGGTCTGCCTCTCTTGGGCTCTGGAGAGGGACAGAGTTGATGGGTTGATCTTTCAAGCTCGGGTTCCAACATGAAGATGCTGTCATGGGACAGGGATTTGCTACCCATGTTGCTCTTGATCCTGAACAGGAAGGAAAAGGTCTGTAAAAGCAGCCCAAGGGCCATAGGAACTAAAGACACGTGTATATGCATAGTATGACATATCACAGTTACTTCAGAAAGAGGGCAATGATGTGCATGTGTGGACATAGAAAGTTTTCCATAAGATATTGAGTCAAAAAATAAAGAATAGTATGGTCTCATTTAATATATACACCTACGGGCGCCTGGGTGGCTCAGTCCATTAAGCATCTGCCTTTGGTTCAGGTCATGATCCCAGGATCCTGGGATCGAGGCCTGTGTCAGGGGGGGTCCCCACTCAGCAGGGAGCCTGCCTCTGCCCTTCGCCTCTTCCCACTCATGCTCTCTCTTTCTCAAATAAATAAATAAATAACGCTTATTACACACATATATAGTTTATGTTCATAGAAAAAAATCCAGAAGGATATCCACCAAATAATTAGTGGTAGATCCCCCTGAGGAATGGCACTGGGGGCAGGAGTAGGAAATACTTTAATTTCCTACTTTATGTACTTCTGTATGATTTTGATTTTTAAATTATCAACACATATCTTTGTTATATGATAGTTTTGAGATACAGTTTACATACCATCCAATTCACCCATTTATTTTTTTAAAGATTTTATTTATTTATTCATGAGACACACACACACAGAGAGAGAGAGAGAGAGAGAGAGAGAGAGGCAGAGACACAGGCAGAGGGAGAAGCAGGCTCCACGCAGGGAGCCTGATGTGGGACTCGATCCCGGGACTCCAGGATCACGCCCGGAGCCAAAGGCAGGCGCTAAACCACTGAGCCACCCAGGGATTCCCTAATTCACCCATTAAAAGTCTACAATTCAATAGTGGCAACCCCGTGGAATGAGAGGGAAGACCCTGAGTCTTTCTGTTATTAAGGTAAGAGTTGTCAAAGATCTTTCACACCCAAATTTCTCTCTAGTGTTTTTGTTTTGATTTAAAATATCAAACATCTGCCCAGATCTTGGAGGCTCTCATTCACTAGATCTTTTCTTCTTTCACATGAGGGTTCCGTGATACATCTGTCTGATTTTCAAAGCTATCTTATGCACCTACTCTACCTCACCCCCACCCTCATCTTGCTAAACCCAGATGGAAATACCCTCTGATTGGGAATGAAGACAGATTGATGACAATTAAGTGCTAAGATAAATCAGGGGAAAGTTAGAAACAAATAAAAGGCTAAAGGCACAAAAGACTCCTTTTGGAATGTGGGAAGATATTTTACCTTTTAAAAATTTCACCCAAAGACATCAGAAGAAAACTAAAAACTAATACCTCTTATGAAATGGATATAAAAATCTTCAATAAAATACTAGTCATCTGAATCCAGCAACGTAAGGAATTATACACTATTACCAGGTAGAACTTGCAAGAAATATAAGGTTTTCTAATATATGAAAATCAATCAATGTAGTACACCATATCAGCAGAATAAAAGCAAAAACCATGTAGTTATTTCAACAGATACAGAAAAAGCATTTGTAAAGTCCAAATACGTAATAAATACACTCAACCTTGGCAGAGGACATCTGTGAGAAACTCTCAGCTAATGTCATATTTAATGATGAAAGACTGAATGTTTTCTCCCTCATCGGGAACAAGACAAGGATGTCTGCTCTTGCCACTTCTATTTAACATTGTCCTGGGGGTTGCAGCGAGAGCAATTAGGTAAGAAAATTAAATAAAAGACATCCATATTGGACAAGAAGAAGTGAAATTATCTCTAATCATAGATGACACAACCTCATGTATAAAACTCCTAAGGAATCCAATAAAAACTACTGGAACCAATAAGTGAGTTCAGCAAGGTTGCAGGATAAAAGACCAATATACGACAATCAATTGTATTTCTGTATCCTTGCAATGAGCAATCCTAAAATGAAATGACAAAACCACTTCCAATTTTCATTTACAATAACATCAGTAAGAATAAAACACTTAGGAATACATTTAATGAAAAGTGTCTAAAAATTATACTCTGGTCACTCTAAAACCCTAATGAAATAAATTAAAGAAGGAAACCTAAGGAAATGAAAAAGCAACCTATGCTCATGGTTTGGGAGACCTAATCTTGTCAAGAGGGCAATAAAGTCTGCAAACTGATCTACAGATTTCAGGTGATCACTACTGAAATTCTGGCTGCCTTTTTGTTATTCTTTTGCAGAAGTGGGCAAGATTATCCTTAAACTCATAGAGAAATGTAAGGGGTTACATACTGATAAACTTGAAAAGTAAGAACAACATTGGAGAACTCACACTTGCCAATTTCAAAACGTACTTCAAAGCTACCTTCATCAAGATAGTGAGTACTGGCATGAGGATAAACATATAGATTGTTGCTATTTGTAGAGATGACACAGAGTAGACCCAAAATCCCCTCTCCTTGCCCTCCCCCCCCCCCAGTTTATAGCAGGGCTAGTCTTAGCCTCACTTAGAGCTGTAAGGTTGTGGTCTATACAATGGCATCATTTGTAACGTGTGAAACAAGCCCCTCTGTCCATAACCATCTCCTGCTCTCTGAGATTCCTCACGTTCAATGCACTAATTAAGGTCCTTAAGGAAACCTAGGTGTTAGCAGTCAGGGAGTAGTATAACAAGTATAACACGTTACTGAGTGTCCCATTTCCAGCAAGCAAAGCCTTGAGGGAAAAGGTAACAGCACGGGTGAGCTCTATGGGCAGCCCAAATAAGTCTGGCAAGTTGGGCTCAAGTGGAACTCCGTAGGCGGGGATCTGATGGATACAGGAACAGCTGGGGGTACTGGACGTTCAGATACAGAAGGGGGGCATCACAGATGAAAATCTGAATAGAGGTGGCTGAGAAAGAGGCTCCCCCATTCCGGGACCAGTTCCAGCATTTTCCATACCCCCTCTGTCTCCTGTGATGGAGGGAGAAATGGATTTGGGGTTCTTGGTTTGTTTGCTTGTTTCTTTGTCTTTACATTAACACAAGTGATTTAAAGCTTTGGCCTCCACCCAGCTAGAGGCTTCTGTCTCTGAGATTTTAATCACACATTAAGAGATGTAGCTCCCTCCCCCCCAACCCCGCTGGGGAAATCACAGACCTATACTCTGAGGGCCAGGCAGGCAAACCAGGCCCAGCTTCCCAAATGAGGTAGGATGTCTTTACTTGAAACAGAGGCCTCCAGCTCCTCACTAGTGGTAGGCGCCATGTGGCTGTGATGGGAAACTCTGCCCTCATCTACTGGTACCCAGTGCTCTCGGGGTCAGGGGTGTGCAGCTGCCCAACCTACTGAGCTATGCACCCCAGACCACAAGCATACGTGTGAGCACAGAAAAGGCCCCCTGGCAGTGGCTGTAGCCCCCCTGAGCTTACCTGGGCTCAGTTCGCTGACCTTCTCGAACTGGCTCCAGAGAAGAAATGTTAATACTGCTGCTGGACAAGCTTGGTTTTAGCCTCCTCCCTCCCTGGGCATCTTCAGACTCTTTTTTCTTCTTCTTGCCAAAAAAGTTCTTGAAGGCTTTAAATTTGGATTTCTTCTTTCCTGGAAGTTAGGGAACAAAAGCAAAGCAGAGTATGACAGCGGAAGGGAGGGTGGAGAGGAAACAGGGCCTTTGTGACAGGAACAAGGACTGTGATCCCCGATGCCCTGCAGGCCTGGCCCTCGCCGCCACTCCCCAAGCCCACAACACCATCCACTTGGCCTGGTCCCTTCTTCACAACTCATTATGACAAAGTGTCTGAGTTTCTGGGGTGAGCAGAAGCTCAGGCCCAGCTCGTGGTCTTCAGAGGGGCCTCTCTTCATGCCCAACCCACCAGGCATCCACCTGCCTCTCCACTCCAACGCACACCTCTTTCCTGACCTAAGAAGCTCATTCACGTGCAGCAATTACTGAACCCCACAGAATCACTGGGGACTACCCCCTGACTTCCCTCTGGTGGCTGGGATCACTGCTGTCCAGTTGGGGAGCCAAGCTTCCACAGGGGAAAAAACCCCTGGGGACCCCAGAGTTCTAGGTGGGAGCTGGTACCGCCCACCTTGGGTGTTGAAGGACACACATCCAAGGGGTGAGTGCTGTCAGGGCAGTGCGGTGAGGGAAGCCATCCTCGAGGAGGGAACTTAGGAGCAAGGGAGAGAGCTGGGAAGAAAGGGCCACCAGGTAAAGAAGCTGCCTGTGCAAAAGTCATGACAATCAGATACCACAGGGTTTTGCAAGGAGTGCATGCGTGCATGTGTGCATGTGTGTGCTATGTGCGCTGTATGTGTTCTTCAATTATTGCCGGCTGGTTTGGATTATCTACAGGGCTACTGCCCTCTGCACATGCAAATAATTGAAAGTTTGCTCTATCTACATTAACTACCGGGGCAGCAGTGAGGAATGGGACCTTGAGATGCTCCTAAGGCTCTATTTGGCTTTTGTGAATTTCCTAACAAGCACACATATCTTTACTGGGGCTCAGCAGAAGATGGGCAAGGGGAGGGGAGTCGGTGCTGCATTCCTCAAAGGGAAGGAATCAGCTCTTACTGCTTTTACATGCAGTAATTCACCAGCGTAGGTGTCTCATCCAAATTCTCAACAGTCTGGTCTCTGGAAGGCCTCCTGCCAGCAAAACAGGGCTGCGCTGGCAGGGAAGGGCCCAGGCAAGGTAGTTGCCAATGAGGCTGCCACTAGAAAGGCTTAGTGGGATAATGGAAAGTACCACCCAAGAGTCAGAACACTCTGGAATCCTTGGCTTGCCTCTGCTATCAATTAGCTTTGTGACTCTGGGTAAATCACTCAACCTCTCTGGAACTCAGCAGGGAAGTAAAGGGATCCCAATAATCAGCATTTTCCAAAGTCTGTTCAGAGGGTGGTCATAGGCCTATTGCATGGATCTGCAGGCCAGTCATTCTGAGAAATGCTGAGTTAGACAAAGTTTAGGACTCTGCTTTCCAACAAGACTTTTCTGGAACTTCAACATACCTATATGTATGGTGAAGCCCTAAGATACTGGGCACAATACTGTCTCCCAAATGCATGCAAGCAGAATGTCTGGCAAAACACACTTTGGGAAATGCTACAGTAGGGTTCTTCTAGCTCTGGAATCCTATGGCCTGTTTGTATACTGATTCCTAAAAAGCCTACCTATTAGAAAGGTTTCTAAAGTTCAAGGCCTGCCTTCAGTCCAGTGTCCCACCAACCTCAATAATCAACCCTTTTCTCTCTACACACCTGAAACTTGACTGTTGGCCCTTCAAGTTTTACATCTGAATGCTCTCTAGTCTGTTTATCCATCCATCCATCCATCCATCCATCCATCCATCCATCCATCCATCCAACAAATGTTTAAGACCAAGCACTTACTATGTTTTGGGTATCAATGAGAAAGGAATAAGATACAGTTCTGTGTCTTAGCTACCGACCCCTACATCAAGGCTGTAGGCAGGCCCTCTTTAGCATCCTCATTAGCAACCAGCACAGTGAAAGGCATGCGATAGCACCCCAGAAACCACTGAGCCCTTTGAGGAGTGCAGAATACCAACACGACTGTCAATTCCCTTAAATTGAGGTCACTGAGCAGTCATCACTGAGCATCGTATAATTTAAACACTGGCCCTTGTCAGGATTGATATAAATTGTAAAAAATGTAAGTAAAGAGTTTAGCATAGGATCTGGTGTGGTGCAAGTGCTAATAAATGTGAGCTAGTACTAGGGAATCAATATTAATTTCTCTAAAAAAATGTTTTTGCATAAGCTCTACACCCAGCGTGGGGCTTGAACTCACAACCCTGAGATCAAGAATTGCATGCTCTACTGACTGGGTCAGCCAGGTATCCCAATAATTACTTGTTTATTATGCCAGATTCAATTCTATCTGTAGAATCGATCTATCACTTCTATCTATAGATAAGGGGAAGCAGCCCCACATCTACCATTCAATAGTAAATTGCATGCATGTGCAATATGCATGATTAGAAGCAGAAGCCGGCATGGGGTGGGACAATGCAAGACCAGAGGACTGTTTGCTTGATAATCACCACTTAACTCATTGCAGTTGGGATGGCTTGGGCAATTTCTCATCTACTAGGATGTATCTAAATAGGGTCACAATTGGGACCAACTTACCAGTCCTACCAGTAAAAAGAATAAAACATGAAGATACAGCAGGAAACCGAGTTTCCTTCTGTATTTTTTTTCAGGAAAAAATTCAACTAATTTCTATAATCATAAATCATTTAGAATGATGCCTGGGATGCTCGAAAATGACTGCGCATTCCTCTACTATACCAATTACTGAAATCAGTTCTTTGCTGGAAAAAGATTTACCAACTGGACCCCTGGGGAGAAATGCCCTTCTCTGTGGTATCTGCCTATTTCTCTGGTGTAAAAGGCCCCCCATTTTCACCCACAAGGAGTAAGAGTTACAGATTCTTGACGGTTGGTCTCCTCCTGGCCTTCTGAAAGAGGAACAACTTTATGCTCAATGTGTTTAGAAACACAGATTGTTGCCCGTCTTCGCTTCAAAATCCCAGACTAGAAGGGAGGAGGGCAAACCTGCTTCTCATAAACTGGCAAAGGCAGAGAGGTGATTCTCAGCAGCTGGTAGCTGCACTTGTGACACAATCTAGAAACACTTAATAATTGAATAAAAACACTTTTAGGGATGCCTGGGTGGCTCAGTGGTTGAGCATCTGCCTTCGGCTCAGGGCGTGATCCTGGGATCTGGGATCGAGTCCCACATTGGGCACCTTGCAGGGAGCCTGCTTCTCCTTCTGCCTGTGTCTCTGCCTCTCTCTGTGTGTCTCTCATGAATAAATAAATAAAATCTTAAAAAAAACACTTTTAAAACTCTCCAGGCTGTAAAACTGAACGCAGCAAATGTAATCATTGTACAGGCAGACAAAAATTATTATGCACTGACACTCTTTCACGTCCCTAAGTTAGCAAAATGATTAGTGACTTCAGAACTGTAACAGGTGCTAAAATTTACTTACATGTGTATTTCAATCCCATCCTGACTCCTGCGAATTTCCATTTTGCTGGGCAAAAACCACAACATATTTTCCCACAAGCATCAAAAATACCTTCAGTAATATGAGTCTCTTTCAACCATGGGCACTAGAAAGAAAACAATGTTTCCATTCGGTCCTGCAGGGGAGCTCTGAGGATGGGCGTGCGAGCGCTTTGTTGGCGGAGTTGGGGGTACGCTGAGAGCCGGTGACCACCACACTCGGCAGGTTGGTTGCTCACTGACCTAGGATGGTGACTTGGAAGCTGGACACTGCCTTACCGAATAACCCATTACCACACATCCAATCTCAGCTGCAAGGGTCCAAGTCTTTGGCGTCTTTTGGCTTGGGAGACCCCTCCAGCACCAACTACATCGGACCCCACGTGTGGAGACCAGCTCTAGGAAATAGATACAAATCCAGGAACTGTCCACACACTATGTCTTTTGAAACCATAATGAAATCTGGGACGGCTGCCATATATTCAAGCGTATGAATTAATCTCCCAAGCTTTCTTTTGTAAAGGGGTGCCTGGCAGCTGAGACCCCTGCACAAGCTGGTTTTCAAAGCTGCTGAAGTGCCAAAGGGTAGATAGACCTAGGTAGCAAGTGAGGGTTGAAACGTCTGTATCCAGCAATGTTCATGTAGGGTTGCCTCTACACAGGGTAACTCATGCCCTGTCAGGTACAGCAGTGGTGGTCAGTGGCTGCCAGCTGTCTGAACTTCTCCTACAATAAAGCCATTGATTGCACTATGGATTCCAAAACAGGCAGTAGCTTTCCACATCCTCATCCAATGAGGACTGTGTGTCACATTCCAGAAAATAGCTCCCAGAAGGCAGGTTTTTACCCCCAGAGAAGAAAACACCATTAACTCCAAAGAAGAAATCATTGCTTCTGGATTATATATGTGCTTATCCACCAAGCATAAAGGCAGCCCACCTGGGTTGACCTTAATGGGCTTTAAAAATGCATCACATAATGGTACCTTGTTCCCTCATATCACTGCTTGGGAAGAAAACATTTCTACCTTAGCCTTTCTTTCCATCGACCTCTGAACAGCCATGTTATTCTCTGGCTAGCAATGACTAGTTCTCAAAACACACTCAAATGTCTGGTCTTTTAAAAAACAAAACCTTGGGAACAGAGAAAAGGCATTTCCTTACCTCCACTCTTTATCAAGATGCACCGCATTGCCACCTTCTTTTGTAGGCATCTGTCTAGCTCATATCCAAAAAGATAGGTCAGTTGGTAATTGGGGCTGTCTTGGTGTAGAGGCCTATCATTCATTTATTTATTCATTCATTGATTAAATATTTGGGGGTACCGAAGGACTCTCTCTGAGACCCAATTAATCAATGGTGACGCAGACATGAAGACCCAAACCCTGCCCTCAAGGATCTATGCATCAGGTTAGGCATCCCCTGCCCCACATCATCAGTGAAATCAGGCCTCTAGGAAACCACAGGAAGGTTCCATTCTGTTCTTCCAGACCACGTCCTCCACATCACACACTACTTCCACAAAAATTGAAGAACAAGACAGTGAACTGTTACATTTCATTCTGTCTTTAATCAATGTCTTATTTTATGTCCAATGGTTCCTTTGGCAGGGGTGTGGAGTCAGTGAAGCTTATCATTGTCTAGTGACTTTTACCTCCCTCATGGTCGCATATCCCTCATAGGTGGTTCCTCAAATGAAGAAATGGACACACATCTGAGTAAGTTTTACAGAAGAAGTTTTGTAAATTGAGTCCTACTTAGCCAAAGCCTGTGGGTGCATCTTTTGTTTGTATTCTCCCTTTATTCCTCAAAGTACAAATTTAGCTGTTGGTTAAATCTGGATCACTAGCTACAGTACAACCTCAGTTGAATCTCTCAGACATGGTCTACTCTCATTTTTTTTCCCGGATTAAGCAGAAATACTTCTCTTACCTTAGTATGCAGAACCTGGTAACCATCCCAAAAGAAGATTGAAGGCCTCAGATAAACCTCTTCTGATATCAGAGTTGGACCCAAAAAGTTTGCTTGTGACTTGATTTTTTCTTAGGAGTTAAATGTAGTAAACAAATCTAGTTCTAGTTTACAAGATATTACTGGGCTACTTACCATCCTCGCTGGCCTCCAGAACCTCCAGACTTCCAGAAACTTCACTTAGTGATTCAGCCATACTAGTATCACTAAAATATTGAGTGAAAAAGCAAAAGATCATTATTTGATATCCAGGGTAGTTTTACCCTACCCCTTATTCTTCCATTAGACTCTTAAACCATTCAAGGAAAACCAGACAAAGAGAATTGCCATTAGGGAAAATTACCCTTCCTTAAAAAGATCATAATTTCATGTATATGAAATGTCTAGAACAGGCAAATACATAGACACAGCAAGTGTCTTGCTTGGGGTTGGGAAAATGGGTTTGTTTGTGAATAATACATCTAGGAAATACTACTTGCAACAAATATAGATATAAGGACCAACCTTCTTAATTTGTCAAGAGCACGTATAAATCAACAAGAGACAAATGACTCCGTGTAAAAGAGGATAAAGGATACAATTGGCAGTGTATGGAAAAAGAAATACCAATAGTTAATAACCACATGAAGAAAGACCCTGTCCCACTCCTAATGAAGGAAATGTAAATCAAAAGATCAGGTTAATATTTCCACCTATCAGATTGTCAAAAAAGTTTGACATTCTAATTCTAATGATGTTCCATTGCCGACAAGGATAAGAAACATAAACACTCCCATACACTATGGAGTGTAAACTGCTCTGTGAAGAACAGTTTCGCAGAATCAAGAGTCCTTAAAATGCACATACCTTTTGATCCAGTACCATTGCTGCTAGAACTTTACACTGTAGATATATTCACACTTGTACACAGAAACATACATGCAAAAATTTTTATCACCGCATTGTTTTAAAATAACAAAAATGGGAAACAATCCAAATGGCCATTAAAAGGCTAATTCTCCCATGACTCTTATTCTATGTCATGGGAGAATCACCTGTCCTTGTGCTTTTCTCCATCAGTACAGATCATCGATTGAGCATCAACTGTAAATTTTCCATTTAATCTAGCCTTCTAGCAAAAGCTAGGGTCAACAGGCCTAGGGAAACGTGTCTGTGGATAATCCAATATTTATAAATCAATGCTGACGTTTTTTATGGGAGTTTGTGTGGGGTCAGGAGGGGGACCTGATCAGTACCCTAACCCAGAGAAAGCCTGCTCTATATTCATACACAGCTTGGAAGCTGTAGAAAGGCGGGCAGAGGGGATCCCTGGGTGGCGCAGTGGTTTGGCGCCTGCCTTTGGCCCAGGGCGCGATCCTGGAGACCCGGGATCGAGTCCCATGTCAGGCTCCCGGTGCATGGAGCCTGCTTCTCCCTGTGCCTATGTCTCTGCCTCTCTCTCTCTCTGTGTGACTATCATAAATAAATAAAAATTAAAAAAAAAAAAAAAAAAAGAAAGGCGGGCAGAGATGGGCCTCATAAGAGCTCCCCCTAGGGTCTTGATCTGACTGAAGTACCATCAAGCAGCAGGGTTAAGTAGGTTCTGGAGCCTCCCTCCCCACCCCAGATCTGCTCTGCTCCCAGACATAGTTAAACTGCCATTGCTATTTCGTGGATGGACTCCAGGCCCGTGTGGTCCAGCCCTCCAGCCATAAGCCCCTGATACATCTCCAGAGGTAGAGAGGGATGCCTGTAGGCTCTAAGGTGGCTTCAGACCCTCTTAGCAAGAAGTCCTAATATTTCCTACAGTGAGTGTTCTTTCTTATCGTGATGAGTAATAAACACAACTCGTTTGACGACGGGTGTGATCCTGGTGGGCTTTGGCTGAAAGGTATTGACATTCGTTCAAGTCACTCAAGTTCTATGAGCTAGAATCACAATTCTGCGTGAAAATGACTTAATCCCAAGCCCACACAATCCTCACTAATGGTCACACGCATACACGCATGCACACACACAAAAGTTCTACCTGGAGATTTGGGAGGAGCAAAGGGATAGTAAAGTTCAGAGGCCCCTCAGAAATTCCAAGGGAGGATAGGAGAATTCCTTGGGCCAGGAGCAATTCACATCACGGGTGAGATCCTGGGCCACCTTCATAAACATGGCAGCACTCCCACACCCAATACTAAGGAAGGCTTTTTCGACACTGGGGAAATAAACTGTCTCTGAGCTTTGGAGAAGTCCGTAGAAAGGGAGTCTGCCTTCCAAAATACCGGGCCACAGTAGGCTAATATTGTCCTTAACCCATCCAACACTGTCAGGGCTAGAAGAAAGGTAAGCAACAGTCAAAGAGAAAAATACAGAAGCCAACAGGGAGAACAAAGAGGACATCTTGGCAGCATCTGAATCCCTTAGGGCACTTACTAGAGTCACTCAAGTTGACTAACTCTTGAGTGTAGACTGTCTCCGATTCTGCAAGGCACACCTGCCTCATCCTCCCAAGCAAATCCCAAATGCCTTGAAGAAGGCACCGCCATCAGCTGCGCTGTCTCCCTGTCTCCATCAACCAACCGAAAACCACAGGGAAACACACACACCTCCTCTTGATTTGAAATTCTCTTACCACTCCACGTCTCCGCATCTCTTTCAAGCAGAGCTTACAAGAGGCATGTCATCCATACTTACTATCCTTCTGTCTTCGCTTATTCTCCTGGGCTCGCTCTCTTCGGGCTCCAGACCCAAAGTGCCTACAAAGCCCTCGACCAAACTGATTCTTGTTAAATGAGGCCACGGGTGCTTTGATTTCCCTGTGACATCAGCCACTCCCTCCTTATTTGAATAACTTCATTGCTCTGCCTTTTTGAACATTGCACTCCCCTCATTTTCCTCCGATCTCATTGGCTGTTCCTCCTCAAACTCCTTCACTTGGATCTTTCACCTCTCCCTGGATCCGAAATATTGTTGCTCCTAAAGGCACTGTCCTTGGCCCTCTGTATCTATTCCTGCTTCCTCAACCGGGGCCCTTCAGTAGATACATGACCATGAGCCACAACAGCAAGCCACTGTGTAGCTTGCTTCTAGTAGCCCCGTTTAAAAAAGCAAAAAGAAATCAGTGACGTTGGGTAGAGCCGAAACATTATCCTATTTTATTTAACTCAACAGAACCAAAATAGGAGCCTTTCAATGTGTAATCATTACAAAACGAATATCAAGGGGACATTTGACATTTTTTCACGCTAAGTCTTTGAAATCGGGTTTGCATTTCACACATACAGCACATCTCAATTAGAGCTGGCCAATTTCAAGGGCTCAGGGTCACGTGTGGCTAGTGGCTACCACGTCCTAAGTGGTCTCATTCAGACTGGAAGTACCATCTATATACTGGACTCCATGGTATCTCTCTCTAGCCTGGATGTCTCCTCTGTACTCCAGAGCCCTATAACCAACTGCCTGGTCGACACCTCCAACTAACAGTGCATGGAACTCTTGCTTTGCCTCATACCCATCCTCTGCAGTTTTCCCTAGCTCTGAAAAACTTCAGATTGAAATTTAGGAGCTCTTGATTCCTCTCTTTCCATTGTATGTATGCCACATCTAATCTGATAGTAAATCCTATGAGTCCTCTTTGCACATATTTCTATAATTTGACCATCTCTGTCCTCGTCTGAGCTGTCATTGTCTTGTTGCTGCATCACAGCAATGATCTAGCTTGTGTCCCAGCTTCCATTTTTGCCTCCCTATTCTCCACACGGTGGCCAAATCAGTCACATGTACCCCCTGCTAAAACCCCCCTAGTGGCTTGCCACCATGCTCAGAGCAAAGTCCCAGCTCCTTACACCTGGGGCCTAATGTGATCTGACACTAAGCCTCCTGACTACCAATTCTGCTCCCTCCCCCCACCCTTTCTCCCTCTGCTGCAGCCTCATTGACTGCACCAGGCCCTTTCAGTCTCAGGATCTTTGCACTTGCTGCTCCCTTTGCCCAGAAGGCTCTTCCTCCAGCTAGCTACATGGTTGACTCTTTTGTAGCTTTCAGGTCAGCTCAGTTGTTTGCTCCCAGAGAAGACCTCCATGACCACCCTAGTTAGAGCCCCCAGTCTCTCTCCATCACATGACCCTTTCTGAACATCTTTATAGCCCTCAGTGCTACTTGAAATTATATTTTATATTAATTTACTTGTTTCTCATCTGTCTTCTCTGCTGGAGTGTAAATTCCATAAGGTCGAAGGCCTTGTGTATTTTGTACATCACTGGATTTCCCAGCCCCTAGAATGGTACCTAGCACACAGCAGGCACTCAATAAATGATTGCTGCCCGAATGCCTAAATTCAATAAAAGAAGGACAGGGAATGTAAGAGCCATCGTTGTGGACAGAAATTTCTTAGAAGTAGAGGCATACTGTTGGAGGCAGAGGAACACTTGGCCTGGGGGAGGGACCCCCTGATTCCCACCTTTTTGAGGCCTCACTTCACTCCTAGCCAGGTGGGCCCCACTCGTAGGTTATTCGCCATCCAGAACCAAGCACATTTGGGTCCCCCCTGTCCTCGGTGTAGAGAATCCACTCCTAGGTGTCCCAGCCACCAGCATCCTAGTAGAGAGCCCCACTACACTAGGCTGGACCCAGAACCTCACGGAGGAGGCTTCAGGAATGGGCACCTTGCCTCCTCCTACTCTCCCACTGGCAAAACTTCTTTTCGGTTGCCCCCGCCCCCGGCCCGGACTAACTTTATTGACCAGAACTTGGCTTCTCATAGGGACATCATTGTATTTCTTTCATGTGTCTCATTGTGGCTAATAGAAATCTAAAGTGACCTTGTTCCTTTGTTACAGCAGGGCTCTTTCAGAGTGGCCTTTCGACCACCTCATCTGGCCTCTACTTTTGTATATTATATTTAGCAAAAACTCTTTGTCAGCTCACTGATATCTCAAAAAAGTCACAATGTTTGGTCTCAAATACCAGCTTGACTCAGACCCTCCCCTGCTTAAACTAGTTTATCAACTTCCCACTGCTGGCAGGATGGGAGGCAAGTTCTTGACATCCAAGGCCCTCTGCAACCTGGTCTCCCCTGCTCCCCTCCAGTGAACCAGAAGTCCACCCCTACTCATACCCTCATGGCCAGAATTACCAGTCATTCCTCAAACACACCATGTTCTCTTACGTTTAGTGCTCTGTGTGGGCTGTCCACTTGGCCTAGAACATTGACCCCCTGATCCCCACATCCTTTAAATCCTACATGTTCCTCAAGATCCAGCTCAAAGGTCACCACCCATGTCCCACGCCCTCGGACCTTTGCACATGCCTCTCTCATAGCTTATATCACCTTGAAGACAGGGACCACATCTTGCCTATCTGGATGTCACCAGCACCTAGCACAGTACCAGGCACACAGAAGGTGCTCGCTGCAATTTTTTATGGATGGATGAACGCAGGAGCAGGGAGTAGGGGAGGAACTGCAGTAACAAATAGGAAATCGGTGGGAAACATGGTCCCCCCCTTTTTTTTTTACATGGTCCCCTTTTTTAAACACATGGAGACAATATGAGACAGGCTTTCAGTAAAAATCCCCTCCGCACGAAATCCATGAAAAAGCTGTCAAGCTGAGTAAGGAAAGAGGAGGTAATGTATGTTTTTATCCTGTAAATGAGAGGCCTTCAGAAGCACTTCCAGGGAGCATAAAGTCATGTAATAATGGTCATCAGGAAGCCTGGCCCAGCAGAGGCATAAAGTTCCATTATGGGTCAGCATTTCAAGGCTTGCTTGCTCTCTCTCGGCCAACCCTAGACACATAGGCCTCACAGCTACCTTCTGCTTCTCAAAATATCTGACTTGAGGGCTGAACAAGGGGGAAAAAGAGAAACAACACGAGAATAAGGTCTGTCTTCTGAGGCTGTTGAAATGTCTTAACCACAGCCAGGTTTCAGGTTCAAGGATTCAGAAGATTTTGCTTGACAGCTTAGCCGCCTTCCCAGAGTGGGGAATGCTAATGGAAAGCAGCTGGCCTCGGTGTTTAGAAAATAATCTGATAGGCCAAGGTGCTTTTTCATAGAGTCTGTGGTGGGAAGAATTCTAAGCGTGCCTATCCTGCAAATCCCCTCCCCTTGAGTATGGGTGGGCCTAGCCTAATCAGGTAAGCTCTCTTTAAAAGCATGTCCAGAGGTTGGATACAGAAGTCAGAGAGATTTGAAGCCACGCAGATACTCTCTTGTTGGGCTTGAAGGAACCCCCTGCTATGTCGTGGTGAGTAAGGACCACATGTCAGGGAATGGCAGGTGGCCTCCGGTATAGGCAAACAAGCCTTAGTTGACAGCCAGCCAGAAAGTGGGGACCTCAGTCCACCTTCACAACCTCATAAACCTGAATGCAGCCTCCAACCAGTCCATTTGGAATAAAACCTTGAGCCTCAGATGAGCCCCCAGCCACAGCTGATCCGCTGAGTGCAGCCTTGCGAGAGCCCAAGCTCCTGCCTCACGGACACTGAGAGGGAGGAAATCTATACTGTGTGAGACACCAAAATGTCACTGGCTACAGAGCAATAGAAAATGAACACGAGCCCGAGGGGCGCCAGCTCTAGTTGAGGAAGAAGGCAGAAATGGGGTAGGGTTTGGAGTCATGTCAGCTGAAACCCAGAACTTGGTAAATAGCCCTTGAGGGGATTATTGTTCCCTTCCCCCAGCCAGGGTAGTTCTAGAACTTCTGGCTTACGCTCCCAGGAGCAGAGTTGAGCCCCCTCGTGGCATCCTGGGTGGAGGAAAACAATCTTGATGGTCATTCATCCTGGTCTGAGAGTCCTTGGGTAGACAGCTGCCCAAAGCAGAAAGTGCCACATAGCTTGGGGGCCACCTTATATGAAGTGACATCTTCAGTGACTTCCGCAAAGCCACAACCCCGAATGCCCATGGGTGTCAGGAGGAAGGCATGCAAGAGGGATAGACGGTCACTTCTCTACACTCCACAGCCTCACCTGTGGGTGTCTGACCACCAGAACCATCCAGCAAATGCCTCAGCACACTCTAGGGAAAGCAAAGAACCTGGCCTAAAAGCTTCTTTCTGCCATTTCTCCAGTGGCCTCGAAGCCTAGCTGATGGGGAGTCCCATTCTGTCTTGTCAGCCCACATATAGTATGATAAAGTTTCTGTTCTTGCTGTCAAGGGTGATTAATATTACCCAATTAAGAGGCACCTGGGTGGCTCAGTGGTTGAGCATTTGCCTTTGGCTCATGTCGTGATCTCAGGGTCCTAGGATCAAGTCCCACACACATCAGGCTCCCCACAGGGAGCTTGCTTCTTCCTCTGCCTATGTCTCTGCTTCTCTGTGTGTATCTCATGAATACATAAATAAAATCTTAAAAAATATTACCCAATTAATACAATAACAAAACTGTGGAGCCCCTACTCTGTGCCAGGCAAGCACCGTGAAAACTGATTTTAGGGGTGTCGGGGTGACTCAGTCGATTGGGCATCTACCTTTGGCTCAGGTCATGATCCCAGGGTCCTGGGATTGAGCCCCATGTCGGACTCCCTGCTCAGTGGGGAGTCTGCTTCTCCCTCTGCCTCTGACATTCCTGCTCCATCTCTCTCACCCTCTCTCTCAAATAAATAAATAAAATCTAAAAGCAAAAGAAAAACCCCTGGTTTTACATGCATTCTTCACTGAACCCTCACAAAAGCCCTATGAGGTGGGCATTATTGTTTTCATCCCCATTTCCCAAATGAGGAAACTGAGTCTCACTGAAATGAGGTAAGCTGCGCAAGGTTGCACACATAGTATATAACAGACCTAGAACTCACCTCCAGTTCTGGAGGATTTCAGAGCCAATGATTCTACAACTACAGTCTATAGTCAGCAAAATCTGGTGAGCATTAAATGCTCACCCTCTCCTGCCCCCAAAGAATCTCACATACTGGCCTATGACAGGATGGGCAAAATAGGACAACTAGCCAGGTTACTCTCAGCCCCTACCATCTTGACAAGATTCATTGGCCATTTTAACAATGAAGAATATTGCCCCAAATGGCTCACTAGACACACATATTGCAATGATCCATCACATGGGCCCCTGGGGCAGCCAGGCTGAGGTAGGGTACCAGCTGGGGGAGAAAGAAGCATGTGGACCCTGGGGGGCTCAAGGTAGAGCCAGAATTGAGTCAAGGGGCCCTGAGGATGGAATTCACACCTTTGGGTGTGTGTGTCGGGTGCCAAGAGCTCTGGTCCCCAACTCTCTGCCTGAGCTCAAGTGTACCCCAAGCAGAGTGTGTCTGTGGCTTTTGATTGTATGAGATATTTGTTGAGGTTGCTGTTATTACAGCTCCTAGCAGTCAATAATCCATCAGTTTGGAGGTGGAGGATTGTGTGAAAAATCTCCAAGGTGGGAGGAAGGGCAAAAGGAGAAAGAGGGTGGTGGTGCTGGTGAGGACATGAGTTCCATATGGCTGGTTGGACTCTGTGGGCCACAACATGGATGCTTCCTGACCTTTGAATTTGAAACACCCCTAGAAGAGGAGACATGGGGATTCGTCTTCTGGCAGGGGAGGTAGAGGAGATAAAAGAGGGAGAAAATCCAGCCACTGGAATGTTGCCCCCATGCCAAGCCTCGTGTCTTTTACAAAGGCAACTTGTAGCTTTTTAGTTTCATCTTAAACCCGCGGGGTGGGGGTTGGGGCAGGCAATCTCAGTTTTACCTCCTGGTTATGATAAATAGTCCTCAGCCTCCCAGTTCCCAGAACAGAGGTCCCAGAGTGCACTGTGCCTTAACATGGAGGGGATGGATGGGCAAGGCAGGGGGTGGGGGGAAGCTGCCTGCAATGGGCACGTGCCCCTTGAAATAATGCATACAAATCTAAGAGCCCTGGCCATTCTTGGTCAAGGTGATATTGAGAGCCTAAGGCCCCAGATTTCCTTAACTCTTAACCCCACAGACATCCCTGCAGGCAGGCAGAGACCCAAAGGTTCCCTGATCCACAAATCTCTCCCCTTCCCCTATCCATGGCACTGTTCCTCTCTTTCCATGTGGCCTCGGATACCCATCATTGGAATCACTCCCTCTGAACCAGGCAACAAAGTCAGAACAGTCTTTCCCAAGGCCTCTCCTAGC
This sequence comes from Canis aureus, assembly GCF_053574225.1. Lineage (NCBI taxonomy): Eukaryota > Metazoa > Chordata > Mammalia > Carnivora > Canidae > Canis > Canis aureus. The sequence goes on along the minus strand of NC_135649.1, from coordinate 32,730,485 downwards.
CAGAAAGCTAAGATTCCTCTTTGCTACCCCAAGGTCTTTATGCAGACCTACTACAGGCTCAGACCTGCAATGACAAAATATGGCAGTTAACACTTGCTGGACAGCTAATATGGGCATGCATCATCTCATTCGATCCTCGGAACAATCCTATGAGGCTGGTACCATTTATTCTTGGTCCTCCCCATTCTGTAGATGAGGGAGCCCAAAAGGCTAAGTAACAACCTAGGGTCACACACAAGTCCACAAGCAAGGCGAGAGAGTCTGATTCCAGGGCCCATAGGTGCTACATAAAATGACCCTTGCTGGCAAGAAATAAACCCACGTGAAGAATTTGAGAGCAGTATTTGATTAGGAACCAGAAGGCTTGGGTCCTAATTTTGCCCTTCCAACAGATTATCTTTGGGGCCTGGCCACAAAGTCATACCTCCTCCATACTGGACCTCAGTTCCCACATTTGTCACATCAGGAGGTGAGACTAAATTATCACGTGTTCTCTTATGGCATTTTATGACAAGGACCCAAAAGCTAAACTCTAGGGTATTGACTGCATATAGAAGGGGTTTGTAGGCCCCAGGAGTCTTGGAACAGGAAGCCGGAATATGCGTGGCTTGTACGTGCAGTACGGGGGAGGGGGGGGCCGAGGGCGGAAAGGATGCCAGGGGCCAAGATTAGGCCAGAGAAGTGTGTCCAAAATACATCACCAAGCCAAGCCAGAGAGCTAAGATCTCCAAGTAAAAGAACAAGGAAAGGGGAGAGTGATGGGGAAGAGCTGGTGGAAGAATCGGGGAATGGGAGGCGTGTGACCACAGAAAGTTCTAGAGGGTGATTTTGTGGGTAGCTCCATTTAAAGCAGTACAAGGGACAAAGAGGGACCTAGCCGCACAGGCTGGAGTAATCATGAAAGGCCTGACAGATGAGGCCCACGTCAAAAGGGGCCATCTGCTGGGCAGAAACATTTACTGACAGCTTAAGCACTGAGGCACTTAAAAGTCAGCGTAGGTGAGTCGGGGTGGGGGTGGGGACAGAGAAGGCAGATGACAGCCACAGACCCTGGGTGATGGGGAAGAGCCCAAGGACTCTGGCCCCCAAGGATATGCTAGGGCACAGGTGGGGCTGGCCTCCCTTCCATCCCTCTTCTCTTGGCTCTGGTCTGGTCTCACACCTGACTCTCATACCTCTTTGGTGGTCCAGGGCCTGGAAAAGAAGCCAGAAGCTCCTGGAACAATCCTGACAGGCCACAGGAAGGAGGCTGTAGGCCCGGGGGACACAGGACAACAACTGATTTGGAAAAATGGAGCGCTAGACCAGAGAAGGAGGGACCTCCGGAAGGAGGGCCTGGAGCCAGGCCAAGCTAGAAGGCAGCTAGCCTAGGGAGAAGAGAAAGATGGCCAAGGGCAGAACGAAGATTCCCGGTACCCTTCTCCCTATGTTCGCTGCTGACCACAGAAGCAGAAAGGATCCCCAAGCGCAGTCTCTGTCAAGCATTCTCACCCCCACTCACACTCTCACTCAGCCCAGGCCACTCTCTGGCAGAGAAAGGAGTTGGATTGCCACTTGGAAGAAGTAAGTGATGGGTGCCGAGCTCTTCCCAATGGGATCACCAGCTCAGAGGAAAAGAAGAGTGGCAGGGAGAACTTGCAGAGTAGAAGTCTACCAGGCTTCCTTAAACTTTAGTCAGAATGGCCTGGGATAAGAAGAAAAGGACACACTGGGAGGAGGGCCTGGGAGGAGTGCTTCAGTGAGGGTGGGAGGTACCGACACTTTCCCCCCACATCCTCCCCCCCATGGATACTTGAGAGTGACGGGGAAGTATACAGCTGGCGTCCAAGGAATAAAGGAGATAGTGCGTGAAAAAGAGCCCAGTACAAAGAAAGGGCTCACTGAATAGTGGGATTTTTGAAACAACTACAGCAGACAGAGACGAGGGCATGAGAAATGGGTTGGAGGCGGAAGTCTACATCTTGTCTACCAAACACGGACTCATGAGTGAGGGGACTCTGATTCCTCAATGGTGACAGGCCCAGAGATCTGCTTGTTTGACAGGCTCCCGGGCAATCCTGAGGTAGAGGGGCCAGGCGCCCCACTTGGAAGAAATCCTGCTATGAATCATGTTGGACAGTGCACATGGCCAAGACAGAAAAGCTGGAGTGGGAAGCCATAAGAAGTAAACGGCAAGGCCCAATGGCATAGAAAAAACAATCTGAGTGATGTCTAGAGAGAACTGTGACCGTGAAGGAAGGTATTTTGTTTTTCTAATAAACATCTCTAAAATTTGAGCCTCCGATGAGGCCCACAGAAACTTTTGGAGAGTTGACCTCCCAGCTCTGCTATTAATTAGCCATGAGGCCTGATCACGCCAAATGCCTTCTCTGGGCCTGTTTCCTCACCTAAGGACTAAGGAATCCAATTAGACTTGGAGTCTAGGATTCCTTTTAGCCCGGGCATTCTAGGATTTTATGATTCATTGAGACAATCTACCTAAATTCCCAGTTCATCCCCAGAAAGGCCAGAGAGGCCCACCACAAGCCCTGCTTGCATTGGCCAAGAGGGGACCATCCTTCAGAGCAGACCCTTCAGAAGCCTGTCGATATTTTCAGCAAACTCTCCTACTTGCAGATTGTTTAGAAACCTAAGCTGGGTTTTTTTTTTTCCATTTTAAAAATGCAGAGGCTGTGGAAAACAGTATGGAGTTTCCTTAAAAAAATAACAATAGGATTACCATATGATCTAGTAGTTCCATTACTGGAATATTACTGATATTTACCCACATAAAACAAAAACGCTAATTTGTAAAGCTGTATGCACCCCTATGTTTATTGCAGCATTATTTATAATAGCCAAGATATGGGGACAGCCCAAGTGTCCATCAATAGATGAATGGATAAAGAAGATGTGATATATCAATCGATTGATATATAATGGAATATTACTCAGCCATCAAAAAAATGAAATCTTGCCATATGCAATAGCATGGATGTACCTACAGGATATAATGCCAAGTGAAATAAGTCAGTCAGAGAAAGACAAATACCACATGACTTCACTCATATGTAGGATTTAAGGAACAAAGCAAACAAATAAACAAAGAAAAAAACGAGACCAAGAAAATCAGGCTATTAAATACAGAGAACAAACTGGTGGTTGCCAGAAGGGAGGTAGGTGGGGAAGTAGATAAAGGGGATTCAGAGTACACTTGTCATGATGATCCCTGAG